>NC_064638.1:1280488756-1280791786 GCF_023864345.2 Schistocerca serialis cubense | reverse complement strand
CACTCTGGGGGTGACAGTTTTGTTGGAGTGGGCAACACGGAATATGTATTGTGCTAAGAGTGACCTTCCGCGAACCACCCCCACCCCGCCACCCGCTACTCTTTCTTCCGCCCCCCTGGGAGAGGCGCTGACCTGTCCGGCCGGCAGAGCGCAGCTGCGTCGCGAGTTTTTGTGTCCTGGCTGCGGATATTGAAATAGTTGCGACGTGTCTCGCGCTGCCCATCCCACCCTCCGGCATCCCCCACATCTGATCGGCAGTTCCTCCCCTCACCCCCAAGCCTCCCGTCTCTGCCGAGACGTGCAAACTTTCGCGAACCTTCGGCATTCGAGTTATTCGCTGCGGAATGTTGTCTCGCCCTTTTTGTCTCTTTTGTTGAAAGTTGGACGCAATATTGGGATCCACTGAGGGACCTCTCTCTAGTGACACATAAATACCGTATCAGTCCATGTATTAATATTTTAGTCTAGTTTGAAAGGGACAGTAGGGTAATTACGTGATATCATTCTCGTGAATTCGTCCGTCCCACTGTTCAAACACTGATAGGAGACGCTGCTTGCTTCTGATCAAATATTAGTCGGTATTCTAAACTACATTCTCAAATGTCAAAATATGGTAATAGTATGAGAAGCTTGGAAGGACGCGTGATACAATCGCCTTCTGCAAACCTGTGCCTGTCTCATTCCAGTCCAGGATGTGCACTCCAGCCGGCCGCTGTGGCCGAACGGTTCTAGGCGCTTCAGTCCAGAGCCGCGCTGCTGCTGCGGTCACAGGCTAGAATCCTGCCTCGGGCATGGATGTGTGTGATGCCCTTAGGTTAGTTAGGTTTAAGTAGTTCTAAGTCTAGGGGACTGATGACCTCAGATGTTAAGTCCCATAGTGCTTAGAGCCATTTTTTGTACACTTCTGTGAGTGCCTTCATCAGATTTTAAATATTCTAATTGGTCTATAACATTAAGTACAAAATTATAGCAAAAAAATTATTACATAATAGTTTAAGTACTATAACACTTCTGTACGTTACTGCTATACCATAACCTTAAAGTTGGAGGCAGGCCGTGAAATAAAGCTATCTTGATAGAGCAATTATGGTATAAAGCAACAGGGCAGTGTTACCCTCAGAGAGGAATTTTGTTATGTTGACCGTGTTGTACCTAACGGAGGTGGATTATTGGAAATGAAAGTCAGAATTACGTAAATATTTAAACAGTAACAGACAGTATTTTACCTACCTACACTGTTCAAAGAATAATGAAAACGGTCTCCAGCCTAATTAGGCAGGAGAATGATTCACATTCTTGTTCAAGGAAATAAGTATGAGTAACTTTAATGGACAAACAACCTATATTTTTCCACACGCGAGAGCAATGAACTCTGACACCTGCATATGTTCACGGTAAGATTGTAAGCTGACAGAGCAGAAAAAACTATTTGCATAAATATAACAGATAACAATACACACTATTTCTTTCAGGGCTTATTCAAACTGAATGGTCTTTATAACATTACTATTAATATTCACTGTAGAATCATAAATTGGACATAGGTTCGGTATTACCTTTCAAACATTTTCCTAGCTGACATAAAATTCTAAATGTAGTTCTTTGCAAAATTATGAACTGATCACAGGTTAAGTCTCTCTCAGCTAAATACTTTTCTATTTAGGATGAAAGTTAAATGGAATTCACTAACAGGTTACTTCTCACTGTCTGTTGAATAAAGAAATTATTGTTTTCATAGATAGTGGTCTTTCTATTAATCGTTATCTAGCATGAGCACAATAGACTAACTGTTGATCCTGTTACACCATTAATATGCACTTTTAATACACAAGGGGTGTCCAATATTGTACAGAAGTTCACTTGTATAGGAAGAGAAATTGAAACTTGCTATAATTAAGTAACTTTGTGCATTTGAACTACTTTCAGTGGAGGGGGGCCCTTAATCTTGACCACTGTAGCAGAGCATACTAAACACACTTTCAATACACTAATGAAACAAGGTATTAGTTCTCAACTCTTACTGCAGTAGAACTCAACGTATCTGTAAGAAACTGACTCACCTCTTGCGATTTGCAACAAGCAGCAATGTGATGATTTACTAAGCAAAACTTCACAATACTCAGTTTTAAGACATTTTAATATTGAAATTGGCAACAACATATTAATAAGCAGATTTAATAGAAAAATTATTTTCAGCAAGCATCATGTACTTTAGCTCCTCTCTTGCCACATTAACTTTAACTTTCATTTTATTATGTTCTAGAAGCATTAATTAGATAAAACACTAGGCTATAATGTTCTTTCAATAAGGGCACTCGGTAATCACTTTAGCATGGGAAGGACCCTAAGTGGAAATGTGACATAGGGATAAAAAATCAAGGTAGGTATAAGAGTTCAAGTATAAGTTACCTTATATTTGCGCACACTAAAACATCCAAAGAGCTGATCCTTCACTTTACATATTTACAATTCTTGGTTCCTTTCTAGTGATTGCGCAACGTGGTGGCGAATGCGTGTTGGTAGGTGGATTCGCAGGTAGAATTGCTGGACTCTGTCATTTGTTGGTGGCGATGATAGGTACCAATTCCAGAATAGTTCCAGCTCTTTATCCATCCATCCGAGGCATTGGAAAGTGTCAGGAAAAGGCTCTCTCGGAACCAGTACAATACACAACTTTTACATGAGCAGTTGATAGTTGGGTAGCTCATCCCCGACTGACTCTCAATTCCACCTTTTCTACCTAGGCCAACCACAATTTGCGTGCGCTGCATGCTTCCGTTCCCGAGGGGAACCACAACACCTTTTACATACAAAATAACTAAGAACCCTAAGTGAAAGTCAGCAGTTTACATAACAGAGAACAAACATTTTAAATAAAAGAGAACGTTTGCACATATTGACATTTCTAAGAAAATTGTTTAAGCAAATTCCAAATGTATACAGTAAGTTTTATCTCCCTCCAATTGGTACAAAGAATTTAAATGACAGATACACTACGTTGTATAGAATCAAATCATGACATCAAAGTTTTTATGAAGATAGGAGTATACAGTTTTGTGTTATTGATTCAATCAAACAACATTTACAGAAACTCAGCGTTATAACATTAAACAAAACAAAAGGCAAAATACATCGGTACAGCATTAGAGCTATGGTGTTAGAGTACTGACTAACGGTACAAGAAGGAAACAGTACTTGCATGTCACGTATACGATAAATATCAAGCGCTAAGGCATTAGTCACAAAAATTTAAGAAAGAATACATGGAAGGTGAGACACTACGGGCTGTTTATACATACGAGGGTTGAAACTTAAATAGTGGCAAGTGTTTATTCACAACCGATACAAAAGAGTTACTTGCTTGCACCTGTTACTGTCCTTCAAAGCAGGCACCAGCGTTGTGTAGAAGCCATTGCCAGTGGTGTGGAAGGCGCAGTATACCGTTAGCAGAGCCTATTCTGTTGATTGTGCGAATGGAGCGGTCTACTGCCTGTCGAATCTCTGGAGCAGTTCTGAAGCGAATGCCACGAAGTGGTTCCTTCATCTTCGGAATCAAATCAAAGTCACAGGGACTTAAATGTGGGGAGTATGGTGGATGGTACAGTACTTCCCAGTCCAATCGACCGAACAGAGTAGCCACAGCTCGCGCTGTATGCGCCCGCGCGTTGTCGTGCAAAATGATGGGTGGGTTGCGCAGAAAGTGTCGCCGTTTCTTCCGCAAAGCTGGTCACAGGTGATGCTCCAAAAACGAACAGTAATACTGTGCACTGACGGCCTGCCGTGGAGGAACGCAATGCGTTAGAATAACACCATCATAGTCGTGCACGAGGATCACCATACCTTTCACCATACTGGGGCTCTGACGCACTTTCGACTTTGGCGACGACCCACAATGACGCTATTCGATGGATTGGCGTTTCAGTTTTGGCTTGTACGATGTGGCCCATGTGTCAGCCAATGATACGGTACGGAGTAAGAAGCCTGTCCTTCGCGCTCATAGCGCTCCAAGTACGTCCGAGCAGCGTCGCAACGCATCCATTTCTGCATTCCCGTCAAGTCATGCGGAACCCATCTAATTCCGTTTCGTGGGCGGACTCACGAATCGTATGGCGTCGATCCCTGTCCACTAACGCGACAACAGCATACACTTCTTCTTCAGAGACGCTATGGCGACCTGCCCGATGCATGTCCGCCACAGTTTGCCGACCTTCGTTGGAAGGCTTTCACCCAACGTGCCTCTGTTCTGTATGGCAATGCCTATTCCCCGCACGCTTCTTGAAGACCTTGATGACACTGTCGTGCTGTATGACCTCTGGCACATTCAATCTTGATCCAACTCCGTTGTTGCTGTTTCGAAAACATAGTGACGTCGTTACGTTAGACCGCTCTCTCACAAGTGACTGTTTCCCTCGATTGTGCGCACGCCGGTGTCGTGGGACGGGCGAGTCCGCTTACTCGGAGGTAAGGTAGGTATGTCAACAAAGTGTGCTATCAGCGACAATAGTAGTTTCCATTGCATAGTGTCTCCACAGAAGTGTTGCCACTGTATAAGTTCCAACCTACGTATAAAGCCACAGGTAGCACAGACTGAGGCGCCCGCGTTACCAACTGTGGGCAGGTGAACATTACACCAAGAGTGCCATCTAGTAGCCGTAAATGTAACGGGGCTGCCTAACATTTAAAGTATAGACATATGAACAATATTTAGATGGTACTCTTGGTGTAATGTTCACATGCCCGCAGTTGCTAACACGGGCGCCTCAGTCTGTTGGTGCCTGTGGCTTTACATGTATGAGCAGCCCATAGTGGCTCGCCTTCCATGAATTTTTTTTTTAATTTTTGTGACTAAAGCCTTAGCGCTTGATATTTGTCTTTTACGTGACATTTAAGTACTGTTTCGTTCTTGTACTGTTGGTCAGTACTTCCAATTTTATATAAAAAGAATTCCCATAATTTTGTAATTCTGTTATAGGCCAATTTGAATATTTAATTTCTGACGAAGGGACTCATAGAAGTGTCAAAATACTTAAATTAACTTCAGTTTGTAAACGGTCGCTGAGTACGCAGCCATGTTTAAAACTTTACAACCAGTAATCACATCTGAGACAACTACAGCACTAAAACATAAGATGCCAAAATAACTTTTGTACTTAACTAGGATAGTAACACACAACTACGCATTGCTCTACTGCTACCAACGTCGTCAGAGTGCTACCACATCCAGCTGCAGAAACTACCTTACCAAACTACCGACGCATATATAATAATAAATTATTTTACAATAGTACAAAAAACCGTTTTTCATATAGCAGCTAACAAGACAAATTCTCAGCAGTCACACTCACGTTATAGTATTAACGGAACATCTGAGGATTGATACAATTAATTCACACTCACAGTTTGTAGCCTGCAGTTACTCTCACACGTGCCCTCCTGTGTGTCGTCAACAAACAGTCACAATTTGTCATTTAACAACAACAGGCCGTACAGAATTTTGTCACCTAGTTCTCCGTTTATTAGTTAGTTAGCTTAATGTTCCGTGGGTCATTTTGTGCGCTAAATCGTAATTATGTGGAGAGAGTCCTTTTACATTCCCATCAGTTTGTTAGTGATTCCTACCCACCACATTTTACACGTTACAACAATAGGAATTCTTCTGTGCAACAGAAGAGGTTGTCAAGGACAAAACGTTTCAGTTTGTTTTAAAATTTACTTCGTTTTCTGTCAGATATTGCCCATCAGTTTATTAGTGATTCCTACCCATCACATTTTACACATTACAACAATAGGAATTCTTCTGTGCAACAGGAGGACAAAACTATTCAGTTTGTTTTAAAATTCACTTTGTTTTCTGTCAGGTATTTTATATCACTTGGTAATTGATCAAAAAGTTTTGTTGCGGCGTTGTGCACCTCTTTATGCTAAGGACAACCTTAATGTAGAGTAGTGAGTGTTATTTTTATTTCTAGTGTTGTAAATATGTAGATCATTTTTCCTTATGGATTATTTACGACAGAAAACTTCATGAGAGTATAAATGTACTGTGAAGTAGTAGTCAGAATGCCCAGCTGATTATAACAGATGTCTACAAGATGATCCCATGTGAGCGCCACGTATTATTCTTACAGCACGTTTTCGAACAGTGACGTCTTTCTTTCTTAAAAATGAGTTACCCCAGAACATTATTCCATACGATATTACTGAATGAAATTATGTAAAATATGTCAACTTATTGTTTTCTCTCGCCCAAAGATTTCCATTGATTCTAAGTTGTTTTAGGAGTTCCAAAATGTGCTTTTTCCGGTTTAAATTCTCATCGATATGGACACTGAAGAATTTTGAAGTTTCCACCCTATTTATGATTTCATCACCATGTGTTACACTTATCACTGGTGTGGTACTCCTAGATGTGCAGAACCGAGTACGTTGCGTTTTTTTAGTATTGAGATTGACACCATTCGCAGGAGACCAATGTTACTTTCAAGAACCTTGTTTACCATTTCTTCTGTTTCTGTATATACGTATGGATTCATTATTAGTGTATTCTGCAAAAAGAACTAATTCTTTTTGTTGTATGCTACAAGGAAAATCGTTTACGTATATGAGGAACGATAGTGGACCTAAGATGGACTCTTGGGGAACCCCACGCGTGTTTTCTCCACATTCAGAATTATGTCCCTGGACCATACTGTTTGCATTACAAGTACTCTGCATTATTTTGGGTAGCTACATTGGGAGGCTACAGCATTAGTCCTGTAAAACTTCAACTTACCTAGGAGAATACCTTGATTCACACAATCAAATCCCTTATAAGGTCACAACCACACAGCCACGAATGTGCAACTGTCAGCTGCAAAAGGGCTCAGTTAGTGCTCCTCAGGATGCGCAGAAACCCCTTTCTCCGCCTCAGCTGCGTTCGCTGTCCGTCCGTCCAGCTAAAGACACCAGCCGCTCCACCATGATGATGTGTCGACACAGGCCACGCCCCCCACACCCCGCAGTGACGTCCGGCTGACAGCACCGCAACACACCAGTTTCTCGAGGCCCTCGTCCGTCTCCGTGCAGCGACTGACCACTTCTAAGACCTTCAGGTCCAGCCCGAATGCACGCCACGCAGAATCGCTGATGTATTACGTTTCAAATGTGAACCAATATGCTGTTAAGGATGTGATTATAACACTTCTGCTATCTAGCGCTATTGGGTATCTGGGAGAGTGAAACTGCTCTATCTGGCTCTGTGGCCCGCACTCACTCTGGTGGTGTAGAAACAAAAACTCCAACGACAAAGTGATGATCAACGTGGCACATGTGCAAAAGGCAGTGGTTTACTGGATAAATGTCACACAACAGAACTCTAGTCATCCGCAGGATTTTTTTCACCGCTCCAATATTTTGTTAGGTAAAAAAATGCGAAGTTTCACAGGAGACCGCAATCCCACGATACTGGCTGTCCAAAATACGGAGTCAGTATCAAGGTCGGAGGGAAGCCACTTACAGTAGCCCACTGCCTAATAAAGCATTCCGATGCTCAAGCTAGCCTTACCGTTGGGCATAGCATTTCCTAAAAATACCCTGTGCAGTGTACTTCATAGTTACTCGTAAAATATACAACTTACCGATACAGATATAGCCGTTTAATGCACTGAACTGGGAGATTTTATCTAGAATACTGTGGAGTACGGTCTGTGTGCCATGTTCTTCGAGTCAGTAACATGGAAAGCTTATCAACGCTTGAATGAAAGAAACGTTTGTTTTCGCATATCAGTTTTTTGTAGGCCTTCTATTGTATTATCAATACCCTGTTAACCACTGTTATGCGCATGGCATAAGTCATGTCCCGTTGTATCAAGTGTTGGCGTCTTCTTCTGTGCCATCAGTGAATACCTTGCAGGAAGAATGGCTGCTCTCAAATGAATCGATGCTCACTGTAATTAGTGTAACGGTCGTTACGGAAGCGATACGTAAGAGGCTGTAGTCGAATCACAGATTCTTCACTTAATGGTGGTTCTTGATGATGATGATGATGATGATGATGATGTTTGGTTTGTGGGGAGCTCAACTGCGCGGTCAGCAGCGCCCGTACAAAGTCCCAATTTTTACACAATCGAATTTTTTTCACAGTTCAATCTAACCACAGTCACGAATGATGCTGATGAAATGAGGACGACAACACAAACACCCAATCCCCGGGCAGAGAAAATCCCGTGGTCCTTGAATCTTTGTATGTAGGCTCCCAGGGGATAGTTTGCGGTTATCTTCAAACGCCTGACAACGTTTTTCAGCATCTCCGTCACGATATCGTCTGTTATCATAGACTCTGTCCTTCTTTCTACAGGTTCTGTATCCTCTAGAAATTATATTGTGTATCGGCGCCACATACCTTGAAACTTCTTTATTTAAATGAGTGTGGCTGTATTTAAATTGCTGAATGCCTGAGACCCACAATATCCTAGCGCAACGCAATCTGACTGCTCAGAAAAAAAGGTAACCTGACTTCAAATAATTAATTCAAAATAATGGCCCTGACTTAAAAGATATCCTAGCAATAACCTACACATTTCATTAAGCACTTACCTCACAACAATCTTCATTACGCGAACTACTGCAATACAGCGAGCGTCAATACTGCCAGCTAAATAAAAGATTTTAACTACTAAAGCCACTAACTGCTAATAGGCATGTGGTTAGCAAAGGAAAGATTTTGTTGCAAACCAAATAATGTGACATCCAGTTCAAACACGAATAGAAATCGTCATTGACATCTGGTACAAAGGTATGTAATAATGAATAATATTCAATCTCCAAGTCTAACATATACAGATCGTTCGCCTACGCTAACACTTCAGACCTCTACCCTCCATAAATGCTAACTTCTCACATCTAACACCCATCACTGCTGGCTGTTCACCTCCAACTGCCCAACGGTACTTCCATCACTGCTGGCGACTAACTTCCAACTGCACAACACTACTGGCGATTAACTTCCAACAACGAGTCCGACCAGCCACAGAGTCTCTTACGAAGAAAGCGCAGTCAGAGACCCAATGCAAAGCGCTACACTGCACTGCCAACACAGAAGCAGCCCACTTACAACTTGAACAAAATTATAGAACGGCCAAGAGAGAGTTTTCTAAAGAATCTACTTTGTAGGCTGAAGTTTCCCGGTATCGTAATGATGAACCAAGATGTATCGTCCGCTTTACTTGTTAATACTGCACCAATGCGATCATTCTACTTGCTATGTTACACCTTTCGGGCCTGGTGGAATGCCGGTAAAGCGCGTCCCTGGAAACAGAGAGGTCGCAGGATCGAATCCCGAGCGGTCCATTTTCAGCCTGCCTTTAATGTGGCCTTCACCTTTCAACGATGTCGGGAGTCACCAGGAGGGATAGGTGGTTTGAATTCCACGTTAACGGTATGTCTCCTTTCCGCTGCTGGAACACGAAGTTGGATTAGGGACACCGAAGTCGCCGAAGTGGTGTCAAATTGAATGACTTCGACAGCCAGTTGTTTGTATGAGTCGACTGCTTCGAATCGCGATTCACTGATATTGTAGTCACAGGATACTATTTTTTAGTGTTTTATCGAGTGAGTACTTACAGCAAAAATCCATATTCAAAATCTTATCAAGATCTGACTGGATATTAACGCAGTTTTTTTCACACAGTACTACGTTATGGATAAGAGAATCATCTACAAGAAATCTGACATTAGTCCAAAAAAAAAAAAAAAAATGATCCAAATGGCTCTGAGCTCTATGGGACTTAACATCTATGGTCATCAGTCCCCTAGAATTTATAACTACTTAAACCTAACTAACCTAAGGACATCACACAACACCCAGCCATCACGAGGCAGAGAAAATCCCTGACCCCGCCGGGAATCGAACCCGGGAACCCGGGCGTGGGCAGCGAGAACGCTACCGCACGACCACGAGATGCGGGCTGACATTAGTATTGACGCGTCCCGCTACATCACTAATGTACACGTTCTAGTGGTCTTCTGTGGCGTACGCTTAAAGTTACTTTCAACTTGTCTCTCTCATTGTTTATAAATATTCTATGCATACACAAATTTCGTTTCATAAGCCAAACGATCGTTCTTCGTCCGTTACGTTTAGTCGGAATGATACTGCCCCTGGACTGGCATCTGTCCTGATAGCTGCCGGGAACAGAGGAAGTAATTAACGCAGGGTTTCATAATCCAGGTTACGCAACGAATATTCTTGGCTGATGGTATAATAGAGTGGCCCTCGTAATACGCCGGGATAATTGGCGAGGGCGAATGCTCGTCGTTCCAGGCTGAGGAAAGCGCTTCTTCTGTCTCCGTTTGCTGCACTGGCGTTCGTTGTCACTTGTCTCTCATAACTACTGCTCCTCTCCCTCCCCCCCCCCCCCCCCCCCCGCCACTTTCCCTAACTTGTGGCTGAAAAACCTCTTCAATTCAAACTTCCTGGTGCTGAGCCAGACCGGTACTGGTACCCCAGAAACTTGCATTTCGCGGTCAGTGCTCCTACGGATTGAACCGCGCAGATCTTCGTTATCTGGATAGCTTACTCTGTAAGAGCATTTGTAAGCTCACCGGCCAGGTTTTCCGCCTTCTGTAGTCTCGTAAGTTGGTTTCTTGCCATTTGGTCCCTTGACCAAAAAGTCAGTATAAATTTGAAAACTTAATAAACCACGGAATAATGTAGATAGAGAGGTAAAAATTGACACACATGCTTGGAATGACATGGGGTTTTATTAGAACCACCCCATATTGATAGGCGCGTGAAAGATCTCTTGCGCGCGTCGTTTGGTGATGATCGTGTGCTCAGCCGCCACTTTCGTCATGCTTGGCCTCCCAGGTCCCCAGACCTCAGTCCGTGCGATTATTGGCTTTGGGGTTACCTGAAGTCGCAAGTGTATCGTGATTAACCGACATCTCTAGGGATGCTGAAAGACAAAATCCGACGCCAATGCCTCACCATAACTCTGGACATTCTTTACAATGCTGTTCACAACATTATTCCTCGACTACAGCTATTGTTGAGGAATGATGGTGGACATATTGAGCATTTCCTATAAAGAACATGATCTTTGCTTTGTCTTACTTTGTTACGCTAATTATTGCTATTCTGATCAGATGAAGCCCCATCTGTCGGACATTTTTTAAACTTTTGTATTTTTTTTGTTCTAATAAAACCCCATGTCATTCCAAGCATGCGTGTCAATTTGTATCTCTCTATCTACATTATTCCGTGATTTATTCAGTTTTCAAATTTATACTGACTTTTTGATCACCCGGTAAATAAAACAACACAGCACAGCAGCAAATGATTTTCGAACTCTTGCTATATACTGACGCACAATTTCCATTTTTTGAAGGTCATCCTCGAAATATGTGTGAGTCTCGGTATTAAACACACATCAGTAAGTTTGTAACATCTATATCGATTAGAAGTAGGTTTATACTATGTAACTGTGTATCTGTGATTATGAAGTGTTTGTTCTTTGTTACTTAAGGTCATTGATTTGTGACAGGAAATTTAAAATTTGTAATGTATTTATAGAAAGTGATAAATGATGTTTAAAATAATGAAATTTTATAATATTGTGTATTTAGAAGAAACCATTGTATATTGGAAGGTGTTTCATGCTTAGGGCGCTTGTATAACGTAAAATATATAGGGAAGTCCCTCTGCGCCGGCCGGTGTGGCCGTGCGGTTCTAGGCGCTTCAGTCTGGAACCGCGTGACCACTACGGTCGCAGGTTCGAATCCTGCCTCGGGCATGGATGTGTGTGATGTTCTTAGACTAGTTAGGTTTAAGTAGTTCTTAGTTCTAGGGGACTGATGACCATAGATGTTAAGTCCCATAGTGCTTAGAGCCATTTGAACCATTTGAAGTCCCTCTGCAACGAAAAAAGGCGCGATGTAAAAGGTGGTTTTGGCGGTCGAACTGGGTGACTCCTTTGCGGCCTTCCTAGGAATTTTGCCTCGGCTGTTGCATGGAGCTCTCGGCAATAAGGAATGGCTCTAACACGCTAAAAAATCTGTCGCTAAGAAGAAATTGTACAGAGCATTCAAACATCAAGAGCCGTGAGTACAGTTCGCCACCACGTCGATTGCCACCACTACGTCGTCACTGCTCCACCAATTTCAGGCATACAGACATGTATCAGAGCATGGGCCAGTTGATTTGTGTGAGTGATTTTAATAATAATCCAAGTGCTGTAAACCTGTGTTCAGAATCCTAACTTTTCTCCTGATCATGAACCTATGCAGGATCCCCTCCTAAATGTTTATAAAACAGAATATCCTGTTTCAAATGCACTGTTTGTGGTTATTTACGTTTGTCAGATGTGCAAGGATTTTTAAAAGTGAAACTAGTTACAATTTTACTAAAATACTGTCAACTTACTGCAAAGCATCGTCTTGCAAAAATTCAGTGCCAGACTGTGTAAATGTTACTGTCTAAAAGATGAAAGAAGGCATATAAGTTATACTCATCTGAAACTTAATTTATCTTTGATTACTACCATGAACGAATTTGTGAAGTTAATTGGGCATCAATGTTGAAAAGAGTAAAACCATAAATTATTCCAAGTGAAGTTAAGAATTAAATTTTGCTGAACTGAATTTTGCTGCTGAAATAATCATAGAGTTTGACTAGTGACAATATCCTTCTCATATTAGAAAGATAATTGGAATATTATTTCTACCAAAGAAATCGATATATTTCTATAAATGGGAGTATTAACAGCGTGATTGTTGTATTATTTACTTCACTTGTGGTATTTATATGCCAGTGAAGTTAGAAGTCGCTCCTGGCCAGTTTTAGTTCTGCACTTCTTGCAGGAATATTTCAGTAATGATCCAAGTAACAATATTGAGTGTAGCTCTTGTCAGCGAGAGTTTGGTACGATTTTACTTTCTATGACTACTAGTATGCTCATAACTTGAAAGGTGGCTGCACTGAGTCACAGCGCCAGAGATTGCGCCAAAGATTGTTATTCCGCCGCCTCCACTGGGGCAGTAGTAGTTCAGAGGATGTCGAGAGCAGTCGTTGTTCTGTTGGGCGAGAGAGTAGACGATCTGAGTGTTGACTGAAACGTTGTACTGTTCGGTTGGTGTAATGTATAGATGGAAGAAGACGCCATTGTCAGAATATATTTGAGAAAGGAGATGGGCTTTTGATTTATGATGCTGGTGTAATGGAATATTTTCGTCAATATAGAATGAGGTAAAAAGGTATTACATTTTTCAACAAAGCATCTGGCTCGTGTTCATTTATTAGACTTGTAATTCTGGTTTCTATGTGCAATTATAGTATTTCTGGTTTTTCAATTAGTTCATTGTAAATGGTGTTTAAAATATTTTGTCGTTTTGAGAAAGAACCGAGCCAGCTACATCTATGTTGAGTCACACTACCACACACAGAATAGTTACACTTGTGCTTTGTTGTTTCGTAGCTTTTATAGTTGCAGAGGACTTAATTAATCAATTGTGTTAATGGAAATTCCTTGCCATTCTTTATTTTGATTTTATGCAGTCAGATTGCGTGCTAATACTAGTCAGGGCCAACCGGCTACGAGACTTCGTAACCGGTCACACAGCTAGTAAAATTATTGCATTTATTCATTAATATTAGTCTTTTCTTTTTAATTAAGCCCCCTTGCAAACTGGTTTCTACTGCTACACACAGCTCAGAGTGCCCTGTGTTCGTTTGTATCCTGTGTACTATTCAAAGGGAAATATTAATGAAAGTAACTTAAGTAACTAATATTTAATTTTCGTAAACATATATTTCCAAATTTATGTGCCTGATTGGGCTGGCGACCGCTCATTTTTTTCATTCGTGTACGAAATTTACTACTTTCATTCAACCCCAACGTTTAAAGGCTCTTTAGTTTTTCTGTTAATTGCACTCTATTCAAAATTATAGTCCGATACTTTCATCCATTAGACACACGCTCGGTCAAAACTCAAAATCCTCCGAGAGGGTAACATTAGCTTATGTCACGTCAGGCTACTGTTGTAAGTTACAGTCTCACAGTTCGCTGGTGGCAAAATAACATACTGAAATCACAACTCTTGAGTGACCGAGCACCGTCATTATTTAAGCAGTTCCGTGCTAGCTGGCTAAGAAATACATGACGTTTAAACGCGGATTAACGTACTGGTCATCATTTCAATTATCGAGCACCGACTGAACAACAAAGTAACTTCACATTACGGATCCCAAACGCTGACTACCTGAGGCTTTGTGCACCAAGCCTATTTAAACGAGGGCTGTTCAATAAAGAATGATCATAATTTTTTTTTTGACAACATACCTCTACTCAGCCTCATAATTTTGATGGTTATTCTCAAAGTAGTCTCCAATGAATGCGATGCGACTGTCCCAGCGTTTCTGCCAGTCTTAAAATATATGCTGGAAAACGGTTTCTGAGAATTCCTTCAAAATCGCCTCCGCAGCATTCACCACTGCTTCTGATGAGTGATAATCCCTCCCATGAAGGAGTTTCTTCATGTGTCCTTCTTGCGATGGATGGTTACGAGAATGTCGGCTGTTCAATATGAAACGAAAATTACTCTGAAGAACCAAAGAAACTGTTAGACATGCCTAATACCGTGTAGGGCCCCCGTGGGCGCGCTGAAGTGGAGCAACACGACGTGGCATGGACTCGACTAATATCTGAAGTAGTGCCGGGGGGAACTGACACCATGAATCCTGCAGGGCTGTCCATAAATCCGTAAGAGTACGAGAGGGTGGAAATTTCTTCTGAACAGCACGTTGCAAGGCATCCCAGATATACCCAATAATGTTCCTGTCTGGGAAGAAAAAATGGTTCAAATTGCTCTGAGCACTATGGGACTTAACATCTGAGGTCGTTAGTCCCCTAGAACTTAGAACTACGTAACCTAACTAACCTACGGACAGCACGCACATCCATGCCCGAGGCAGGATTCGAAGCTGCGACCGTAGCAGCAGCGCGGTTCCGGACTGAGGCGCCTAGAACCGCTCGGCCACAGCGGCCGCCTGTCTGGGAAGTTTGGTGGCCAGCGGAGGTTTTTAAACTGACAAGAGTGGTCCTGGAGCCACTCTGTAGTAATTCTGGACGTGTGGGGTGTCGCATTGTCCTGCTGGAACTGCCCAAGATTTCGGAATGCACAATGGACATGAATGGACTTAGGTAATTAAACAAGATACTTATGCATGTGCCACTTGTCAAGAGTCGTTTCTAGACTATTAGGGGTCCCATATCACTCCAACTGCACACGCCTCTCACCCTTACAGAGCCTCCACCAGCTTCAACAGTCCTTTTCTGACATGCAGGATCCATGGATTCATTAGGTTGTCTCCATACCCGTACACACCTATCCGCTCGATACAATCTGAAACGAGACTTATCCGGCCAGGCAACATGTTTCCAGTCATCAACAGTCCACTGTTGGTGTTGATGGGCCCAGGCGAGGTGTAAAGCTTTGTGTCGTGCAGTCATCAAGGGTACACGAGTGGGCCTTCGGCTCCGAAAGTCCATATTGATGATGTTTCGTTGAATGATTCGCACGCTGACACTTGCTGATGACGCAGCATTGAAATCTTCAGCAACTTGCAAGAGGGTTGCACTTGCGTCACGTTGAACGACTATCTTCAGTCGTCGTTGGTCCCGTTCTTGCAGGATCTTTTCCCGGCCCCAGCGATGTCGGAGATTTGACGTTTCACGGGATTCCTGACACTCACGGTGCACTCGTGAAATGTTCGCACGGGAAAATCCCCACTTCTCTGCTGCCACGGAGATGCTGTAGGCTGTCGCTCGTGCGCCGACTGTAACACCACGTTCAACCTCACTTGTATCTTGATAACCTGCCATTGTAGCAGCAGTAACAGATTTAACACCTGCTTCAGACACTTGTTATCTTGTATAGGCTTTGCCGACCGCAACGCCGTATTCTGCCTCTTTCTATATCTCTGTAATTGAATACACATGCCTATACCAGTTTCTTTGGCGCTTCAGTGTAGAACAACTGTAGCCGTCTCTTCCGCATTTAATTTATTTACGCAACCAGTTTCGGTGTTCCATTACACTATCTTCAGGCCCCTAGACCAACGTACATTGGGAGAAATCTGCTCTCATGTGCAGTCATAGCATGACCTAGTATTAAATAACCGGTGTCCGTAGATCTCTGGTTGGATTTTGCCTTACTGTAAAATTAGTGTGTTCACGTTATCCATTGAGTCACCAGATACGTCGAGCAAATATAATACCACTTATTTCGTTTTCAAATGCATTACACGTCACAACCTGTACATTTTTTTATGTAGATGGTAAAAAAAAAATCTGCCCAAACCGATACACAGCAAAAAAAGCATGTTAAGAAAATCGTCGTGTAATATGAGGCATAAACCAAATATGAGTTTTTGAAGAAAAAAACGTGTTTTGTGGTTCACAGACAAATTAATCTGGTTTTATATCAAAAGTACAAGAGTGTAAAAAACCAGTTGGTTACAAAATCTTTCATCTCGTCGACTGAACGCATTCCACCTAAATGTTTACCTGCCAATCTCTTTTCTCTTTAAAATATGTGAGGCAAATTTAAATTTTCTGCTGAGTAGTAAACAAGCTTTTAAAACTCAATCTAGTTTGCCGCATTAACCTGAAATCTAAATCTCTCACTTGTATCACAAGTATTACGTAGTAATTTTCTTCAAATTTTAGTTTGAAAAACCTCATCTGTGGTGTCACAGATGTTTATCGATTCCCTTCAATGGTTTTGATCCCCCTTGCATTCTAGTTCTACATCAACATCTACACGGATACCCTGCAAATCACATTCAAGTGCCTGGCAGAGGGTTCATCGAACCACCTTCACAATTCTCTATTATTCGAATCTCGTATAGCGCGCGGGAAGAATGAACTCCTATATCTTTCCGTACGAGCTCTGATTTCCCTTATTTTATCGTAGTGATCGTTCCTCCCTATGTAGGTGGGTGTCAACAAAATATTTTCGCATTCGGAGGAGAAAGTTGGTGATTGGAATTTCGTGTGAAGATTCTGTCGCAACGAAAAACGCCTTTCTTTTAATGATTTCCAGCCCAAATCCTGTATCATTTCTGTGACGCTCTCTCCCATATTTCTTGGTAATACAAAACGTGCTGCCTTTCTTTGAACTTTTTCGATGTACACCGTCAGTCCTATTTGGTAAGGATCCCACACCGCGCAGCAGTATTGTAAAAGAGGACGGACAAGCGTAGTGCAGGCAGTCTCCTTAGTAGGTCTGTTACATTTTCTAAGTGT
Source organism: Schistocerca serialis cubense (assembly GCF_023864345.2). Classification (NCBI taxonomy): domain Eukaryota; kingdom Metazoa; phylum Arthropoda; class Insecta; order Orthoptera; family Acrididae; genus Schistocerca; species Schistocerca serialis. The sequence goes on along the minus strand of NC_064638.1, from coordinate 1,280,774,504 downwards.
CCTGCCAATAAAACGCAGTCTTTGGTTAGACTTCCCTACAATATTTTCTATGTTTTCCTTCCAATTTAAGTTGTTCGTAATTGTAATACCTAGGTATTCATTTGAATTTACGGCTTTTAGATTAGACTGATTTGTCGTGTAATCGAAGTTTGAGTTCCTTTTAGCATTCATGTGGATGATCTCACGTTTTGTTATTTAGGGTCGACTGCCACTTTTCGAACCATTCCGATATCTTTTATAAATCGTTTTGCAGTTAGTTTTGATGTTTTAGGAACATTAAAACGATCGACAGCAGCGTTTCGGTCATTTTACCTTCCAGAATACATGAAACCGCGTGCTTCAGTGCAGTCTCGGAAAACGGAGAAGGAACGTCCTACTACAACATCCCATCGATGGTTCAGATGGTTGAGATGGCTCTAAGCAGTATGGGACTTAACATCTGAGGTCATCAGTCCCGTAGACTTAGAACTACTTAAACCTAACTAACGTAACGACATCAAACTTTTCCATGCCCAAGGCAGGATTCGAACCTGCTACCGTAGCAGCAGCGCGGTTCCGGACTGAAGCGCCTAGAATCGCTCGTCCACAGCGGCCGGGTTCCCATCGATGACTTAAGTCATTAGAGACTGATATATGACTCCGTGCACCCTAGAGAGTGTAGTACTTGAGTGTGTGCTGGGTGCCTGCCCTCATAAGAGTCGTCAGATGTATTTTCCTCTGAAATGAAAATTGAAACACCTACAGCCACCTCTTTTGGTTTTAATGTATTTCAGCGCAAAGTTTCGGTATTACATTACACCATCTTCAGGACCCCTGACCAACGCAAATTGGGTGGAATCCAATCTCGTGTGGCGTCATAACAGGAGACAGCGCTAAAATAACCGATATGCTCCTCCGTTTCGCGAGTGAACGCCCGCAATTTTCAGCCAGAACTGAAAGGCATTCTCAGTTTCTGCGTCGTCCACGGCACGAGAACCTGTTGTTAATTATGATGCGGCTGCATGGAGCAGAGCAGGCGCCGGGAGAAAGGCAGCTAGTGAGTGAGTGGGTGAGTGAACGGGTGGGTGGGTGCGCCAAGCAGAGGGTGACGAGAAAAGGGGAGAGGGTTCCCGCCAGCTGTGCTCCTGCTGTGAGGCGCTCAGTCGAGCAGCCGCAGCTGGCCAGAGACATGTTCACCTGCAGCTGCATCTGCCAGCAGTCCCTGCCCGGGGGCCTCTTCCCGCAGCCGGTGAGCCAAAAGCGACGTCTCTTGCCAAACGAGGGTTCGCCGAAATTGTTCCTTCTGGAAAGCATAGACATTATGCGCTAGATGGAGATGCTCCAAACAGTGAATCGCGGGACCCCTGAAGTAATCGTGGTGTAACTGGTATACGAGTATTTTCAGTTGACGGTTACACAGTAGTTATTTTCGAGACCTAGCCTTCCTCGTCACAAACTGTGAGCAACGACTGTAGACGCTTTCGCCGCCTCGGGTGTGACCTTCCCTCGAAGTCTCGGTAGCAGAATCTGCAAGTGCCGTCACGCCTGACGTGGGTTCAGCATTGCGGAATCACTTTCAGCCAGGGAAATGAGAGATCGCAATATACTTAGCTTTGATCTTGATGAGAAGTCGAAACCGCGTAGTTACTAACTCAAAACTCGCAGTCGAAGCTTTGCAAAAATTAGTATAATAGATTTTGTAGTGTTAATTACCTGTACAGTAAAGCCATTAGTTTCAGTAGTACTCATAGTTTATTTGTGGCTTCTTGCTCTACTTACGTATCACATTAAAGTTTCAACATGGTCGCTAACTTTGTTCGACGTATTAGCATACGTAGGAATTACAAAGCACATATTTTTCATTAAGGGGTTAGGATGTCATACGGGCCGACTTGGAGCAGGAGAGACACCACAGGACATTTTAATTTCCACTGTCTATACTTTTACAAATAAATTCATTAAACTTTGTCAGCATGGTCAGGAAGGATTGAGGACCCGCACTCATAGCAGTGGAAGCTCAAAAACGTAGCAAAATACCTTTTTTTTACACGTGAAATTTCATCATTTTTTCACTTACTGCTGGCTGCATTTGTTGCCATTGGTACACTTTTCTTCCTAAGTAAGACGGATTCTTCGATGAATTTTGCCCAGCATACAGACAGGTCTCACAGGTGTATGAAACTCTACAATTTTCCAACTCTATTAAAAAACTGTAATAAAAATTGAGATAATTAACTATAAAATTTGAGTTTTTTCTAAACATGAAGTTTAAAATTTAACAGTTCATTCATTTTTCCATAAATTAAATAAATTCTACAGTTTCAAACACCTGTAACTATGGTTTGTATGCTGTGCAAAATTCATAGAAGATTCTCTCTTACCTAGGAAGAAAAGTGTATCTATACCAACAAATAAAGCCAATAGTAAGTGAAAAATCATGAAATTTCACATGTAAAAAAAATTTATTATGTTACGTTTTTGAACTTCCACTGCTATGAGTATGAATCCTGAACGCTTCCTGGTCATGCTTTCAAAGTTTTATGAATTTATTTGTAAAAGTATAGACAGTGGAAATTAAAATGTCCTGTGGTGCCTCTCCTGCTCCAAGTCGGCACGTTTGACGTCCTATCCCCCTTAAACACAAAACAACCGATTTCTTTATCCGTTTTTTGTGTACCAAACATTACTCATCCTCCAAAGTCAACAAAGTCCTTACATAAAGATTCCTTTGTGCAGGTGACTGATAACTGTTCAAATTTACCTTAAATACGATATTAAAAAGATTTTCGTAACTTTAACATTACCTCTTCTCTTCTGCGTAATGATGACAGTCTAAATAAATACAGTTTAGCATTTCTCCTCTGAGGCGTTCAAAAAACGTGAAGCCGCTAATTGTTGTGGATAATTGTAAACGCTAAATTGAAATTTAATGTCATCTTTTCCCTAAACATGACTTTTCAAGTTGTAAATATTTTTTCAGTTTTAAGAAACTCTGTGAATGACGTTAGCACTCGCATTTGTGTGAATGACGCTTGTTTCTGAATTTCGATTTGAGACGCAATTTCCGTAATCAAAACTTGATTTACCCTATCTCAATAGTTTTGATATAATGTAAAATGCATTCTGTTTACTCTGCCCTCTAGGCTTTTCTCTGAGATATAAATTATCGAAATGAAATAACTTTTTAAAGATACGTCGCTTTTCAAGCTAAGTATTTCATCTGATTAGGTATCAGTTTATATTCCTTAATGGTTTGGTTGACTTTTTCATTTTTTGAACAAGACACGATCGTTGTGGAAAGTGAACAACGTATTAGTCAAAAATATTGCTTCTTAAGATATTTGATTTAGATTTCACAAATATGACTGCAATTAATGTATGCCAGAAACTTTTATTTTCTTTACCAGGAGGTGAGAACATAAGTTGAACGTTATACTATACTATGAGCAAAAATGCCAACGATAGCAGTATATTTCTTCGTCTACAGGTTTTATTTGCCGACATTTGAGTGTAAGAAACAGAACTTAACTATCTGATATATGACTAATCAGTATTTTAGTATCCGATACATGGCCTGAAAGAGTATTGTAATGTCTGATATATCGCCTAATTCAGGACACGGTGTCAGAACAAACTGTTGGTGTGTTAGCATTGCGTTTGGATTCTAGGACCGTGTAGCGCCTGTCAAAGATAGATTCGTCTCTACACACTGAAATCATTCGAAAATGTACGTTTCATCGGCGTACATATTTTTTAATGTAGTGTCGTTTTTTAGTTGGTTTACATCGACATCTGAACTCTGAGAACTAACATGGGATATGGCAGATGGTACCGTATATTGTAGTTTCTTGCCGTAAATGGAGGGTGAAAGGAATGAATGTTCATGCGCTACTGTGCTAGCTGTTATTTGCACAATTTTATCTTCTAGTTGTCTCCGCAATACACGCGTATAAGGCTACTGAATATTCATGCTTACTGTCCAAACAAACAGGCCTTTTAAGTTTTGTAGATAGTCTTCCACGAAACGTACTGTGTGTCTCTTGGAGTGTTTGGGAGAAAGTATATGTTTACTCATTTTTTGCTACTCTCTTTCACTGGTCAAACATGCCCGTAACTGTCTCCCCTCCTTGCATATACTCGTTACCCCCGTTTCCGACCTGATATGGATGCCATACATACGAGCAGTGTTCTAATATGGGACGTACCAGTGTTTTTTACGCAATTTCTTTCGTAGACCAACTGCCGTGTCCTAGTTGTACCACTGGGTTGTACACTGCCGTTTGCTTTACCTATAAACGATAATTTGCGGTCGTTCCATTGCATTTATCTGCATACTGATTCTCCTGAAGACGTTTATGAATCAGTCTTGTAGTTAAAGAACATCTTGCTGCTGGGTTTCCTCAAGGGCACAGCTTCATATTTCACTCTATTAAGAACCAGTTATCAGCCATTGTACAGTGCTCTAGGGGTGGGAAACACCGACCTGTTAAAACCAACACCGGTATTTTAGTTTTGCATAACCGATATTTTTCGGTATTTGTTTGGTCTCGGTTACTACAGGTTTTTTATTTACTTACTAATGGCTGGCCAAGAGGCCGTTATGCCAATTCGTGATACCAGTGGCGCTAAAATTTTTGATTTTTATGTAAGACGTGTTAATTAAGAGTAATGTTTATTCGCAAATTCCCATTGCTTTGATATACGAATATGGAAAATGGGAAAAGCGATAAGAACTGCTTTAGTAACAATGCCAGCTGTTAGAAACGTGCAACAAACTTACGGCATAAGAATCGGCGCAGCATTGCCGAGACAATAATGTACCTGCTGTACTTTGCTATCCAGAAACAGCGATACTTTCGTGTTTTTGTTTGAGAGCAGAGCAGAGCAGAAGGTGTATCGAGGCTTGTCATTTGTAGCCCAAAAATATTTGTCACTGACACGACGCTCTGTGGCTTCCGAAGGATTGGTATCGTCTTTAAGTGATAATGTTTCCGGTGAAAGGAGTCGACTGACGGATCAACGCATTATACAACGAGTGCTTCTAAAAAGACTGGACAATAAATACTGGCCAAGGAATTAATTCGTTCCTGATACTTTAGGGCTTGTCAAGTAATTGTTCCTGATAAGTGTTCTATTTTGCCTACGTTATGAACTGTTCATTTTGATTTTTTGAAAGACAATGTTTCGTTTTGTCATCAAAAAAATGAGGCGTATCCAAATTCCTCTTTAAAAGTAAATAAATATATTTGACTACAAAAGGGGTTTTCATTCGAAATAATTAAAGAAAAATAACTCCACAAAATTTACACAAAAACTAATTATTTGTCTGCTATTTCTATGCAACAATACATCTACGTTTACTGTGCTATACATAATAAAGTGCCTGACAGAGGGTTCAATGAGCTACCTTCAAGCTGTCTCTCTACTGTTCCACTCTCGAACGGCTCGCGAGAAAAACGAGCACTTAAATTTTTCTGTGCGAGTCCTGATTTCTCTTATTTTATCGTGGTGATAATTCCTCCCTATGTAAGTGGGTGCCAACAGAACGTTTTCGCAATCGGAGGAGAAAACTGCTGATTGAAGTTTCATGAGAAGTTCCCGTAGCAACGAAAAACGCCTTTGTTTTAATGGCTGCCACTCCAATTCACGCCGCGCGGGATTAGCCGAGCGGTCTGGGGCGCGGCGGTTATGGACTGTGCGGCTGGTCCAGGCGGAAGTTCGAATCCTCCCTCGGGCATGGGTGTGTGTGTTTGTCCTTAGGATAATTTAGGTTAAGTAGTATGTAAGCTTAGGGACTGATGACCTTAGCAGTTAAGTCCCATAAGATTTCACACAGATCTGACCATTTTTCCAATTCACGTATCATGTCTCTGGCACCATCTCCCCTGTTTCGCGATAAGGGAAATAAAACTAAGGCAACAGTAATAAATTAATGACTCAACAAATCACTCTTTATTTATAATAAAAATAAGAAGTAGCTGCTCTGCTGTCAGTGTCTGCGTAGTATATCTTTATGTGTATGTAGCCCTTGGAAACGGACAACGTAACACGAAAAATACGGTAGAATAATTCAGGTGATTTTTTTGAAGTATTCAACGCTTCATCACTTTTCGAGAAAAGCAGCGAACTATATACGCTCAAAGTTTTCTTTTCTTTCCCCCATTTGATTCGACATTTTTATTTTAGGTATCTTGAAAAGTGGAATGTAAATGTCTGAGGGCGTTTTAGAATCTCAGTATTTGTTCGATGTGTACATTTATTACTGGAACTAATAGCAATAAAAAACCGAAAATTAGTTACTTCAGAAACCAGGTATTTTGAGCAGTTTTAAAAGTAAGGTCAGACTGGTGATGAAAAAATCGGTGTAACCTAAAACCGGTTGTTTCAGCGTTAATCACCAACCCCACCGTGCTGACATTTCGTCGACGTCGAACTGGGTAAGACTGGGATTTGTAAGGGTAACATTTCCTCATTTTGAGAAAATAAGATAAATGTACAACGTGTGACGAACGACTACGTATCCATTAGCGTATCTCTTCTTCTATATCTCTGCGTTTTTCACAGCTGTATGGGTTAAATGAGTGGGTAGCGTCCATTAAATACTACGAGGGAACCGTCGGAAATTCATGAACTCTACGGTCCCGCGTGGCACTAGAAGCATCCGTTTACATTTACATGTACTCGTTTCGCTTCATATCCATAGATATTGTTAGTACCAAATATTTGTATTATTTGGCTGACCATGTTATAGCTCGTGTATCCCTTAGTGAAGCGATACCATGTATTTAAATTTCATGGATTGCATTTTCTCATTATAAGCTGTTGAATTATCTTTGCAGTAGTCTAATACAGTATTTCGTAGTGCTATAACCGGGTAGTATTGCAGTTTTTGTAGCACAGGATTTCCTCATAGGTAACTATTGTCTTCTTCGTGAGATGAGTAAATTGTTGTCTGACGCGTAATTTTTCCTCAATGCCTGAATGAATCACTTTTCCTTATGTCGTGCGGCAAATATAGAATTGGACGGCAAAATACTTCATGGACCTTAAGATAGGCAACGGCAAGGTGCGGATACGGATACCGAAAATGTAAGGTATACGAAATATTTTCCGATCCAATTCTGATTTGCCCACGCTGTTTTGATGGGATCAGTCGCATCGCTGAAATGTCCCCGAGCGACCATCCGAGAATCGTGAATTGTGCCACGGCACATGCAAACGCCTATTTTCGGTTCACTTTAAACGTTTACTGGAGCAGCTACGGCACGTACTTCAGCATACATCACCGTGTCCAGCGCCGCCTCAGCTGGGTCGCTCCTGCCCCTGCGCTTCCCACTCTTGAGGCTGTGTGTCGGCCTTCCGCGGCGGCTACACGCCGGCTTGCGGCTGCCTTCGTCCGATCCCTGATGCTTTTCCGATACCGCGCCGTTGCGACGCCGCGGCCGTTAGGAAGCGCGCTAACACCTCAGAGCGCTTCATCTGCAGGCTCTCTTTGCTGGCGAAACGCTGGCGTGAAATGTTCTGCCGCAAACGCTTCCCCAACTGGTAACGGCCGTTGAGCAAAGGAGTGCGAAATAGTTGCGGGGACCCTTGCGCACGCTGCTCTTCGGTGCGGCGAACCGAGCCACGGCGTTATGAACAACCCTCTGCCATGTTGCGCAAGTGGTGCCCTCCGTAACAACCACACTGCTACCAGCACTATTATCTGACAAAAATCTCATTTTTATCCATTAATGGTCTTGTGGTCTTCAGTTAAAAGACTGGTATCCTACATCCATTTGAACTTGTTTACTGTAGCCTAGATTTGCTCCTCCTCTACAATTTAAACCCCTCCCCCCTCCCTACATTGAAAGAAATTGACTATTCCTCGATACTTCAGTTTTATGCAGCTTGTGGTGTGAGCGTGGGGTTGATCTGCTATTCTGTTATTCTGCGCAATGGATTAATCTGAAATGTACCCTTTACCCTGTGGCTCCTGCAAGATGCAATTTCCACCTCCACACTACTACAGAAGTCAGACAGACGCTCCTAACGTTGTAAAGAAAAATGCCTGAAAAACTTTCAGCAATAAATATCTTCTGGAGTCGTCCGCTGTAAGGAAATGACACAAAAATCCACAAAATTTCTTAGGTAACTAGTGGGATACTTGGGTACTGGAGTAGTGCTAGTTAGTGTAAGAAAAACATGAAACTAACGATAATTCTTATTTATTTTGCAAAAATTCTGAGAAATCACAATGGCACTTTTAGTTATGAATTGAACAAGTTATATCCTGGCTCTTTTTGGAATCTGAAGTTACCTTTCAAGGATAGGATTCGCTAATGAAATTTCTATATAAAGTTTAAGATTGTTATTGACTTGGCAGAATGGCTGAGAGGCGCGCCTACTCAACTTGAATAATTACCTGTTAGAATGTCGCTAGATACGGTCGAGGCTGTCGTGTGTGAAATGCAGTGAAGTGTGCTGTTGTGGAGGAAATATGGGGCTCGCAATAGCTGTAGCCCACAATACCGTAAGCTGCGATGACTGCTGTCTGCGCCGCTCGCTGCTGACAAATAAGATAACTCTCGTTCTATCTGGATTGACCTTCGCCAATCAAACTCTCCCTATGCCTTGATGAAGTGAGGGATTCCTATTCGCCCCTAGTCTAACTACTGGCGTGGTACACCGGTCAGATAACCAGTTCACCGCGATGCCACTCAAAAATTTGCTCGCCGGCGTTTAACTATAACTCTGTCTGTTCACACCGCACAATAAGTGTGTCGGCCAATACAGTGAACAACGCTTAATCGCAAGGACTCAATATAGAGCCGCACTTCGATTCGCTCTTGACAGAGTTGCTCTCCCAGTGAAGTACTGAAGAGAGACTTGTTCCTCGCAATCCGGAAATCTGTAGTACCGGCGTTTGGCGTTTCCTGTCTCCCTGTGAAAATCTCTGAAACTGCGTGCTATGTGTAAAGAATATGAAGGCTGGACGCTCCCACACAATTTAACGGAATTTTCTTTTAAGCCAAACACGGGGTCGTTCCCCCTTTCACTCGGGCACACGCTGTCTGCTCCACGGGCGGCCGAGGTTGACTCGTCCTCTGAAGGCTGGCTCTGAGCACTATGTGACTTAACTTCAGATGTCATCAGTCGCCTAGAACTTAGAACTAATTAAACCTAACTAACCTAGGGACATCACACATATCCATGCCCGAGGCAGGATTCGAACCTGCGACAGTAGCGGTCGCCTGATTCCAGACTGTAGCGCCTAGAACCGCACAGCCACTCCGGCCGGCCATCCTCTGAAGGGAACGGCCTCCCGGTGTGTGATCTGCCTCTCTCGAACTAAAAGCTCCTGTGACCGTCATGTCTGGAATGTATGTGTGTACGCCAGCCTGGAGTATTTCAACCCCGGTGCGCACTTGTTATTTGCATATCGTTTACATGAATTGATTTATCTTATCGAGTTTGGGTTCGAATGAAGCGTCTTGATGTGCGGAATATGATTGTGAGGGTGGAGTATGTAACCAATGAAGGTCAGGAGACCACGACGTCTTACAGTGGCTTTACACATGACTGGTCTGAATCATACTTAACAGAATGAAGAAGGTGTACTGAATATGTTGGAAAGGTAGAAGGTTTTATTGACTGGAGGAAAATTACAGAGGGAGTCCCACAGGGTTCAGTTTTGGGTCCACTGCTATTCCTTACAAAGGGTGTCTATTCCAAGAGTCGGCAGGTGCTTTTTCTCTGATGTTTTGGCAGATATTTGCAGTTTCGTTTCTGATATGTGTAGCTTGAGCCATCCCAAGCAAATACTGCTCACCACATCTCCCATGCGCCTCCTAGTGTCGGCGGAAATCGTCAGCTTGTTTCCCGTTACAGACAAAATGATTTTTAAAGCGGAATTTTACGTGCCCATTCGATAGAATTGTTCAAATGGCTCTGAGCACTATGGGACTTAACTTCTGAGGTTATCAGTCCCCTAGAACGTAGAACTACATAAACCTAAGTAACATAAAGACATCACACAGATCCATGCCCGAGGCAGGATTCGAACCTGCGACCGTAGGGTCGCGCGGTTCCAGGCTGTAGCGCCTAGAACCGCTCGGTCACCGTGGCCGGCGCCCATTCCATAGAGCCGTCCCAGATTAGTGCACTGCGATATTTACGTTATCGATACGTATTAATAGGAACAGCAAAAGACAAAGAATAATCAGTACTCCGTCACCCACTAGCCTGCACTGACTGCTAGTGCCATGCAGTAGCTGCGCTTGTCAGTCGCTGCTGTTCCTATTAATAGATATCGATAACGTGAATATCGCAGTGCACTAATTTGGGACTGCTCTATCGAATGGGTGGGAAAATTTCCAGTTTAATAATAATTTTGTTTGTAACGGGAAGCAAACCGACGTTTTCCGTCCACTCTGGACGCCGCATGAAACACGTGATTAACAGTATTTGTTTGGGCTGACTAAAGCTACACATTAAAAAAACGAATTTGCAGATACCTGCCGAAACATCAGAGAAAATGAGCCCGATGACTCTTAGGAGAGACACCCTGTTTATGTGAATGACCTACCACTTAACTTTCAACAAGCAGAATTGCTACATTTTGCAAATGATACTAGTATTACAACCAATGCCATTAGAGAGGCATTGTTTAAAACAATTGCTTCGTTATTCAAACACTGACTCTCTGATCTTGACAATACACACTATATTCAGTTCTGTTCAACGAATAGACTCACATTAACAACTGATGTAGAGCGACAGCAGGAATCAGTAAGTAGAATAGAATGCTCCAAATTTTTGGGCGTACATATTGATGGAAACTTGAACTGGAAGACTCGTATATTCCTGAGATTCTTCGAACAGTTAAGTTCAGCTGCGTTTACTCTTCGTATAATTGCTGGTCTCGGAAATAAATGAAGAATCTCCTGGTATATGTTCTATATTACCACTCAATACCGTCTCATGCAATAATTTTTTGGGGTAAGTGGAAATGTGTGTACGGCATATTTGGCCGGGTAGTTCGGGTAGTTCGGACGTCAGTTTCGAGTCTTGTTATTTGCCGCCACATCGTCGACTAGCGCATTGGCGGTGATGATGAGGTGATGGATAAGGGCAACTCACACACCCATTCGCGAGCGGAGAAAATTTCCGATCCAGCCAGGATCGAACCCAGGGCTTCGTGATCGAGAATCAGCAACCGCAAGCCATCATGGTACAGATATTCGCTAGTGAACTTCGTTATAAATAATGCAACACAGTTTGAGAAGAGCAGTGATGTCCGTACCGACAACACTACAGGAACAGTGACCTTTATTACCCATTATTAACGCTGTCAGTGCTTCAGAAAGGAGTTCAATACGCAGCAGCAAAAATTTTTGATCATTTCGTCAATAACATAAAATATGACAGGTAGCAAAACAAGTTTTAAATCTAACCTAAAATCATTTTTTCTGGAAAACAGCACCTATTCCATGGACTAATTTCTATTTAAATACGGGTAGACCATAACAAAAAAGTTACTTCCTAAGTGTAGTATCGTGAGTTGGAATAAAAAATTATTCTATAATGTAAAACACGTATCTTCCGTACACACCTGTAAACTGACTGCTTTCACATAATTTAGATAAGACAATCGTTCAAATGATCTGTGGAACACATATCTGGCTCAGCATGTGTTCTAACAACCCATATCGTCTTTTAGTAAAGATGTGGCATAAATTTAATTTTTCCCGATTCATTTCAGTACCTCTTCTTTAGCTATTGATCCACCCACATGATCTACAGGAATCTCCTGTAGCCTCATATTGCGAAAGCTTCCATTCTATTCTCGTCTGTACTGTTCGTCCTCCGCTTTTACTTCGTTATGCCATAATCCTGTACAAAATATTGTCCCAGTTAGCACAAATTTCTTTGAAATGTATACTTCTCCAGCCGGACGGTGTGGCCTAGCGGTTCTAGGCGCTTCAGTCTGGAACCACGCCACGGTCGCAGGTTCGAATCCTGACAAGGTATGGATGTGTGTGATGTCCTTCGGTCACTTAGGTTTAAGTAGTTCTAAGTCTAGGGGACTGATGATCACAGATGTTACGTCCCATAGTGCTTAGAGCCATTTGAACCACTGACCTCGCCAGAAAGATCAGTGGAGCTTGAAAACGGCGAAAATGGCTTTTGAAATCTGAACTCGTTCCTTCCGTTGATCGCGGTTCAAAAATTTCGGCAGCTATGTCTAGGATTGTGGTCATAATGAAACCAACACGCTCCCGGGAGATTATCTAGTATCTAGGCTATCGTTTTGGCGGTTATTCACCGATCATCCGCTGAATGGCTCGTCTTCAGTAGTGAGATGACTAGTCTTGAAATGAGATATCCACATATTTGCAATGCCGTAGGAAGCATACGTCTCTTCCTGTGTTTGTGACATGTTTGTTTTAATACCCTTAGTCGACTTCCCCTGGAGACACAAAAAGTGCATCATAGCCCGCAACTCCAGTGACGAGAAATCTGAATCGTTCTATCTTGGACCGAGCGGGGTGGCGCAGTGGTAGCACACTGGACTCGCATTCGGGAGGACGACGGTTCAATCCCGTCTCCAGCCATCCTGATTTAGGTTTTCCGTGATTTCCCTAAATCGTTTCAGGCAAATGCCGGGATGGTTCCTTTGAAAGGGCACGGCCGATTTCCTTCCCAATCCTTCCCTGACCCGAGCTTGCGCTCCGTCTCTAATGACCTCGTTGTCGACGGGACGTTAAACACTAACCTAACCTAACCTAACCTAACCGTTCTATCTTGGCTATTACATGAAACGGAGAAAACTGTACGAATAGTCAACACCTGATATTGATACACTTACGTATTAAGGTTTCAGACTTTTACTTGTCGACTAAATGGCAAATTTTGCATTTCAAATAAATTTGTGCCAAATAGGACAGTATATTATATCGACGTCGGTGGCGGCCCATAACGACATACTCGCAATTATCTCGCAAATGGTTCCTTTGCGGAGCCAAGTGTACTTGAAAGTTTTTGCTTGTATTACCGTGTACTTCCACCCTTGTTAGTTACGATAAGGACTACACATTAATGATTTGCTATTAACCATGACAAGTGACTATTTTTTTTATTTGAGGATAACACAAATGTCACTTTGACAGATGTGAAATGAAATGGAAATTGTTTAGCAAAATATAAGAATGCCTAACTGCAGTAAAATCTAGAGCATACAGTCTGTCACTTGGAAATTTTGTATAAACGAAATTGAACTGTTACAAATTCATCAAACAATTAATGATACCCGACATTTTAAATTATTGATACAGAACATACATGAATATGTCACTGTCAAGTATCGCATGCTGGATGTTATGCAGAATATAAATAGTTCTACCTTTACTATAAGAATAATTTCTTTTCACAGTGATTCGAAAGGTTATTTGCGTTGTATCAAAAGTCAAAAGCAGTCCCGTTATTAGGTGACGACAGCAACGTCCTGGTGGATGTGGTTTGGCGCCGCCTTCCTCCGACCAGTTACGAAGTGTCAACTGTGTATCTGCGTTGTGTGGATGTCTGCGAGGAGAGCGTGGGCATTGTGTGTTGTGATGGACGAAGTGAAGAGAGGGGGTGGATCTCTGAGCCAGCACACAGCCTAGTCCTCTGGAGTGGCGCTAAACTGGGCCGCCGATAGTCAGAAACTACGGAGACGTTTGAAATTGAATAATCTCATCCACCACCAGGATTCGAACCGGTTTAGCTCAGAGTCTAGCGCCACCGCACAGTCGTCCTTTGGCGATCTCGGCCACGGAGACAGGTTTACATTGTATACTTTCACTTTATTGTAAGGTGTAGCACAATATATTGGCGAATTCGTCCGTTCACAAAGAACCAGCAGCCAGAACCTTTAGTTCTGTCATTTCGCGAGTGTAGAACAGTAGCAAGACACACAGCCACTTTTGATGCCTTAATAAATTGAGGCGAACGCCTTTGTGCATTGCATACAGATGGTCCTAACCCAGAAATCATTAATAGTAGCTGACCACTGACAGATCAAAAACATTACAGATGTTACTGCGTTCTTGTCTAGAGCTCTTTCTGGTTGGAGTACTTCTCCTTCGCCTTCTATTCTTATTGTTGTTTGTTGATTCTGATTGCTGTCATCCAGCATTCTCAGGTGCATTCACTTTTATTAGTCGATTGATTCTGGTTATTCCTCACACACCTTTAAGCTGTCACATTGTTACTTCTTGAACTACTGTAGGTATTTAATTTATTAGATTTACAAAAAAGAAGTTATTTCACAAAGTTGATGCAATCTATACATCCTAAAGCAACGGCTGGGGTATGTACAGTGAAATGCAGCACTGCGACTCACGGTTGATAGAAAACTTATATTGTGTTCCATCTAGTGCTGACACCAGCGTTAATGGATAAACGACTACTAGACACATTAAAAAAAGTTTTCCGTCACCCCGGTTTCCAGAACTCCTTAAGATAGACGTTGACTGTGGATATTGTATCACAGACACAGTCCTTTCGACTGTTCAGGGACGTCACTAATCCCGCCCAAAGATGTAAACAGCCATGCGTGAACAGCGCCTATTAGACGGAGGGGGTCAGACAGCCGATGAGTTCCACTCACTCCACGAGGTAGGAGGTACAAGGCTAGTCTTGTCTTTAGTCAGCCAAGCCTAGATGGTCAATACCGCGGTTCGATCGCGTCCGCATTTTTACCCTGTGCCAGAAAGGGCTCTCAACAAGGGAAGTGTCCAGCCGTATCGGAATGAAACAAAGCGATGTTGTTCGGACATGGAGGAGATACAGAGAGACATACAGAGAGACAGGAACTGTCCATGACATCCGTCGCCCAGGCCGCCCAAGGGCTACTACTGCAGTGAATGACAGCTGCCTACGGATTATGCTTTTCGTGCAGCCACAGGACGTCGTGTTACGACTCAATCTGTGGGCAATAGGCTGCATGATGCGCAACTTCACTCCCGACGTCCATGGCGAGGTCCAGCTCTGCAACCACGACACGACGCAACGCGGTACAGATGGCCCAAAAACATACCGAATGGACCGCTCAGGATTGACATCACGTTCTCTTCACCGATGAATGTCACATATGCCTTCAACCAGACAACCATCGTACACGTGTTTGGAGGCAACCTGGTCAGGCTGAACGCCTTAGACACACTGTCCAGCGAGTGCAGCACGGTGGAGGTTCCCCGCTGTTTTGGGGTGGCATTATGTGGGGCCGACGTACGCCGCTGGTGGTCGTGGGAGGCGCCGTAACGGCTGTACGATACGTGAATGCCGTCCTCCGACCGATAGTGCCTGGACCGCGTAAAAACTACTGAAAATACGTAATAGGATCAGGAGAAACATGTTTGGTAAACACGTCGATTAAAAGTCACTTAATAAAAGATATCTGGCGTTTATTCTTATCTACAAATTAGCTCCTTTGGCGCAGTAACAGTGCATAATTGCTGCAGACACAGGCCATAACGATATCTTTCTGCGTATGTACAGTTTTTTTTTTTGCTTTTAGTCGTCGGTCTTCTGACTTGTTTGATGCGGCTCGCCACGAATTCCTCTCCTTCGTAGCCTTTTTGTCATAGAGCAGAAGTTGCAGACTACATCCTAGTTATTTGCTGGATGTCTTCCAATCTCTGCCTTCCTCTAGAGTTTTTACCCTCTGCAGCTCTCTCTAGTAACGCGGAAGTTAATTCCTGATATGTTAACAAATGGAGTACGAAACGGTCCCCCGTTCTTCATGTCAGCGTTTTAGAAATATTCCTTTCGTCACCAATTCCGCGGCGAACTTCCTCATTCGGTACCTTACATCCTATTTCATTAAAATACTTTGGCCTATATCACCATGTATTCAGAAATATCACAGTCCATGATTCACTACCATACAATGCTCTGCTCCAAATGATCTTCGTCAGAAATTTCTTCCTCAAATCAAGGCCAATGTATGATATTAGTCGACTGCTTTTGCCTAGGAATGTCACTTTTGCCAGTGTTAGTTACGTTTTTATATCCTCCATGGCACACTCATTATACGCTATTTTGCCTCTAATGTAGCTGAATTCCTTCACTTCACGTATTTCGTGGGCCCCATTTTGGGTGTTATATGTCATACTAATCTTATTTCTGCTACTTCTCATTACTTTCCTGTTCTGTGGCTTACTCTCAATCCATATTCTATGCTCGGCAGACCATTCTATTCATTATTTTCCCGTCATTCCTCGTCGGTTTCACTAAGGACAGCAACGTCATCAACGAATCTTATCGATAATTTTCTTTCAACCTGTATTTTATTCCCCCTCCTGAACCTATCTTTTATTTCCGTCGTTGTTTCTTCGATGTACAAATTGTACTGTAGGGAGACAAGACGCGTTCCTGTCTTACACCCTTCCTAATACAAGTATTTGATTCTTCGTTGTTCCTTTTTGGCGCTCATATGTATTAGATACTACCTACCTTTGCCGGCCGCTGTGGCCGAGCGGTTCTAGACACTTCAGTCCCGAACCGCGCTGCTGCTAAGGTCGCAGGTTCGAATCCTACCTCGGGCATAAATGTGTGGGATGTTCTTAGGTTAGTTAGGTTTAAGTAGTTCTAAGTCCAAGGGACTGATGACCTCAGATGTTAAGTCCCGTAGTGCTCAAATGCAGCTACTTTTCAGAGAATTTCAGAAATTTTTGAGTATTTTACACTTTCGAATAGTTTTTCTAGGCCGACAGAACGTGTGCAAGTGTGTTGATTGTCTTGCTTCCATCATCAAGCGCAACATCACTGCTGCCTCTCGGGTTCCTAAAACCGAATTGATCATGCCCTAAGAAATCCTCAAATTTCTTTTCCATTCTTCTGTATATTATTCATGTCAGCAACTTGTTGTCTTTGGAAATGTGTGCATGACATTTTCCCGAAAATCTGGTGGCATGTCACCAGTCTCAGAGGCTCTACACACCAACTAGAATATTCAGGTGGTTACTATTTGCCCCCAGTGTTTAGAATTTCCGAAGGAAAGTTGTCTATGCTTTCTGCAGTATTTGAATGCAAGTTTTCCACATCTGTATGAAATCATGACTGTTTTAATGCCAGCCCTGTATCTTCCACATCGAATTCCATTTGTACCTCTATCGCACTGTCAGTTCCTCACCCTCGGAGAGACTTCCAGTATGTTCTCTCCACCAATATGCTGTCTCCTCTGCATTTAACGGTGCAATTTCTCTTTTGCGCTTGGTATTGACTGATTCTAATTTCACCGAAGGCTGATTTTTCTCTTCTGTAAGTTCAGTCTATACTTTCGATGACTATTTCTTTTTCGATTCCTACACTCTTTTTCCTGGAGCTATTCCGGCATATTTTCCCTGCAGTTTTAAATTATTTCATTCCTAGTGACTTACATTGCTGTGATTCTGTCTCTTCCTGAGCATTTTCGCATTTCCTTCTTTCACCTTGTGGGGCGGCGGGTGGAATTATGTCAATTTTACGTTGTTTGTATAAATGTTTGGTTTGTAGAATGTAAAACCAGTTCCTATTATTTAGAATGTTATTTATGCAGTCCTTTGCCGTTCTCAACACTGGCTTTCTAACTACAATATTGGCAACCAGAAAGTGATTAGCAAAACGTGAAGCCTGTAATTAGAATTCCTAGTGCCCACTTCATCTGAGAATACACTTATAGTTACAGCTTATAGCTCTGAGGAATTAGGAGATTGTCTGGGATTTATAATCAAAAACAGTCGTGAAAAAACGTCCTGTATTCTGAAAGTCACAGGATTTATAATCAAAAACAGTCGTGAAAAAACGTCCTGTATTCTGAAAGTCACAGATGAAAACAAAAGAATCCACACAATCTGACTAACAGAGCAGTTCAGAGTCTATTGCGCTGATGCCACTATAACTGTCCAAATTAAATATTTAAATGAATGCTCGCCATAATTTGATGAATAGGTTCATCAAACGCCACGCAAAAATACGACATACGCAAACAATTAATACTTCACTCGAAAATGATTTCATGGTTACGCGTATCCCAAGTAACTTAATACGGCATCCGAGGCTGTTTATAGCAATGATACCGACGCGACTCGACTCCCGACACAGATGGCATGCTATTCAGCGTCTGGAGAGAACTGGGGCCTTGCTTCCTCGCGCAGCGTTCTTATATATAAAGCCGCGGAGCGGACGACTAAGGGAACGCCTGATCAAATCGGCTCTCCCGACTAGCCGCTGGGCTAGTAATGCACCACATTAAGTTACCGAATAAATCATCGCTTCTTTTGCTGATGGCCGATGAAGCGCTCAATTTAAATGTGCATTCAGCACACAGGTAAGTAATCATAATAAAAGTTTTACGTGGCTAAGTTAAACATTTTGGGCGAGAGAATTAATTTAATTACACTGCACGCAGTAGACGAGCTCTGAACTGGCCCTTTGGAGATACGCTATCGCTATAGTTTTATAGGTATTCAAATGAAACTTCTCACATCCTTATGGTTATAGCGGATCTCCATTCTAGTTAAATATAAACATCCTAGCCTTATTTATTAGCCTACTTAATCTATCTTGCTTCCTTAATTTTTAAGACAGAACCCAGAAAATCATGAATTTCCACTAAAATTTTAATTTGTGAAGTCCAAAGTACTGTTTTTATTAAATTATTATGAAAGAGGAATCTAAATATAAATTTTTAATTCTCTAGCTCTTTTCTGTTGCGCTAATGATTTTTACAGAAAAAGTCCAAATTTCGAAAATGGCTAAAGTTATCGAACTGATATTCAACACATATTAATTTAGTATTACTCCTGACATGCTAGAAATGTTTTAGGTTATTTGCTTGATTTTTAAAGTATTGCGCAACATTTATGACGTCACAGCTAGTTACAGCGGACTGACTGGCACACAATGGAAAGACTGCTGTGAATTTACTACGGCGTGAGTAGGCTGCTTCCCTACAACCTATCAGTTGAAGTATATTTTCGGTTACCTTCATTTTCTTTGCAGTTGCCTTTCTTATAGCTGTCGCTGTCAAACCACCGTATGAGCTCCAATTAGTCTCATTTTAGCGAGAAGTTTGTGGGAGGAGTCCTATGCAGATCAGCATGGCGGGCTGTCATGCGCTGGATGTCAACCCTCCTTACCGTATCCACGTGACATCATTGGCTGATGGATGACGCGGCGATCGGTCGGGTCCGACTGGCTCCTCTGCGGCCAGAACGGGGGTCCTTATGGTTATATCATTGAGAGGAAGCAATATGTTGCCTTGCTCGTCTAGGAGCATATGCTATCGGTATTTTAACAGGAAACCTCATGCTGATGGCCAACACCTTCTGCCACTGGAGATTTTGTTCATCTCCATAACACTTTCGTGCTTAGTAAACGATTCCGCCACTCTGGTTTGGCTCTCGTCCATCTTCTCTACTAACCACACCTGGTAATGGTTCCAGGATGACGAGAAATAATACTCGTCCGAAGGAGTGGAGCTACCTCTTTCATGGATGAATTACATCTCCTTCATATTCTTCACATGAATCACAGCTTGGTGTCACCAAGCGAGGTGGCGCAGTGGTTAGACACTGGACTCGCGTTCGGGAGGACGGCGGTTCAATCCCGCGTCCGGCCATCCTGATTTAGGTTTTCCGTGATTTCCCTAAATCGCTCCAGGCAAATGCCGGGATGGTTCCTTTCAAAGGGCACGGCCGACTTCCTTCCCCGTCCTTCCCTAATCCGATGAGACCGATGACCTCGCTGTCTGGTCTCCTTCCCCGAAACAACCAACCAACCAACAGCTTGGTGTCTGCTTTTACTACAATTACAGTTTTTTAAAATTTCATTTTATAAGTTTCTTGCTGTAAACAATACACGAATTGCCTATTGGCTTCTGTCTCGGGTTCTGTCTCCAAAAACACGCGAACAGTTTCAACGAGAAAGAGGAAAGCCTTAAGGTGAACGGATCCTGGCTTCCCGTACTGCAGCGAACGACCGTCGCAGGTAGCAAGAGGAGAAATTACCGCGTAGAAGCCCTCGGACGTTGGCGCGCCAGGTACATATAGTCTGCGGCCGCGAGCTACCCTCACTCGCGTTTCGTCCACTATCTATCACCTGATGGGCAGTGTTAATGCGTAGCCTTACCCAGACGCACGGACAACATCACAGCCCAGCATCCTGTGATCCACTTACTAGACAACTAACATGTTTACGGAGGTGACAGTAGAACTTTTGGTTTGGTCACCACGTTGGTGCGGGCGTGGAGGGGCCCCATCTCTCAAATAGCTCGCCTCCAGTTCACCACCGGCAATGGAGGGTGAAGCTTTGGCAATGCCAGCCACTCGTGCTGGCGAAACGTCAGAAAAATCATTAGATGAACGTCGGGCGAAAAACCCGAGACAGAAGCCAATAGGCAGTTTGTCAACAAGTGGCCACGAAAGCCTTAACAATTTTGTAATACACGAATTAGAATTCCTTATGCATTAGATTAGAGAAGACAGTTGTATCTTAAGTATGCAGCTCTCTCTCTCTCCCTCCCTCTCTCCCGCCACATATTTACGTACAGATCTAGCTGGTAACGAGCTTCGGTCGTTATATGCTAGTTACTTCTGGAATGTTATTCTTAGATAGTTTACAGTTGTTACTGTTTCCAGTTGTGGCTCATGCTTGGTGTTGATAAAAAAAATGTCATCGTTCCATATTGCATGCCACAAATCTAACTTTTGGATTTAATCAGCGTAATGAAATGATTACGATGGCTGCAATCGATTTGAGGTATCCGGTGCCGGAGTTCACTTATGCTGTCATGTTTTGTAATTATTTGCAATGTAAATATCGCTAAATCGGAACATGTCTTCATAGCTCTGCATTTATTTTATAAACAGCTCGCAAAAGGCGCTCATGGCTGACATCGAACATGTTTGTGCACTTCGTCAACCTACATTTGATTGGCGTTCACATAAATTAAAAAAATTGTAGATATGTGTAAGCTTCCGCAACATCAACTAACTCTCAATTGACACTTGACGTCCATTCAGAATGTATTTAAAGACAAGACGTACACCTCCCCGCCAGTTTAAGAGACCTAACATCACAAAACGAAATATAAAAATTAAGGTATCTTTAATTTATATTAGAACTACGTAAAAAATGTTTTTTCTGGTACGTATTAAATTTGTATGAAAGTACGATTATAATGATGTAGTAGCAATAATATTAGAGACTATCAACATATCCTTAGGTTCAGGAAATTTATTGTTAGGAATCACACTCGACTTTGAGTCGATAATCGATTACGAAATTATATGACGCACTGATTCTGCCATGTTAAAAGAATAAAATAAACGCAGTATCTGCGCAATTTAGAAGGATTGAGGATTTCATCTCAAAGGCACATTCGTGCTGACTGCAAAACTTCTCTTACGTTTTGCTAGCCTGGAGTTTTGGAGGATTTAATATTGTTAATATTAATTCAGCTGACGCTTTTGGATGTCAATTGTATGCGTGAAACTTTACCTTTTGTCCTCAAGAATTCGGTGATAACTGTTAGTTTTCTTGTAAGCGCATTTGAATATTAAGTGAAAACAACCTCTGTTTATATGTAATACAGATCTGGAAGTAGCCAGATGAGATGGTTCCTCATGAAGCCTATTATGATCTTCAGTTCCTATGAATCCTCAATTCGTGATAGCAAGAATAGCGTAACTTATTTAAGTTGTTTCAGTATCCCAAATATATATTTATTACAGGAATCCTAAAATACAATTTCGGAAATATTGTATATTGTCGAGTAACATGGCTTGCGACTATTTATTCTCAATACATTAGTATGAATTAACACTTCCTGCACAAGGCGTCGCTTTTTTTACACCTACATCTACATGGATACTCTGCAAATCACATTTAAGTGCCTGGCAAAGGATTCATCGAACCACCTTCAAAATTCGCTATTATTCCAATCTCGTATAGCGCGCGGAAAGAACAAACACCTACATCTTTCCGTACGAGCTCCAATTTCCCTTATTTTATCGTCGTGATCGTTTCTCCCTATGTAGGTCGGTGTCAACAAAACATTTTCGCATTCGGAGGAGAAAGCTGGTGGTTGGAATTTCGTGAGAAGATTCCGTCGCAACGGAAAACGCCCATGTTTTAATGATGTCCAGCGCAAATCCTGTATCATTTCTGTGACACTCTCTCCCATATTTCGCGGTAGTACAAAACGTGCTGCCCTTCTTTGAACTCTTTCGATGTACTCCGCCAGTTCTATATGGTAAGGTTCCCACACCGCGCAGCAGTATTCTAAAAGAGGACAGACAAGCGTAGTGTAGGCAGCCTCCTTAGTAGACCTGTTACATTTTCTAAGTGTCCTGCCAATGAAACGCAGTCTTTGGTTAGCCTTCCCCACAACATTTTCTATGTGTTCCTTCCAATTTAAGTTGTTTGTAATTGTAATACCTAGGTATTTAGTTTAATTGTAATATCTAGGTATTTTGTAACCAAAGTTTAAAGAATTTCTTTTAGCACTCATGTGAATGACCTCACACTTTCGTTAATTAGCGTCAACTGCCAATTTTCGCACCATTCAGATATCTTTTCTAAATCGTTTTGCAATTTGTTTTGATCTTCTGATGACTTCATTAGTCGATTAACGACAGCGTCATTTGCAAACAACCTAAACCCTCTGCTGAGATTGTCTCCCAAATCGTTTCTATAGATAAGGAACAGCAAAGGGCCTGTAACACTACCTTGCGTATTCTGCTCGTGTCTTTCTGGAGTCGGGCATTGCAACAGCGTACTCAAACAGAAAGGAGTTACAGTGAACTGTAACGGCCCAAAAACACTGCCTTTGGGTGCTACCGAAGTTGCTTTCACATCTGACGATACCAACTCCTTAAGAATGACTTCTTGAGTTCTGTTTTGCTGGGTAGTCGTGATGGAGCACCTCGCACGAAGCTACTGTCGTTATTAGCACCGGCGAAGTAGAGGCCGAGAAGCTTTCCGAAAGTCATGCACACATAATCCATCTTCGTCCATGAGTTTTGCGTTCTTGAAGGAGTAAGTAAAGGCCATACGCAGTGTGAAAAGGGCATCCGGCGCTCGGCCTCTGCTAACGTGAGAACGACGCTAGCAGCCAAGCAGTAGGCGGATATCACGACCTTCAACGACTTCAGGTGCTGTGAATCGTCCTTTTCCTGTTCGTCTCAGGCATAAGTTTTGTCTAGGACGATCACCTTGAACCGCTTCCGCTGTGCAATTCATCGGCTACACAATCAGTCTACACTGAGGTGACGGAAGTCGTGGGATAGCGATGTGCACATATACTAATGGCGGGAGGCTCGTGTACACAGGGTATAAAGGGGCAACTCATTACTGGGGCTGTCGTTTGTATTCAGGTAATTGATGTGGAAAGGTTTCCGACATGTTTATGGCCGCACGTTGGGATTTAACAGACTTCGAAACCGGATTGGTAGTCGGAGCTAGACGCCTGAGAAATTTCATTTCGAAAATCGTTAGGAAATTCCGAAATCAAGGGTGTGCCGGAAAAAAATATAAAACGAATTTCAAGCGTTACTTCTCAGGACGCCATTGCAGTGGGGCGACTGCCTTCATTTAACCACCGAGAGCAGCGGCGTTTGTGTAGAGTTGTCAGTGCTAACAGACAAGTGACACTGCGTGAAATAACCGCAGAAATCAATGTGGGACGTGCGACGAATGTATCTCTTAATGCGCTATGGCAGCAAACGACCGACCGGAGTGCCTTTGTTAAAAGCAAGACATCGTCTGCAACGTGTCTCCTGATCTCGTGACCATATCGGTTGGACCCTAGACGACCGGAAAACCGTGGCGTGGTCTGATGAATCCGGATTTCAGTTGGTAAGAGCTGGTGGTAGGATTAGAGCGTGGCGCAGACACTTCGCAGCCATGGACCCTGGTTGTCTGCAAAGCACTGTGAAAGCTGCTGGTGGCTCCATAATGGTGTGGGCCGTGTTTGCACGGAATGGACTGGGTCGTCTGCTCCAACTGAACAGATCATTGACTGGAAATGGTTATGTTCGAGTACTCGGAGTGAAACGTCCCCTTAGAAAAACTAAGAATGACTGTGCAGGTAAACTTCTACGTTATTTGATTTTCAGACAGCTGAGCAAAACTCCACGTACTCAAACAGTTTTCTCTTCCTTATTCTGATCATCACTAAACTGACACACAATATTTTTAGCGCAACGCAATGTGACTTTCAATAATCCTTACAAAAGAATGGCACTGACTGACAATAACCTGTACCTTTCATGAATCACTTACCTCACAAAAATCTTCGTTACTCGAACTACTGCAATACAGCGAGCGCCAATACTGCCAGCTAAATAAAAGATTCTAACTACTGAAGGCACTAACTACTGATAGGCATAGTTAGCAAATGTAAGATTTTGATAGAGAACAATGTATTTACCTTAAATCCCTCTCTCCACATCCACCACTGCTGGCGACCCACCTCCAACTGCCCAACGCTGCGCGCTGTTCCCATCCAACTGCCCAACACTGCAATATCTAAAATTCCAACAATGAAAACCACCTACAGACTGCACACAGCACAGTCAGCGATTTTCATACAGAGCGCTACGTGGCGTTACCAACATAAAAACCTAAACAGCCTTCTTACAGGAGACCATTGGCATTCGTTCATGGGCTTCATGTTCCCAAACAACGGCGGAATTTTTACGGACGACAACGCGCCATGTCACCAGGCCACAACTGTTCGCGACTGGTTTGAAGAAGAATGCGGAAAATTCAAACGAATGATTTGGCCACCCCGAGCACCCGCCATGAATCTCATTGAACATTTGTGGGACGCAATCGAGAGATAAGTTCGTGCACAAAATCCTGCGCCGGTAACACTTTCGCAATTATGGACGGCTATAGAGACAACAATAGCAGAGGCAATAGTTGACCCAATATCACTGGCTCTACTCGCGCTCGTGGTAGATCCATCAGCAGCACTGTTGGCACTGTACTTCAGCAACATGATGGATATGTTATGGATGTCCATCTTACTGCAAGGACGAGGGACTTCAGCTGATGCCAATGCCGCGTAAAGGAGTCCTGACGAAAGGTAGCCTACGTGTGCCAGTAACAAGGATCCCACAGTAAATCGACCAAGGAAATGAAATACGCTGTTGGCAGTGGTGGGGCCTGGTGTTGGCGGTAAAGTGCCGCCGAAACTAGTCGTGTTATACAATAAATACATTCTCAGGATACAGCTGTGGTGGTACTTTTCCTCATATACCTTGATCATACTTCGCAGCCACTCCAGTTCTTTAGCAACAAGCTGTCACCGTCATAGCAACATTGGGCATCTTTCGATCGAGACCTGTGGTTCTGGCGCTCTCTAGAAGGTCCACACTTCACCATATACACGGACCATAAACCGTTAACGTACCCTTTCAATATAAAACCAGAGAAAGCATATCCAAGACACCTTCGACATTTGGGTTATATCAGTCAGTTTACTGCTCACGTAGTCTATGTGCAAAGAAAGTTGAATATACCAGCAGACGCTCTCTCTCACGTGGTAAAGCGGTACCTACTGCAATTAATTACAGTCGCCTTGCTTAGTCCAACAGCACGATGATGAGCTACACATGTTATTGTGTCATCCATCGCGATTAAAGTTACAATGCATGACTGTACCAGCATCAAATATCTTACTGTACTCTGGTGTGTCGGGAGCGAAAGCACAACTGTTCATATCTTGCCGATTTCGGACACAAGCAATTGCATCAGTGCACAACATGGGTCATCCCAGGGCGAGGGCCACGCTAAAAGTAATCAGAGTTTTATCAGGCCAGAAAAGGATGCAGAGCGTAAGACATTTGTCAAACACTGCATGGCGTGCTAGAAAAATAAGATCACTCGGCACGTCAAGGCAACATGAGGCACGTGCGTACCATCAAGTCAGCGCTTCGAACCCGTGCACGCAGACATTGTGGGTGCCCTACCAGTGTCAGAAGGCCACAGCTACTGACTACCGGGAACGAGCAACACTAACATTTGACTCTTTTATTTCCGAATATGCGCCACTTTTCAACTTTCTAGTCAGTCATGAACCTAAGGGGATAGCTTTAATTGCTGCGACTGAAACGAGCACCATTGTAATTCGTATTCTGCCTTTTCACTAATATTTGGTTCTTAGTTTCCGAGTATGTGGCGATTTTCGAGTCTGTCAGGCTGGAACCAAAGAATACAGCTTTAAATGCTGCAACTAAAACGAGGTGCAATAAAATTCGTATTTTTTCTTCTCACAAGTTTTTTGTTTCTTTGTTTCCCAATATGTTTGGACTCCCAAGTGTGTGGCTAGGCAGGAAACTAAGAGGGCAGCTTAAACTGCTGCGAGTGCTTCTCACAAAATCGGCAGCCAATCATGCGGTCGTCGATACTGCGCGTGACGTCAAAATGACGAATATTACATCGTTGTTAACACATTTCGACGTGACTCAGCTATCTTAGGCAGCGGTCTGATGACGTCACGAACCGACCGTTGCATGATTATAAACAATTGTGCTTGCTAAGTTTGTTGAAGTATGATTCTGCTTTTTGTCTTCTTGCTTTTGATAATGTCTCTAGCATTGAGAGACGAAACTAATCATAGAAGTAGCCTCGGACAACTGTCGAAAGACCTTAAAAATCGCCAAACACGCTCTCTAGCCTCTAAAGCCTCTATTGTACTTTCAAAACGGATTCGGTTGTATAAACAGGTCGCGAAAGAGACAGACCTTATGTGAAACAAACTCAAGTGCCACAAGTACATGAAACTTTGCCCCTTATCATCAACATGCAGGCTGAAATTTTAGATTGAAGACTGTCTGCTGTGGAATATATAAGAGGGGGAAGCGATGGCGTGAATATTACTTGTTGTACATACGAAATCTGCAAATAGTACCTGAAGGCGTTAGAGATTGCTGTTGTCATGTTTTGAGGGGTTTTCGTGGCGTTTCGGCTTTTCATAGGTGGATTTCTTTTTTACCTACGTATCTCAGCCTTTCTGGGCCCACACACTGCCGCCATTATGTCACAGGTCGCACAAGTAATGAACGGGGACGGTGAAATGAAATTTTCTGATTAAACTGCTGATTGATATTCATTGTGAGGTGAGGTATATGAAATGCACGATATATGCTGCACATGGTTAAATTCAACGTATGTTCAACTTAAGTTGACATGTGCCTTTCTGACGTCGTGGAAGAAGAAATGGGAGCTTTGGTCAAATCGTCCTATATTGCTCATTTCAAACTGTACCGACGAAATTGCATGCTAATTCCGTGGAGGTTTCCGTAAAAGACGAATGCCTCTTCTTTTCTTTAGCAAGGTGTTACCACGATTGCCAAAAACCACCAAAGTATTTTCAAACGATTAATCGCATACCTGAAGGTGAGCACGAGGCGTTTGTGTTACTAAAACCTGCCCCTATTGTGATCCCCGATCGCCATCTACGTTTTACTGCCCCATGGAGTACTAGCCGACTTCCCGCCATTTATTTCCAAAGCTCACAATACACTTTTTTCAGCTTCTTTTTATTTTTAGTTTTAAGCTCTCTACGTGACTTGGCAGTGACGACTAATTTGTAATATTTTGCCCAGTATACCTCAAAAAAGGTGGCACCTGTACGACCAAGGGCACGAATATGATCGTATCCGGTGAAAATGATAGTTTCTTATGTACCTTAAAGTGTGAGTTTTTACAATTAATTTTTTTTTTTTGCAACATTAAAAAGTTTTTGAAATTAAATTTTAAAATTAAAGCTATCGAATGACAATTTCTGAATATCACTAGGATATATCTTAATCGATACTGTATTTCTTGTTAAAGTGCACAATTTTTGAAATTATAGCCTAGTTATTTCATATTGATGTCAGCGGCGGCTCGTAATAAACATTCACACAATCACACAAACGGATCGTTTACTGTTACTTTTTTGCTTCTGTTGTATATTTTTACCCGTGGCGGTGTTCACTATTAACTTACGATACACCCTGTACGTACATGTCTAAAAATCCCCTTCACCGATAAACATGTCAAATGGAACGAATTGTAGTTCACCTAAAAGACGACGCCGAGGAAATTCGTCGAAACATAGCGACAACACGACTCTGATGATAACCCGAGAAAATGTCATCAACGACAGTCGCCGAGAAAGCCTGCATTCTTGTGTGGTAGGAAACGGAGAAAACTAACGCTGAAAATCAGTGACGCTACCATGAATTTCTCATATAGATCAGAATACTGTAGCGACAGGGTCGCCATATATAAACACTCGTTAAAATTCAATGTACATAGCTGTTACATTCTTAATATTTGAATGTTTCGCTTACTACCTGTGTTACTTTGTTACCTGTTCTGAGAGCTAACTTCGGTAGGGGAAAGTGTGAGGCGTCAGCAGGGAAATGTAGATATGCAGGCATCCAGGCGCGGAGAATGAGAGGCAGAGAGAGAGAGAGAGAGAGAGAGAGAGAGAGAGAGAGAGAGAGAGAGAGAGAGAAAGGTGTCAACTTGTTAGCAGAAGTGGAGCGTTACTCAGCTGATTCAGATCAAAAGTGATACAGCAGTGCAACGAGGTTAACAACCCTGCAGTACGCGTTCGTGCCGTGGACCGCCACTGCAACAGACAACGGCGCACGCTAAAAGTTTGTTTACGTCTACACTCGACGAAACGCTGTGCACTGCGTGGCAAGGGATTCTTTTCTCTTGTCACAGCATAATTATTGTTCTTGGCGTTACATTCAGCGAGAGAAGAATGACCGCTTGCGTGCCTCTGTACGAGGTGTTGTACGCCAGATGGTATGGGTGCTATCTCTACACGACTGATACATAGGGATCTAACAACATTCGTCGTTTCTGCTCTGACATATGGGTCTAAAAGTTTTCCAAGTAGGTCCTCGCGTTTTTTTACGGCGTCTTGCCTCGTATTTCCAGATTTGATTGTTTTAGGATTTCCCTGTGTTTATACGTACCTGTGACAGATCGCACGCCGGCCGGAGTGGCGCTACAGTCTGGAGCCGAGCGACCGCTACGGTCGCAGGTTCGACACCTGCCTCGGGCATGGATGTGTGTTATGTCCTTAGGTTAGTTAGGTTTAATCAGTTCTAAGTTCTAGGCGACTGATGACCTCAGAATTTAAGTCGCATAGTGCTCAGAGCCATTTGAACCATTTTTTGAACAGATCGCACCGTTTTTTTCGTATACGCTCGACGTTCGCTGTTTGCGTGACCTGGTTTTGGTCCCACACTCCTGAATCGTGTTCAAGTACACAGCGTATACGCGTTTTTTATTCAGTTTCTTTTGCCGACAAGGTGAAGTTTCCCAGTATCATACTAATGAACCACAACCTACGACTTGTTTTGTTACATTACATTAATACTTGTTCCATAGATCATGAATACGACATTTCGTAATGATGTGATACGTGTCAGTTTAACATAGGTTTTCTTTACCCGACATAATATATTTTTTTTTTTCTTTTACAGTTACTACTTCACATCTAAAAATTCATCTGTTGAGTAGAAGGAATTGACATTCAGAAATTCTTTAAATTTGTTTTTAAATGCTGGTTGCTTAGAAGAAAGATCAAGGAAAGGCAAACCTACGTTTCTAGCATTTGTAGACTTAGAGAAAGCTTTTGACAATGTTGACTGGAATACTCTCTTCCAAATTCTGAAGGTGGCAGGGGTAAAATACAGGGAGCGAAAGGCTATTTACAATTTGTACAGAAACCAGATGGCAGTTATAAGAGTCGAGGGGTATGAAAGGGAAGCAGTGGTTGAGAAAGGGAGTGAGACAGGGTTGTAGCCTATCCCCGTTGTTATTCAATCTGTATATTGTGCAAGCAATAAAGGAAACAAAAGAAAAGTTCGGAGTAGGTATTAAAATCCATGGAGAAGAAATAAAAACTTTGAGGTTCGCCGATGACATTGTAATTCTGTCAGAGACAGCAAAGGACTTGGAAGAACAGTTGAACGGAATGGACAGTGTCTTGAAATGAGGGTATAAGATGAACATCAACAAAAGCAAAACGAGGATAATGGAATGTAGTCGAATTAAGTCGGGTGATGCTGAGGGAATTAGATTAGGAAATGAGACACTTAAAGTAGTAAAGGAGTTTTGCTATTTGGGAAGCAAAATAACTGATGATGGTCGGAGTAGAGAGGATATAAAATGTAGACTGGCAATGGCAAGGAAAGCGTTTCTGAAGAAGAGAAATTTGTTAACATCGAGTATAGATTTAAGTGTCAGGAAGTCATTTCTGAAAGTATTTGGATGGAGTGTAGCCATGTATGGAAGTGAAACGTGGACGATAAATAGTTTAGACAAGAAGAGAATAGAAGCTTTCGAAATGTGGTGCTACAAAAGAATGCTGAAGATTAGATGGGTAGATCACATAACTAATGAGGAGGTATTGAATAGAATTGGGGAGAAGAGGAGTTTGTGGCACAATTTGACTAGAAGAAGGGATCGTTTGGTAGGACGTGTTCTGAGACGTCGAGGGATCACCAATTTAGTATTGGAGGGCAGCGTGGAGGATAAAAATCGTAGAGGAAGACCAAGAGATGAATACACTAAGCAGATTCAGACGGATGTAGGTTGCAGTAGGTACTGGGAGATGAAGGAGCTTGCACAGGATAGAGTAGCATGGAAAGCTGCATCAAACCAGTCTCAGGACTGAAGACCACAACAACAACAACATGCTGGGTGGTTATCTGTCAGACTTTTAATGCCTTTTGATGAATGACCAAACATTTTTGTGGCAGCATAATTCACTCCTTTTGTGCCAAAGTCAGATTTAACCCAGAATATTGAAGCTCATACATTCTTCTAGTGTTGTAGCTATACACTGTTTTTTTAATTGTGATGAATTATTAAGAACAAATTTCATAAATGAATATATGTATGTATTTCGAAGGTACTGCCGGCCGGAGTGACCGAGTGGTTCTAGACGCTGCAGTCTGGAACCGCGCGTCCGCTACGGTCGCAGGTTCGAATCCTGCCTCGGGCATGGATGTGTGTGATGTCCTTAGGTTAGTTACGTTTAAGTAGTTGTAAGTTCTAGGGGACTGACGACCGCAGCAGTTAAGTCCCGTAGTGCACAGAGCCATTTGACCCATTTTTTGGGAAGGTACTGTGAAAATCCCGAGTTCCTTAAGTAAATGTCTGCTAGGTGATCTTGGGTGCGCTCCAGCTATTATTCTGATTACACGTTTTTGTGCAGTGAGTACTTTCAGTGATTAACTACCACAAAATGTGATTCTGTATGAAAGCATTGGACGAAAATAGGCATAGTAGGCTAACTTACTAATGTCTTTATCATCAGTATTCGCAATAACTCTAATAGCGTAAGTAGCTAACCTAAACGTTTCATCGGATCATCAATTTAATTTCTCACCAAGGCACACACCCAGAAATATTGAATATTCTGCCTTAGCAACAGACTTCTATCCATAGTCTATATTTATCAACGGTTTTATGCTATTTCCGCGGAGAGTGACCGCCCTGTTAGAGGCGCCATGTCACGGGTTGTTCCCCCCCCCCCCCCCCCTCCATGCCCCGCCAGAGGTTCGGGCATGGATGTGTGTGTGTTGTTCCTAGCATAAGCTAGTTTAAGTAGTGTGTAAGTCTACGGACCGATGAGCTCAGCAGTTTGGTCCCTCAAGAATTCACGCACATTTGAACATTTACACCTATGCGTACATCAGCCGAAAAAGTTTCGAGACTGAATTTGTGCGTGACTTATTAGCGAAGCAGCGCAATACTACGATGGTAGCGTGAACTAAGAATAGTACACAACAGATGTGTAATCAGCTAATCAGTAGTGAGCAGGCAGTGTTAAGCAGGGGACGTTGTGTTACGAATCGCAGTGGTGGAACACCACTAAATCATGTGTTGAAGCCATTTTCCAGAATGCCTTGACGAAGATAAAAATGTGTGCGAAGTCTGTCCGGCGCAGCAAGACCCTCGAACATAAGCAGCCAAGTGTGAACGCCAGCCGCCACTTCATTGAAATGCAAAACTCGGACAATTCTTTACTGAAAAAAATAATAATGGGCAATAAAGCTTCAGCACGAACCTACTTCAAAACGACAAAATTCGGAAATTCACATGACGGGTCAACGGTTTGACGATATAACCGACATTCAAGCCAGTGTGATACGGCAGTTCAACAAGATCCCAAAAAAGGACGTTTCTGACAGTTTCGCTTGCTTGTATTTTTGTGTGTGTCCTACTCAAGTTGAAAAAGATTATATGGAACATTTCCAGAAGGCTTTCGACACCGTTCCTCACAAGCGTCTTCTAACCAAACTGCGTGCCTGCGGAGTATCGCCTCAGTTGTGCGACTGGATTCGTGATTTCGTGTCAGAAGGGTCACAGTTCGTAGTAATAGACGGAAAGTCATCGAGTAAAATAGAAGTAATATCCGGCGTTCCACAAGGAAGTGTTACGGGCCCTCTGTTCTTCCTGATCTATATTGACGACATAGAAGACAATCTGAGTAGCCGTCTTAGATTGTTTGCAGATGATGCAGTCATTTACCTTCTTGTAAAGTCATCAGATGATCAAAACGACTTGCAAAATGATTTAGATAAGATATCTGTATGGTGCGAAAAGTGTCAGTTGACCCTGAATAAGGAAAAGTATGAAGTTATTCACATGAGTACCTGTACTAAAAGAAATCAGCTAAATTTCGATTACGCGATAAGTCACATAAATCTGAAGGCTGTAAATTCAGCTAAATACTTAGGGATTACAATTACAAATAACCTAAATTGGAACGATCACATAGATAATATTGTGGGAAGAGCAAACCAAAGAGTGCGACTCATTGGCAGAACACTTACAAGGTGCAACAGGTCTACTAAAGAGACTGCTTACACTACACTTGTCCGCCCTATTCTGGAGTATTGCTGTGCGATGTGGGATCCGCATCAGGTGGGAGTGACGGATGACATCGAAAAAGTACAAAGACGGGCAGCTCGTTTTGTATTATCGCGAAATAGGGGAGATAGTGTCACAGACATGATACCTGAATTGGAGTAGCAATCATTAAAACAAAGGCGATTTTCGTTGACGGCGGGATCTTCTCATGAAATTTCAATCACAAGTTTTCTCCTCCGATTGCGAGAACATTCTGTTGGCACCCATCTACATTGGGAGAAATGACCATCATGATAAAATAAGAGTAATCAGGGCTCGCGCAGAAAAATTTAGGTGCTCGTTTTTCCCGCGTGCCATTCGAGAGTGGAACGGCAGAGAGACAGCTTGAAGGTGGTTCATTGAACCCTCTGCCAGGCACTTTATTGTGAATAGCAGAGTTATCACGTAAATGTAGACGTAAAAAGAGAATCCCGACTTGCCTCTGTTTTTATTAATCCAGACTCAAATTCTCGGACTGACGGAGTATGTGGAAATTTCTACATCAGCATCTGCATCCACGCTCTGCAAGCTACCTTATGATACGTGGCAGAGGGTACTTTATGTACCTTGTCACATTACTATTCATCCATCATCTGTTCGAGTCGCCAGTGGTTCGCTGGAAGAGTGATTGCCGCCGAAGCCTCCGAGTGAGCTCAGATCTCTTTAATTTTACCTTCACGGTCTTTTCACGGGATACCCATAGGAAGAAGAAACATACTAGGTTAGTCTTCGAGGAACGCACGCTCTCGGTGTTTCAAGAGTACAGCACAGTATGATGCACAATGCCTCTCTTGTAGCCTCTGTCGCTGGTTTTTTGTGGTATGGTGTAGCGGTATTTATGGGACGCTGAACAGCGAGGTCATCAGTCTGCCACTGGATCTGTATGAGGATCGCAGTGAGGCTTTTGCGATTACTAAATGAACTTGCGACGAAACGTGCAGTTCCTTTTTGCTTCCTCTTTGGAATTTCTCCATCAAACCTATCAGGCACGGATCGCCGACTGAAGAGCAGTATTCAAGTATTTCACTTCATATCGCTGCATAGTATAACTCCCAAATATTTGTACGTCATTACTGCCTGTAATTGTGAATCATTAGTACCGTACTCAAATGATGTTACACATCTACGTTTCGTTAAAGCTATTTCTCTGCGTCTTTTTTGTTGCCACTCTTTACAACAGACCGACATTCTGTCGACATCTAACTTTATCTTTCAGAAGTTGTTACAGCATTGAATTTTCTGATAGACAACTGCAGTGCCTCCAGAAAAGTTCGAGGTAGCAGTTAATACTGTGACTGTTCGTTTCCGTCTCCAGAACCGGCGGGTTTAAAGTCGCGCTGAGGGAGTCGCCGGAGTAACTCACGCGGCGGGCGGCCGCAAGTACTGCGGAAGGGGGGGGGGGGGGGGCGCTTCGCAGTTCTGCACTCCCGGGGGCAGAAGAACTTCTCCCGTGGACCGATGAACCTCGCCACATCCCTCGAACGAGGGCGACGGTGAAGCCACACCTGGCCGTGCTTCGGGTTCCGATCGCGAGGGCGCCCCTGTATTCAGTGCACAGGGCACTTGTTATTAAGGAGCCGCTACCCCCTCATGAACCATGGACCTTGCCGTTGGTGGTGAGGCTTGCGTGCCTCAGCGATACAGATAGCCGTACCGTAGGTGCAACCACAACGGAGGGGTATCTGTTGAGAGGCCAGACAAACGCGTGGTTGCTGAAGAGGGGCAGCAGCCTTTTCAGTAGTTGCAGGGGCAACAGTCTGGATGATTGACTGATCTGGCCTTCTAACACTAACCAAAACGGCCTTGCTGTGCTGGTACTGCGAACGGTTGAAAGCAAGGGGAAACTACAGCCGTAATTTTTCCCGAGGGCATGCAGCTTTACTGTATGGTTAATGATGATGGCATCCTCTTGGGTAAAATATTCCGGAGCTAAAATAGTCCCCCATTCGGATCTCCGGGCGGGGACTACTCAAGAGGACGTCGTTATCAGGAGAAAGAAAACTGGTGTTCTACGGATCGGAGAGTGGAATGTCAGGTCCCTTAATCGGGCAGGTAGGTTAGAAAATTTAAAAAGGGAAATGGATAGGCTAAAGTTAGATATAGTGAATTAGTGAAGTTCGTTGGCAGGAGGAACAAGACGTTTGGTCAGGCGAATACAAGGTTATAAATACAAAGTCAGATAGGGGTAATGCAGGAGTAGGTTTAATAATGAATAAAAAAGTAGGAGTGCGGGTAAGCTACTACAAACAGCGTAGCGAACGCATTATTGTGGCCAAGATAGACACGAAGCCCACGCCTACTATAGTAGTACAAGTTTATATGCCAACTAACTCTGCAGATGACGAAGAAATTGAAGAAATGTATCATGAAATAAAAGAAATTATTCAGATAGTGAAGGGAGACGAATATTTAATAGTCATGGGTGACTGGAATTCGGTAGTATGAAAAGGGAGAGAAGGAAACGTAGTAGGTGAATATGGATTGGGGGGAAGAAATGAAAGGGGAAGCCGCCTGGTAGAGTTTTGCACACAGCACAACTTAATCATAGCTAACACTTGGTTCAAAAATCATCAAAGAAGGTTAAATACATGGAAGAATCCTGGAGATACTAGAAGGTATCAGATAGATTACATAATGGTAAGACAGAGATTTAGGAACCAGGTTTTAAATTGTAAGACATTTCCAGGGGCAGATGTGGACTCTGACCACAATCTATTGGTTATGAACTGTAGATTAAAACTGGAGAAACTGCAAAAAGGTGGGAATTTAAGGAGATGCGACCTGGATAAACTGACTAAACCAGAGGTTGTACAGAGTTTCAGGGAGACCGTAAGGGAACAAATGGCAGGAATTGGGGAAAGAAATACAGTAGAAGAAGAATGGGTAGCTTTGAGGGATGAAGTAGTGAAGGCAGCAGAGGATCAAGTAGGTAAAAAGACGAGGGCTAGTACAAATCCTTGGGTAACAGCAGAAATATTGAATTTAATTGATGAAAGGAGAAAATATAAAAATGCAGTAAATGAAGCAGGCAAAAAGGAATACAAACGTATCAAAAATGAGATCGACAAGAAGTGCAAAATGGCTAAGCAGGGATGGCTAGAGGATAAATGTAAGGATGTAGAAGCTTATCTCACTAAGGGTAACATAGATACTGCCTACAGGAAAATTAAGGAGACCTTTGGAGAAAAGAGAACCACTTGTATGAACATCAAGAGTTCAGATGGAAACCCAGTTCTAAGCAAAGAAGGGAAAGCACAAAGGTGGAAGGAGTATATAGAGCGTCTATACAAGGGCGATGTACTTGAGGACAATATTATGGAAATGGAAGAGGCTGTAGATGAAGATGAAATGGGAGATATGATACTGCGTGAAGGGTTTGACAAAGACCTGAGTCGAAACAGGGCCCCCGGAGTAGACAACATTCCATTGGAACTACTGATGGCCTTGGGAGAGCGAGTACCCTCAGACTTCAAGAAGAATATAATAATCCCAATCCCAAAGAGACCAGGTGTTGACAGATGTGAAAATTACCGAACTATCAGTTTAATAAGTCACAGCTGCAAAATACTAACGCGAATTCTTTACAGACGAATGGAAAAACTAGTAGAAGCCGACCTCGGGGAAGATCAGTTTGGATTCAGTAGAAATATTGGAACAAGTGAGGCAATACTGACCCTACGGCTTATCTTAGAAGCTAGATTAAGGAAAGGCAAACCTACATTTCTAGCAATTGTAGACTTAGAGAAAGCTTTTGACAATGTTGACTGGAATACTCTCTTTCAAATTCTGAAGGTGGCAGGGGTAAAATACAGGGGAGCGAAAGGCTATTTACAATTTGTACAAAAACCAGATGGCAGTTATAAGAGTCGAGGGACATGAAAGGGAAGCAGTGGTTGGGAAGGGAGTGAGACAGGGTTGTAGCCTATCCCCGATGTTATTCAATCTGTATATTGAGCAAGCAGTAAAGGAAACAAAAGAAAAATTCGGAGTAGGTATTAAAATCCATGGAGAAGAAATAAAAACTTTGAGGTTCGCCGATGACATTGTAATTCTGTCAGAGACAGCAAAGGATTTGGAAGAGCAGTTGAATGGAATGGAAGGTGTCTTGAAGGGAGGATATAAGATGAACATCAACAAAAGCAAAAAAAGGAGACTGGAATGCAGTCGAATTAAGTCGGGTGATGTTGTGGGTATTAGATTAGGAAATGAGACACTTAAAGTAGTAAAGGAGTTTTGCTATTTGGGGAGCAAAGTAACTGATGATGGTCGAAGTAGAGAGGATATAAAATGTAGACTGGCAATGTCAAGGAAAGCGTTTCTGAAGAAGAGAAATTTGTTAACATCGGGTATTGATTTAAGTGTTAGGAAGTCGTTTCTGAAAGTATTTGTATGGAGTGTAGCCATGTATGGAAATGAAACATGGACGATAAATAGTTTAGACAATAAGAGAATAGAAGCTTTCGAAATGTGGTGCTACAGAAGAATGCTGAAGATTAGATGGGTAGATCACATAACTAATGAGGAAGTGTTGAATAGGATTGGGGAGAAGTGGAGTTTGTGGTAGAACTTGACTAGAAGAAGGGATCGGTTGGTAGGACATGTTCTGAGACATCAAGGGATCACCAATTTAGTATTGGAGGGCAGCGTGGAGGGTAAAAATCGTAGAGGGAGGCCAAGAGATGAATACACCAAGCAGATTCAGAAGGATGTAGGTTGCAGTAAGTACTGGGAGATGAAGAAGCTTGCACAGGATAGAGTAGTATGGAGAGCTGCATCAAACCAGTCTCAGGACTGAAGACCACAACAACAACAACACCGTATATCGAGGGAATGTTGTTCTTTCATAGGTTGGAAGCAGTTTCACTGTAACAAAGGACCATTGTGCTGAATCACGAGGTCGATGTATTACTTTCCATGTCTACATCTACATCTACATGGACACTCTGCAAATCACATTTAAGTGCATGGCAGAGGGTTCATCGAACCACCTTCACAATTCTCCATTATTCCAATCTCGTATAGCGCGCGGAAAGAATGAACACCTATATCTTTCCGTACGAGCTCTGATTTCCCTTCTTTTATCTTGGTGATAGTTCCTCCCTATGTAGGTCGGTGTCAACATAATATTTTCGAATTCGGAGGACATTCCGTCGCAGCGAAAATGCCTTTCTTTTAATGATGTTCAGCCTAAATCTTATGAACTTTTTCGATGTACGTCGTTAGTCCTATCTGGTAAGGATCCCACACCGCGCATCATTATGCTAAAAGAGGACGGACAAGCGTAGTGTAGGCAGTCTCCTTTGTAGGTCTGTTACATTTTCCAAGTGTCCTGCCACTAAAACGCAGTCTTTGGTTAGCCTTCCCCACAACATTTCCTGTCTGTTCCTTCCAATTTAAGTTGTTCGTAATTGTAATACCTCGGTATTTAGTTGAATTTTATGGCTTTTAGATTAGACTGATTTATCGTGTAACCGAAGTTTAACGAGTTCCTTTTAGCACTCACGAGGATGACCTCAAACTTTTCGTTATTTAGGGTCAACTGGCACTTTTCGCACCATTCAAAAATCTTTTCTAAATCGTTTTGCAGTTTGTTTTGATCTTATGATGACTTTATTAGTCGATAAACGACAGCGTCATCTGAAAACAACCTAACGCTTCTGACATTGTCTCCCAAATCGTCTATATAGATAAGGAGCAGCAAAGGGCCTATAGCACTACCTTGGGGAACGCCAGAAATCACTTCTGTTTTACTCGATGACTTTCCGTCAAGTACTACGAACTGTGACCTCTCTGACAGGAAATAACAAATCCAGTCACATAACAGAGACGATATTCAGTAAGCACGCAATTTCACTACGAGCCGCTTGTGTGGTACAGTGTCAAAAGACTTCTGGAAACCCAGAAATACGGAATTGATCTTAAATCCCTTGTCAATAGCACTCAACACTACAGTTGAATAGAGAGATAGTCGTGTGACACAGGAACGATGTTTTCTAAACCCATGTTGACTGTGTGTCAATAGACCGTTTCCTTCGAGGTAATTCATAATGTTCGAATAGAATATATGTTCTAAAATCCTGTTGCATATCGACGTTAACGATATGGGCCTGTAATTTAATGGATTACTCCTACTACCTTTCTTGAATATTGGTGTGACCTGTGCAATTTTCCAGTCTTTGGGTACGGATCTTTCGTCGAGCGAACGGTAATATTGATTGTTAAGTATGGGGCTAATGCATCAGAATACTCCGAAAGGAACCTAATTGGTATACAATCTGGACCAGAAGACTTGCTTTTATTAAGTGATTTAAGTTGCTTCACTACTCCGAGGATATTTACGTTACTCATGTTGGCAGCTATTCTCGATTCGAATTCTGGAATATTTACTTCGTCTTCTTTTGTGAAGGCGTCTCGGACGGCTGTGTTTAGTGACTGCTTTTGCAGCACTGCCTTCGATAGTATCTCCATTGCTATCGCGCAGACGAGGCTTTGAATGTTTCTTGCCGCTAACATACTTCACATACGAGAAGAATCTCTTTGGATGTGTTTGGATGTTTTGTGAGTTATGAGTAAGTGAAGTTAGACCATTTTGTAATACATCTGGCGAGCCGTGTGTTAGTAGCCGGTACTTTCCAGTGCTTAGCTTTAATTCTTCTTTGAAGGATTTTTTGGTATTTCCGAATATCATCATTTGCTACGGCATATTGTTTACTGAGTTCATTTCTTGTTCGGCTGTGCTCAGATCATGTTCTCCAGACCCAGTCCTGGCTAAAGGTTATTTATTTTTAATAAGATTTATTGATGCACAGTTATTTTGTTTATTATTAGAAACTTCTTTAAATGTCTCTGTCACAGTTGGCCAACCCTGCAGGGATTTCTTTCATACCATTTTAGTGATTATGGCTTGTTCGTTTCTTAATTATTAAATAAGTACAAGGTTAATCTGCAGGTCGTCCGTGCTGCTAGAGCTGTTTAAGATTGTTTTAACGAAATATAGATAAGTTCAATTATGGTCAAACTGTTACGCTCACCTTTCGATCCCGGTACCAACACTTCTGTGATCGTTACAAATACAATCTGCAAAGACTCAAGGTAATGTGCTCCGCCTTGCGTGTTAGAGAATTTTCGATCCAGTCGGAAACCTGGTTAAAATTCATCTATATAGTACTGAATCAGATTTCTTTCGGATGTCTGGAAACATCGAAGGGCTTGTTTCACGTGTGAAGAGTGCAAGTTTCGCATGAACGATAATTCTGGTTCAAATGGCTCTGAGCACTATGGGACTTAACATCTGAGGTCATCAGTCCCCTAGAACGTAGAACTACTTAAACCTAACTAACCTAAGGACATCACACACATCCGTGCCCGAAGTAGGCTTCGAACCTGCGACCGTAGCGGTCGCGCGGTTCCAGACTGATGCGCCCAGAACCGCTCAGCAGCCAGCTGATAATTTTGGAACACGTACTCACTTCCATATTTACGGTCGTCTTGTTTGAACTGAAAATTTGCCAGACTGTTACAAATACATGTGAGTGATGTAGAATGGTAGCTGCGTGGATCATTTCCCCTTCAAAAGTAAAGGAAATAA
Source organism: Schistocerca serialis cubense (assembly GCF_023864345.2). NCBI lineage: Eukaryota > Metazoa > Arthropoda > Insecta > Orthoptera > Acrididae > Schistocerca > Schistocerca serialis. The sequence goes on along the minus strand of NC_064638.1, from coordinate 1,280,733,991 downwards.
ATTTCCGTGTGACCCCGATCGTTGTAAATATGGATAAAACGATCTAGAAAGCCTGATATCTGACTTTATTTATTACGCTGCTTTGCCTTCTGCCGTCTTCAGATCAATACTTGGAACATGCAAAACAAGTTTCGGTGTCAGTATGAAAATGCTATGTCCAACCAGTCAAAGCCCGATAAGGCATAGGTTTTTCATTCTGTCACTCAACCATGTTTTGCGGGTTCCAATTGCTGATCTGATAACGGCAGTAGCCGAAGTGGCGTAATAAATAAATAAATACATACATTATTTACTCGCAAAACATTTTTACTTCCTTTTTTTGTAGCTGTTTCTGACCTGTGTTAATGTATTTCTGCCAATGAGTCGGCTAACCTCCTTTGTCCTGCTTACGCATCCCGTCTCTTCTCGTAACAATTCTCCGTGATTTCCCACACTCGGTTCCAACAGGAATAACGACCAGCTCCCCATCGCCATTCCGTGGAGAGCGCTTAGCGCCGCTACAGTGTTCCCACCTGGTGGACCTCCGCCTGCGGCTAATTCCTTGAAAAGTATTCTTCCGAATGGCTAGAAGCTCCGGGTGTGTGGGACGTAAACTGCGGGCCCTGGCACATTTGTCTGCTCTCGCGTTGCCAGAATGGCAAAAACAAAAGAGGGAGCTGAGCAGGGTCACACCTCGCCGGAGTTGTGTACGTGTGCGTCAGTGGTGCGCGGCGTTGCACGGCGAGCGGGCGAGCGAGCGAGCCAGCCACTGCGGCCGCACTAATTTTCCGCCGTTTTAAGCACAGCAGTCGGCCTCTTCATCAGCAGCACCCCTTCCTTCCCTCCCCCTCCCTCCCCCATCAGCCCTCTTTGTCTCGTCCACTCATTTGTAAAGCGGCGCAATAGGTGGACAATGTCGGACAATCTCTCGCGGCGCGCAGCAAAAAACCGGCGCGCGAGTAATACTGTTTCCCTAAACAAGGACCACGGCCGCTGGAAACAGTAATCGGGTTTAGAAAGCGCGCCCGTCCAGGGCTTCCAATTAGCAGCGCGCGCTGGTAATCAGGCACCGGGAGCCGGCACGGCTGGACCATAACTCGATCCCTGTGGAGCACCGCCGCGGCCAAAATAATCCTCTTTCTCTTTTCGACAGCGACCTCTGTTTTCAGTTAGACGCGGAGGCCCCATCGTAAAGTTTTGTTGGATTACAGGAGTCGAACAAAAAGTAAACCCCCAAACAATTTGATGGCCACGGATCTGTCGGAGGCCCATTTTTGACATGAATAGCGTGTTAAGAGTGAAGTATGAAATACCTGCTTAATAGAGCATAATGGAAGGCGCGCGCGCACACACACACACACACACACACACACATACATACACACGCACACGCACATACACACATATATATTTCAGTTACAGATTATAAAATTTTGCTTCACAAGATTACTACTTTCGATCAGTAATGATCATCTATAGACTTGATAACACGCGATTTTGTGATTTTGTAAGGTCAGAGGATGGTCATTACTGATCAAAATTAATTACCAAGGGTGGAAAATTTTTCATACATAAGGTAAGGAATGGGGAGAGTCTCTGCAGAATCAGCGAGGAACGGAATATACGGAAAACACTGACAAGGAGGACAGGATGGCAAGACATCAGGATTGGAATACATCCAGCGAATAATTGGGAACGCAGGTTGAGGTGCCACACTCAGGTGAAGAGGTAGACACAGGAGAGGAATTGAAGTTCTTTTCTGCCAACACATCTCAGTTTCTTTAGTCTCATACTTATTTTATCTTTGGTTACCGTTAGGTCACATGTCACACGAGTATTGAACGGGAACATCGAAATGAAAATCTCTAGTAGACATTTTCTGTAGATAAGCTCGGTATGTCATGTAAAAGGTTAAATTCGAGCTTGTGAATAGTTTAGTTGACAAGTGACTTTCTGAAATGGAGGGCGAAATGAGAGCTTTGATTAAAGTGACATCCTTTCCTTCATGTTTCAACTTGTATCGATGAGGCTGGAAGTTAATTCGTCGGAGGGTCTCGTAAATGAGGTGTCCCTTTTATTTTCCATTGGCACATAAATGATGAATCCCTTTTATTTTCCTTTACCGAGGTGTTAACACGATTACCAGAGAGCCCCCAATATACTTTTAAACGATTAAACTATTAACCGCATACCTAAAGGTTGCCACGTGGCGTTAGTATCATTGATATGCCTCTCGATTTTTGCTGCTACTGTGAAAGGCATCTTTCTTTTCAGGAAAGAAAAAAGTTTTGATACGAATAACTACAAAGATAGTAGGGAGATGTATGCAGCTTAAAGTCTATAGTCCTCCAGAATCATGGAGTCCACAACTTCCCCGACGTGTGTCACTCATCTCCTAGGTGGTGAATCACTGCTGTTGGATTCACCTCCATACCTTTTGTGGTCATCTTTTGTCGTTAATTTTTTCTGAGCGGACATAAGATAGATACCACTTAATTTCAACAGCCCTCCTTCCCTTCCAATCCCATAATCATTCTGAGTTCCGTACTTCAATTGTATAATCAGGAGACACTAGCTCTTTCCCCCTCTAGTAATGTATTTCCATGGATATCACTTGATGTTTTTCTCTCTCTCTTTTGTACTCTAATATCCTGAGCCATATATCGTTTCTATAGTTGTATAAAATCTTTTTAGACTGATCTGTGATCTTACTACTCCAAGTCGGAGTACAAGAATCTGTGCAAAAAATTAAAGGCTAAAAAATAGCTCTTACTGTTTGGCAGTGTTTTAATCACACAGCAAGATGTAACAAACGAAGGCGTTGGTGGAAGAAAGTGCTAACCTTCAATTTTGAAAGGATCAATTTGGTCATGTTGTCTGGTATGTATTGGAACTTACCATACTCCGGTACCAAATCATTGCACTTGCATCGCTAAGAAGAACTGTCTTCTACATAAATTGTTTTGTCTTACTGTATTTCTAACTGTGGCTTTGAGTTTAACCAAACATCGGAAAACGATGCGGTCAGAAAAATTGTAACAATAGTGCTACTGGTTGGCACAGATGAATGACTCTTTCTACGTAATTAAACTGACAACTTGCAGTTCGTGTGGTATATCATATGGGCCTTGACCTCATACACTGCTTCAGCCGGTAATGACAGGGAGCTTATCTATTCATCAGAGAATTTGAATGAAGCGAGAAACGGTATGTTGTCACAGATGAGCAGATGGGTGAAAAGAAGAAGAAAGGTGGTGGGGATGTCAGAAGCGGGGAAATCTCTGCAGTGGTTCAGAAATATCGGTCTGTATGTCTGCGTTACAGCCAGGCAATCACGTAACGATCTGTCAGGCGCCTTTGTAACGAACAGTCGTGAAGGAAATTAACTAGGAATCTATGATCGGAAATGCCGAGAAATGGGAAACGAGAACACCTGGAAGCTTTAACGCCTACGTCGTTAGTCAAATGTATGTTTTCTCTGTTAATTGCACACACGACTTCTGCTCTGGAAATCAACCGAGTAGTAAATTCCTGGAGCAATGTTCAGACAAGTTTCTTAGTTTGTCATCTTGTGGTGCAATTACGCCAATTAAGAAGCATATAAAATCGCCGTTCCGAAACGAACTATTACTCGGATAATTTCCCGACGAGAATTCATCAGTATCAATCTATTTTAATTCACCATCCGACGACTTTTCTTCCGCCGCATGATGACGATGTAACAATTTGAAAGTTTCTGTGACACAGTTTGTGGACCCCGGGCTAGGAATTATTCTCAAGATCAGTTAGGCAGTGTCCCTCGCCAATATAAGCCTGTAAGCGGCACAAAATTCCTTGTGGAAGATGTGCCACAAAGCGAAATGACGAATGAGCACCTGCGCAGACTGAACTTCCTTGTGTAAATAAAGCTGGCCTACGGGCAGACGGCCGGTACACACTACGACCCAGGCGTGTGACGCGGATGGCAAACGCTGCGGGCGAAGGGGGCGGTGGGGAAGGAACACGCCCCATGGAATCCTGGGGGCGGAGAGCAACTGCCCCCACACAACTTGTGCTCCCCTGTTCCACGTGGCTCTGTCTCGCTCTTAACGGCCAACGCACGGGAGTGGGGAAACAGCAACTTAGGGGTGTCGGTAACGAGGAGGAAAAGGTTCGCATCTGCTTCTACCTAATTACTGTGCAATACACAATTAAGTGTATCCCAGAACGTTCATAGAACCACCTTCAATTTACTTACCTACCGTTCCACACTCAAAGAGCTCACGGAAAAAACGAACAGTTAAATCGTTCGTGGATAAAAGTCTTACGTTAAGACGGCATATTTTGTTTAACACTGATGCGTACCCAGAACCCAGCTCTGAATCCGTACCTGTAGATTATCGTACCCAAATGCATGGCCTGCGATTAAAACGACGAAGGAGAGAGATAGTAGACGGTTGAAGAAATGCGAAGAATATAATCTCAGGAGAAGTGGTACACACTGTGGCACTCATTACACATCTTCATAATTTTTAGAGCTAAGTCGCCCTAATTAAATAAGAATCCTAAAGTGAAAATCTCACTTAGTTACGTGAGATTGTTGTTACATACCAACTGAGATTTTCACTTTAGGATTTTCTGTTTAACTAGGGCGACCTAGCTCTACAAAAATACGACGATGTGTCAGACACTGAACAACATTTTAGACTGATCTGAAGATTGCTCCGTAATGCGCCGAAACCGGTAATCAGTAAAGATGATTTGCCGTCTTGACATAGGATTTTTATCCACACATGTTGTAAATCAACAGATCGCATATCTCCCGACCCTCTCCCCTCCCCCATTGACAATGTCAAAGAACACTTAAATCTTTCGTGCGAGCTCTTCTTTCTCGTATTTTATCATGACGATCGTTTCTTCCTATGTAGGACGGTGCCAACAAAATACACTCCTGGAAATGGAAAAAAGAACACATTGACACCGGTGTGTCAGACCCACCATACTTGCTCCGGACACTGCGAGAGGGCTGTACAAGCAATGATCACACGCACGGCACAGCGGACACACCAGGAACCGCGGTGTTGGCCGTCGAATGGCGCTAGCTGCGCAGCATTTGTGCACCGCCGCTGTCAGTGTCAGCCAGTTTGCCGTGGCATACGGAGCTCCATCGCAGTCTTTAACACTGGTAGCATGCCGCGACAGCGTGGACGTGAACCGTATGTGCAGTTGACGGACTTTGAGCGAGGGCGTATAGTGGGCATGTGGGAGGCCGGGTGGACGTACCGCCGAATTGCTCAACACGTGGGGCGTGAGGTCTCCACAGTACATCGATGTTGTCGCCAGTGGTCGGCGGAAGGTGCACGTGCCCGTCGACCTGGGACCGGACCGCAGCGACGCACGGATGCACGCCAAGACCGTAGGATCCTACGCAGTGCCGTAGGGGACCGCACCACCACTTCCCAGCAAATTAGGGACACTGTTGCTCCTGGGGTATCGGCGAGGACCATTCGCAACCGTCTCCATGAAGCTGGGCTACGGTCCCGCACACCGTTAGGCCGTCTTCCGCTCACGCCCCAACATCGTGCAGCCCGCCTCCAGTGGTGTCGCGACAGGCGTGAATGGAGGGACGAATGGAGACGTGTCGTCTTCAGCGATGAGAGTCGCTTCTGCCTTGGTGCCAATGATGGTCGTATGCGTGTTTGGCGCCGTGCAGGTGAGCGCCACAATCAGGACTGCATACGACCGAGGCACACAGGGCCAACACCTGGCATCATGGTGTGGGGAGCGATCTCCTACACTGGCCGTACACCACTGGTGATCGTCGAGGGGACACTGAATAGTGCACGGTACATCCAAACCGTCATCGAACCCATCGTTCTACCATTCCTAGACCGGCAAGGGAACTTGCTGTTCCAACAGGACAATGCACGTCCGCATGTATCCCGTGCCACCCAACGTGCTCTAGAAGGTGTAAGTCAACTACCCTGGCCAGCAAGATCTCCGGATCTGTCCCCCATTGAGCATGTTTGGGACTGGATGAAGCGTCGTCTCACGCGGTCTGCACGTCCAGCACGAACGCTGGTCCAACTGAGGCGCCAGGTGGAAATGGCATGGCAAGCCGTTCCACAGGACTACATCCAGCATCTCTACGATCGTCTCCATGGTAGAATAGCAGCCTGCATTGCTGCGAAAGGTGGATATACACTGTACTAGTGCCGACATTGTGCATGCTCTGTTGCCTGTCTCTACGTGCCTGTGGTTCTGTCAGTGTGATCATGTGATGTATCTGACCCCAGGAATGTGTCAATAAAGTTTCCCCTTCCTGGGACAATGAATTCACGATGTTCTTATTTCAATTTCCAGGAGTGTATTTTCGCATTCGGAGGAGAAAGTTGGTGATTAAACTTTCATAAGGAAGTATTGCCGCACCGAAAAATGCCTTTGTTTTAATGATTGTCACCACAGTTCGCGTATCATATCCGTGACACCCTTTCCCCTGTTTCGGTGTAATACAAAACGAGCTGTCCTTCTTCGGACTTCTCCGATGTCCTCCGCCAATCCTAACTGACGCGAAACTCACATCGCACAGCAGTACTACAGAAGAACGAGGACAAGCGCAGTGTTAGCGGTCTCATTAATTGCCCCTTTGCGTTCTCTAAACTGCTCTGCCAATAAACTGCAGTGTTTAGTTTGATTTCTTCACAACATTATCTATGTGATCGTTATTTGTTTTAATTTACTCGCAATTGCAATCCCTAAATACGAGGGTCGGAATTTAAATAGTGGCAACTATTCATTCAGAACCGATACAAAAGAGTTACATGTTTTCACCTGTTACTGTCCTTCAAAGTAGTCACCAGCGTTGTGCAGAACCCGTTGCCAGCGATGTGTAAGGCGTAGTATACCTTTAGCAGAGCCTGTTCTGTTGATGGTGCGAATGGAGCTGTCTACTGCCTGTCGAACCTCTGGAACAGTTCTGAAGCGAATGCCAGGAAGTGGTTCCTTCACCTTCGGAATCAAATCAAAGTCACAAGGATATAAGTTGTATTACTGTTCGTTTTTGAAGCATCACCTGCAACCAGCTTTGCGAAACAAGCGGCGACACTTTCTGCGCAACCCACCCATCATTTTGCACGACAATGTGCGGGCGCAAACAGCGCAAGCTGTAGCTGCTCTGTTCGGTCGATGGGACTGGGAAGTACTGTACCATCCGCCATACTCCCCAGACTTAAGTCCTTGTGAATTTGATTTGAGTCCGAAGATGAAGGAATCACTTCGTGGCATTCGCTTCAGAACTGTTCCAGAGGTTCGACAGGCAGTAGACCGCTCCATTCGCACCATCAACAGAACAGGCTCTGCTAACAGTATACTAGGCCTTCCACATCGCTGGCAACGAATTCTACCCAACGCTGGTGATTACTTTGAAGGACACTAACAGTTGCAAACGTGTAACTCTTTTGTATCGGTTGTGAATAAATATTTGCCACTATTTTAAGTTCCAATCCTCGTATTTAGTTGAACTGACAGCACATAATGGATGTGACGGGGTATCAGTTAATTTCTTCAAATATTTCTCCTGCATACGATACCTGTAACACGTTTCATGAATATCCGCATTTCCTCATTACAAAAAGAAAATGTGATCGATTATTTAGTAGTCAATAGTGGTAAAAATAAATTTTCTAAAATATACACATAATGTGATCCAAAAGCAGTGTGACAACTCTACGTACAAACTCTTTGTAAAGCCTTAATATCGTAATATATTCGTAGCATGTTTTGTAAACAGTGTAAGAGATGATTTGCGTGTGTGTGATAATCTGTGTAATGGAGGAGGCACAATACCTGTAAGTAGCCAAACAGAAATACTATTTCTAACAGTATAATTTAAAAACGCTCAAAGATTTATTTCCGATTTTGTTATTATATATTATTATATTATTTCCATTTTCCGATTGCAGTCTAACATTGCTGTTAGACGTAATAGATGCAGAAAATCACGCATGCAAGCATCACCAAACATATTCATGCAAACAAAAGCACAAATGCATTTGAAAGTGAGAATCTCGAAACGCATTGTGCTCAGCATAAAAAAATAATTAACTGGAGCAGTTTTCATTATTTCCGTAATTGAAAATGCCGCTCCTCACTCCCTCAGCACCAAAGCGCACCAGATTGCACTGGAGAGTTCTGAGTAGTATGAGTTTGCTTTTATTTTCGAAGACCCTTCGCGAAACCGAATTTCAGAAGTACAGCTTTAGACTCTCTACAGCTTACGTTTTTACTGGGTCAGTTACGTGCTGTTGTAGCGATCGCACAGGTTTCTCCCTGAAATGAAAGCAGCAGATCATCCGTGATGATCAATCACGTGAATTTTTTTGGGGTGAATACGTTGCTGGTTTGCAACACTGATAGCATTATCCGTTAGGGAATGCCAGACGTTTGTTACGACGTTTGCTTCATAGTGCAAGAGTTGGCTTCGTGCAGAGTCGTGTGACCATTTGCCACCACACTTCTTCCTGAATTACCGTCTCTACACAGTACACTGTATTTTTACTTGGAAATACCAAATTATACAATAAATGACGAGATCTCATTTAGTCGAACCGAAGTTATATTTAGAATTTCCCATACTAGTTAATCTATCTGTACATGCGATCTAGGAGACAGTCTATGCAGTCGTCCTAGCCTGTTTACAGATGACACCGTTTACCGTCAACGGAAGGCCGATCACGAATTGCAAAATGATTTACACAAAATATCTGTTTGCTGTGAATTGTAGCAATTGATCTGGAAAAGCAATTTAAGAGAATTCCGATGAATTTTTGTTACGAGAAACTCAAGATAGTCGTCAATAATTTACCTCCAGTTAATTTAAATTCTACATTATTTTATGTTCCCATTCTGCCCTTAACAGCAGTGTAATTACGTAAGGTGTCTCCTGTTCGCCGTGGCTTAACTCTGGAGTAGGTCTGGCAAAGCGCGGCTCGCGTGTCATTCCCCTCCAGCGATTGCATCTACTTCCAGCTGTACCCGCGCAGTGACGTCACGGCCTCGCCGCAGCGTACGGTACATTTTAGTCAGCAGTCGAGTGGGTCAGCCTGACCGATCCCTGAATGCATGGGCTGTCCGACTTCGAAGAGGCATCACTGTTTCCTTAGTCCACTTGATTTCGGTTGTTTGTTCAGATTTCGCGATCATTCAGTTGTCATTTTGGTTATTGCTATGGCTATTATTATGGGGTTGATTGTGATTGTTACTGATGTGTCGACAGAAGTGCCGACACAGTGTTATTTTGAGGGGGCCGATAGGCACGCTATCTAACGCAGACGGGCGTGAATTCTGGAACAGGATAACTATTGAATGGTAGCAAGAAAAGTACGTAGCTGGAATATACTTAACTTTATTCACTCCTTGTGATACATCTCTCTTGACTATACAAATGAGACTCGTAAGATACATGCACTGTTACAATTGGCGCCTTGCTAGGTCGTAGCCATGGGCTTAGCAGAAGGCTATTCTAACTGACTCTCGGCAAATGAGAGGAAGGCTTCGTCCGTATTGTCGCTAGCAATGTCGTCCGTACAACTGGGGCGAGTGCTCTATCGTATCTCGAGACCTGCCTTGTGGTGGCGCGAGGTCTGCGATCACACAGTGGCGACACGCGGGTCCGACATGTACTAAGTGGACCACGGCCGATTTAAGCTACCACCTAGCAAGTGTGGTGTCTGGCGGTGACACCACAGTTACTGTGGCTGTTTTCGTATTATAGTTTTCAAGAATGTCGAAACGAGAGAATACTGAAAACCGTGTTTTCAGCGAAGAGCGGAAAACTAAGTACTTTCTAGTCACAATTCCGATGAAAAACCCTAGTGTTTAATATGTAAAAAATGCTTAAGTCAAAACAAATATGTTATCTTGGTATTGCTTCATTTCCTGAAGCAACATACTGACGTTACTCTCATGACGAAAGACGCGCTTTGTTGAGTAAGTTGAAGAGATGCAAGAGTTACCTGAACGACGAAATCTCAAGAAAAAGTTCAAAGACCGCAGCTCGTGGTCTCGCGGTAGCGTTCTCGCTTCCCGAGCACGGGGTCCCGGGTTCGATTCCCGGCGGGGTCAGGGATTTTCTCTGCCTCGTGATGACTGGGTGTTGTGTGATGTCCTTAGGTTAGTTAGGTTTAAGTAGTTCTAAGTTCTAGGGGACTGATGACCATAGATGTTAAGTCCCATAGTGCTCAGAGCCATTTTTGAAAAAGTTCAAAATCAAATGGCTCTGAGCACTATGGGACTTAACATCTGAGGTCATCAGTGCCCTAGAACTTAGAACTACCTAAACCTAACTAACCTAAGGACATAACAAACATCCATGCCCGAGGCACGACTCGAACCTGCGACCGTAGCGGTCGCGCGGTTCCAGACTGTAGCGACTAGAACCGCTCGGCTACACCAGGTCGGCCCAAGAAAAAGTGTTTAACAGTGTCCAATGTAGTATGTCTAAAATTAGCAAAACTTAAAAAATTCTTTGGCGACGGCGTACTTGTGAAAGGATGTGCAACAGAAATAGCAAAAAGCATTTGCTTACGCTGATGCTGCTGAGCACTTCTGCTTACACAACACAGAAAAAAGCCGCATTCGTGGGGCGTGGCATAAAAGAGGAACCAAGCAATTTAGCTGCAAATTGTCGCTATTATTCTTTTTGTGTGGACGAGAGTGCTGATCGAACACGCTGTAGTCAACTTACTAATTTTTGTTGATCTAATAATGGACAACTTTCCCTACATGAAATATTCGCTTTAGTTCCGTTACTCGGAACAACAGGTTTGGATATTTTCAACGCATTTAGAACGTGTCTTGAGAGATTGATGGTCTTAAAAAGTGCTCTGCAATTAGCACCGACTGTGCACCTGATACGGTCGGAAGTGAAAATAGCTTCGTTGACCTGTTAATAAAAAAAGGAATGAATTGTTTAACTTTTCATTGCGTTATACATCAGAAAGCGCTGTGTGGAAAAAGTGTCACAATTCTGTCCGCAGTGGAAGGTGTGGTGAAAGTTGCTCATACAGTACGAGGAGAAAATCGATCTCTGCCTCACCATTTATCGCAGCAAAATGCTTAGCTCGTTTTCATGCGCTCAGAAAAGAACTTTTCAAGCTGTGGAACGAAGACGTAAAACAGCATACTACAGAATTTGAAAATAAGCTGAAGGATTCACCTTTTGTATCCGACCTAGCAATTCTAACTGATTTTACTAATCATTTAAATAATTTGAATCTGCTTTTGCAAGGAAAGGAACGAACTATTTGTGACATGATTACGGATATTAATGGATGGTGGTAAATTACGTTCTTCATATTGCAATTAAACAAGGTAAATTTGCTGTTACTTGAAGAAGAATACGTGGAAGGAAAATTTTCAAGATTTGCTTCCGTTATTGAAGAAGTCTTTAATTGGTTTCAGATTAGTTTTCAAGGTTTTAAATCTCTATTGGCGGCCATCATTTTCTTTAATAATCCAGTAGCATTAGTCTTGAAAGTGAACTTCAGGTAGCAGTCTGCAGTTTGCAAAATGATCCGTTTATGATATCCAGAAAACAAATAGAGGCAGCAGTTTTTGAGGTGACACCGCAATATTGGTACCCAAAACCATCTTAAAATAAAATCTTTTTTCGTATCAGCATACATTTGTGAAAGTACATTTTCTTCAATGAAGAACGTTAAATCTGCTCAGTGTAATGCAGTGAATTGTTGGAATATGACCTTCGATTTGCTACTACGCAAATTAAAATCGACATTGCTGAACCTATCAACATGTGAGAGGCACCCACATGCCTTGCTCATACTGTGGCATCAAGCAGTCAGGCCTGCAAGATGAGTGGTCTGCCAAACGAGTGGATTCATTCTTCTTTATCGAGTAACATGAACTCTCGTACTCACAATTAAGTTACAAATTATCCTCCTGTATGAATAATACGCAACGGAAACGTACATCTGACTATCAGTGATTTGCAGAACTCTGACTGTTCACGACGCACTGGCAATACCAAATTTTCTTTTTGTCTTTTATTTAACGGCTTTTATCAACACGTGGCCACAGTACTGAATATGAATGGCGCACACATTATAAATTCGGGACATCATGACAACATGCAATTCGAAGGAAAAGCCCACCAATCTTTTTCTTTTCACTATCTTATTTATTCCGGTAAATTCTATAACCTAAACACACAAATTCTATAACCTACAACAATAACACATGAGAAATTCCGCCCAGTGGGCATGGCTTTACATTGGTGATTCTCTACTTTATGGTCTCGTGATTATTTAACGCTACAGTGCACTTTCTGGATAGGATGGTGGATCTTTTATTATATCTCACACTTCGACTCTCACAATCATCCTCACGAAACTTTCCTCCAGATCGAGCGGTACAGAAGGAACAAGCATAACCCACTAATCTTTTGAAACTACCTTGCTACTCTCCCATACAAACCACACATACCCAAATTACATGACATACATCACACTACAACATGGAATACAATACACTAAATAGTCACAACACTATCACTTTCAGCTTTCCCACTTCAATTAATATTTATCCCAGTTTCACACGACACTGCCCCACTTTGTAATTCTACTTTCCTACTATGAACTCTGGAGATCCATGCACGTGTTCCTGTGCAATGCAAGCCAAGTGGCGTTGCTGGATAGACGGCCGACTCACCTTGCTTCTCTCTCAGTGTTTGAATCTAGCGTCACACGGAATCCTATCACGCAAAGTAATATTAAGAACATATTCATCACACACGCGAGTCTTCAACTGATACCATGGACGAGTACTTCTCTTTATCCTGTGTCTCATACACAGATTGAGACTCACACAGTACTCACCACGTGGAAGTACTCGTCTCTAATTTCAAGTCCTGCACACGCTATTTCTTAAATATTTCAACTTATTGTACACACGCTAGTAATTCAACTTAACTTAAGCACACAGAAGTATTTCAACTTATTGCTACACGTGATTTCATTGTGACCGTTGGTCACTTCCGAAGATTACTACAATCCCATTAATATTACATTTAATTCTCCCCACAAAAGTTCCTGAAATAGATAAATTATTATTTCAAACTACTCTTAAATATTCCACATGCATACCATATCTCCACTCTTTTGTCTTTACGGAGCACAACTAAAACAGGTTTTAACAGCACAAGATCCAGCGGGAGAGTGCTGAAACATGGCCGTTCTCGAGGTCCTCTCGCACCTCTGCTGAAGTGGGGGAGCACCTTGCTACCGTATTGGTCAGCCACATTTCAGGCGCTCAAAGCTCAGGTAAATTTCATCTCTTTGGTCCCACCAAAGATGACCAAAGGATCGTCTCAAATATGATCATATATTCACATTCACTATCTGCGGTTAGCAGACGACCATACATTCATTCCTTTCACAGATCTCACCAAACTGGATGTAGAGATTTACTTTGTGGGAGTGCACATGTGATCAATTAAATAAATAAATTGTCATTCTTTCCCACACTGGTATCCGGCTTCGCTGTATTAATTGGAATTGAGTTATTTTACAAAAAAATGTGCTGTTCTGACAAAAATAATGAAGTATGTTGTACCTATTTTCAGTGTCGGGCGGTACTGTACCCTTTCACATGAAATTAAATAAATTTAATCTAAATGTTTAAATATCTGCTTAATGAAAACACAAGAATATGAGATGTTGTTCGTTAGAAGGTATACGTACCAAACGCTGGAACATTTTTAATTTATAATTTTTAACTTGAGCATGTCTGCTCGTAATTTTGACTATTGCCTGCTCGCAGTATAACTTTCCGCTTGTTTAAAACTTCATTTTGATGAAGACGTCCTTAGAGGTGTCGAAACATACGTCAGTGTATTAAAATTTATTTGCAACCGTTTGGCTGTGGTATTTCTCCGTTGAAACTTATATACAGCTGCTGAGAGAGAGCCATGTTCAAAACCGCGAGACAAATAAGTGAAGATGAATGTTTTAAAAGACTACGTCGTATGTTTATGTATGGGACTAGGCAGGTCTGCTGACCGGCTTGGCTGTGGCAACACCTTCTGATACACAGGCCTCACGGCGGAACTATGACGTCATCAGCGCTAGGCTAACACCTTCTGCCGCTGCAAGACAGCCTGTGCGCTAGAGCCGATGAACGTGTATTTCTTTCGTGAAACCATAACAAATTCACTGATCGTTAAATTTGCCCTTTACAGAGAAATTGTGCCGCCCTTGTATGATATAGCGCGCAATGTGGCACACTGATCACAACACAGTGTGATCTCCTCCTGTTGTGTTTAAAATCGTATGCAAAATCTGACTTATTTGTTAAGAAAAACGTCGCTACAGAAACCTAGATCCATTAGTCAGTAAATGACACTAACGGAGACACTTCGTAACAGTTAACAGACAGGATGACGAAATTATTGTAGTGATCATAAGTTTATTACTGGGGCAAAAATGTAATTCACTGCGGCATGAATGGCTCATCAATGATCGCATAGATATTGGAGATATTGTCACAGTGAGAAGTTTAATTACAAACGCTCATTTAACCAATGCAAAAGCGTGAAATAACTCATTTGTGGTGTACATTCAAGAACATAATGTATAAACCTACTCAAAGAACTGGTTATTTTAACCACTGCTTCTCAGTATATTTATTCCTTAATGCAATTTGTTGCAAACAATATGTCTCTACTTCCAACCAATAGCTCAATACATAGTACCAATACTAGGAATAAGAACAATCTACATAAAGACCTAAAATCACTTACCTTGGTCCAATATTCAGGAATACACATTTTCAATAAATTACCAGCAACCATTAAAAACTTGATTTAAGATAAAGTACAGGTTGAAAAGCTTCTTGGTAGGTAACTCCTTTTGTACTCTATAGATGAATTTTTTAACAGGGACTGTTAGAATAGCTGAAGTAAAAATGTCTGTTAGATTTAAGCTCTGACAGCGCTTGGCCACAACAGTCAAAATTAGGTAATTTGTGTATGAGATATTTAGTAAAAGTTTATAATTATGTTTCGTTCTGACTGTGTACATTCTGTAGAAAATGATTCAAATGGCTCTGAGCACTATGGGACTTAACTTCTGAGGTCATCAGTCCCCTAGAACTTAGAACTATTTAAACCTAACTAGCCTAAGGACATCACACACATTCATGCCCGAGGCAGTATTCGAACCTGCAGCCGTAGCATTTTGTAGATATTAGCAGTTTCAGTTTATTGTAAAGTATCTGGATATCTTGACAATCTACTGGCAAAATGATCAGGGAAGTGAGTATTATATTAAAGTGTCCTATGTTTTTATGTTATATCTTCTGACATGTCCCACACCCATGAGACTCATATCATCTTTGAGTCTACAGCACAAAAACTGAATCTACTCTAACCTTTAACCCACAAAGCAAAATCAGGGATTTTGTAAGTTTGACACCTTTGTCTGTCTCTCTCATCAAAACTCTCAAATATTTAACAGAATATTCTTGATAATGATATGACATCATTGTAAATAGAATATAGGCCTAATTTTACGCACATTCATTTTAAGCAATGCAGCTACACACATCAAGTAGAGAAAAGTAGGAATTAGGAGAGAATGACAAATGTAAATGTTTGTTAACCTGTCACAAAATTTATTCTAAACTACTTTACAGTTGACAGTTTTCTCTTTTTCATTTTACTGCCAATATGGCTGTCATTAATTTTTTTAACATAATTATTGAGAAATATATTACATGCTACTTTTACTACAGACTGAAGAATTTTGTCATCAGTGTGATCTACCTGACTACAAGAAAATTCCCTTAGGAAAAAGTCTTCCCTTTTAATTACATCAACAGCTAATCATATAACTAGATTTCTCTGGGATGTACATCTCATGAAGGAGAGCTCATGTTCTCCAGACACCAAGTTTTAACAATCAAATAAGTGAAAATAACAGCATTAATGACCTCATTATTAGGGCAATACAATCCACCTCTATCTACGTTTCTTAGAAGTCCATAGCTTTCATCACTTTCTATTACTGATAATGTTTTATCAAGCACTAAGTATGTTTTACGTGTTTCACACCTCAGCTTCTTAAGAACAGCTCTGGCACAGTATCCTGACAAGTATGTGAAAACAGGCAAGTATTCCTGAACAGACTGAACTTGTTCTTCACTGAAATCCATTACGCTCTGAAAGTTTGATGGTGGTGGTAAGGTAATATCATCTACACAATCACTTTCAAAAGAATCTAAATCTATGCCAACTTCACCAAGAGCAGAGGATGAAATTTTCAAGGAAAGCAGAGTCTGAATTCTTAGCTTGGATTCAATTTCAAATACCTGTCTCAAAGATACCAAATACTGAGATCCTGCCATTGTTCGATATTTTCCAAATCTTGCTTCTAGAGCATCTGTCTGAACCTTACCTGGCAAAAGATATTTAAAATTCAGCTCCTCAGTGCAATACTTGGTCAGTTCTAGAAGGGCATGAGTGGTATGTGATATGGCCAAATGTGTACCACTGGATAATCCAAATGTACTATCAGATATGTGTTTCCATTTATCCAGCCATGATAGAAATCTTTCTAAATATCTGATATTTTCATTACTTGTGCTCGAGAGTGGTTTCAGCATTGCATCCTTGAAACAGATATCTTTACCAGGTGAGCTAACATTAACAATGTTCCACCATGTACAAATTAATTTAATGAATTTAGCAGTGCTCTCAAAACTTTCAATATGATGATGTTCCCCCAAGGCTAGCAAACCTTGGACAGTCATCGCATTGAAAACATTAAGTACAAGTTTGACATTCTGTCGCTCCAGGTTACTTGGAAAAAGAGACTTTAAATTAAGCTTATGGGCAAATTTTACTATCTGTGTACACTCTATGTCATGAAGCTTTTTAACTGAAGAGAATGTGGCCATATACAGCTGTGTATTTTCTGAATCTGTTTCAAACTGGGGGTACATAATTGTCTGATCAGGATCTTTTTTATTAATCCAATTGTTTCTGACACATTTTAAAATGTGAACAGAATCTAAAACATAAAAAAGAGGATCAGTGTCTTCACAGGGGTGTTTGTACACAATTGACAGTTGAGGAGGGGAAGCAAAGAATGACATTGCCCTTCTGTTAACTGAATTGTTGTCACTAACAACACAGACTACCTTAAAACCTATTGCATGCAGTCTGGAAATTGTTTTCTTTATTACAGTGGAAAGTCCTTCACCATTTATATTTTTTACTGCACGAATGTGGACTACATCTTTATATGAAGACAACAAACTCTGTATCATAAAAACATGAGCACTAGTTGCCACATTTTTAGAACTGAATGCAGCACCCAAAATGTTACCTCCTGTGAAGTCTAAATAAGGTTTCAAGTGTATTTCATCTAACATTAGTGAAACAACATTATCTGATTCACAAAGAAACTGGAATTTCTGTTTTATATACATCAGAAAATTGCCACCTAGCTGCTCAGCTGCTGGGTTTGTTTGAAAATGTGAACAGATTTTATGCAGGGTATTAGGATGAGGTAGCACAAGATACTGTGTACTTCTTATAAACTTATAAGCATATGATGATATTGAAAATAGAATACTACAAAATATAATACAGTCTGTTGAGTATCTGTAATGGCTCTTGTGGACTCCCATTAGATTCAATTGCTCACATAAAAAAATTATTTTGTTACTTTCACTCTCATCAAAATGTTTTGCCATATCTTTCAAATAATCAGTAATGAATAGCAAGTGGTCTTTTCCAGTGCTACCATTGTTTTTCCTAGTAAAGTTCTCCAAGTTATCAATAGTGTTAATGAAGTCATTTAAATGGTTTATAGTTAAAGGGAACTTTCTTGTACCAAGTTTTGAGATTACATTTTTACCCTCATATAAATACATGCTCAGGTCAGTAGTCACCACAACAGAACACAAAAGTGTAGGAATACCTTTGACGTCTATTAGAACAAAAGTTATGGAACTTTCTGACTTTATCAGATGCCAGTCATTAGGCAGCTTGATACCCTCTAAACACTTAACAAAACCATTAAAGTGCACAAAATGTCTTTCCTGTTCATACTGAGCATGAGTCGCTACACTCGCTGCAATAGCTATTTCTAAATCTCTATTTTCTAGACGCTTTCGTCTCTCATCTCCACTTTCCCTCGAACAAGAAGCTGACGAAAGATACTTCGGACAGTTAGGCAGAATGGATGGTATGGCTCCTGTTTTAAAGCGAGGTTTTGGAAGTGGCACAGAATATTTCTTCCCTGTGGAACTGTCGAAATATTCACTGTGTTTCAGAATGAGGTCTTCAGTGAAGTGGAGCTCGCAGACCTTGAAATAATGAGAAAATCTTTTATCAGCCACATGTAATAATCCCGAGGGGGTACTAATGCTAACACATGGGATTAGTGTCAGTTATCTTCAGATCAAATCGATTATTGTTCACTCGGTATTTCAGGTTAAAAGGCTAAAGCTATTCTTGCAGAAGTAAATCACAGTTTTCCAGTGACTCAGAAATGTATGTAATGCAGTTGATCTTCTAGAGAAGGGCATCAAGACAATCGAATTCAGCTGTTAATGAACATCTAAAGAACGTGCTACTTAAATATGTGATTAGTTGCTCCCTCTCTCTAAATTAAAGAACACACACCCTGAGACCATCTAACTGAATTGTAAAGAACCTGAGCTTACCTTCGAATTCTGTGTAACCTGGAAATTTTCACGATGTATTGCAGATATCCATTTCTGCTGTAGTTCAGTGCTTTTAGGAAAAGAAAACACCGCTACTCGTGGCCCATTTTCGTAATTTCCTCTACAACGTGGAACACAACACTTATACACCATTTCGAACGATTAAATCAAATCTCAGAGTTAAACGGAGATGTAATTTCGACGAATCAACCACTATACTTTGAAAGTAAACAGAACACAAGTTTTGTTTCCCGGGTAGGTTAGCCAACATAAACACAGAATTTCGAATTGCTTATAAAGGTAAATCAATACAAATTAAGCACAGCATCTCACGGTGCAGATTTCTTATCGCATATTGCTTTGTAAACGGTGCTACTTTTTCTTGCAGTGCTTCATATACTCATTTTCAATTAAACGAACAATGTATTCTACCGGTGCCTTTTGTTGCATGGTTGGTATGGCTATTAGATCCAGTTTTGGCCACCAGCAGCGCTAGTTGTAGCAAAATCTGTCTTTCCACCACTGGCCTAGTGAAAGTGACGTCACATGGCCTACTCGTCTTGGCTGGGAGGCCTGTATGTTAGAAGGTGTTGGCTGTGGTGGTGCCGTGACGTCACCAGACGGGTCGTGAAGGGGGGGGGGGGAGCACCCGTTGGAGGGGATGTCTCGCGAACCATGCCCTGTTGTAGAGTATTAACGTCCGTGACTGATTTATAAAAGAACACATAGTATCGACTGGAACGCAATTTTTTGGAATTATCTCGGATAAAATACAGGGAGCGAAAGTTTATCCACAGCTCGTTCAGAAACTAGACTGCTGTTGCAAAAAAAAGTAGGACATGAAGGGCAGATAGTACTTCAGGAGGGAGTGAAACAGGGCTGTAGCCGATCCACGACGTCATTCGCTACGTTGAACAAGCAGTTAACGAAACCAAAGAGCAGTTTGGAAACGAATTAATAATCAAGCAGCAGAAATAAAAATTTTATGGTGTACTTATGACGTTATAATTTTGTCGGAGACAGCAGACGCCATGGAAGAGTACTTGGACAGAATGAATAGTTTCTAGAAAAAGATTAAAGTCAACAAAATTAAAAGTAGGGCAGTGGAAATCAAATGATGGTCAGCGATTTGGAGTAGGAATGAGGCACTGAAAGTAGTTGAGTAGTTTTGCTATTCAGACAGAGTAGAAACTTTTGAACTCTATTGGTACAGCAGAAAGCGACTAACAAGGGAACACTTGATATGAGACATCCTGGGACATCAAGGAATTGTCAGTTTGTTGATGAAGGAAGTGTGTGGGAAAAAATTATGAAAGAAGACAAAGGCTCCAGCAAAGTAAGTAGGGTCAAACGGATATAGGTTGTTGTAGCTATACAGCGTGGACGACCAAGAACGAAGTGCTCGTATTAAAACGGGTTTAAGACAAAGATGTAGAATTACACTATCTGATGAACAGAAAGAACAGTCTAATGAGTACAGAGTACTAACTGAGAGTAAACCGAAGAAAGACGAAGGTAATGAGAAGTAGTGGAAATTGGAACAGCGAGAAAGTTAACATCAGGATTGAGGGTCACGAAGTAGATGAAGTTAAGGAACTCTGCTACCCAGGCAGTAGCCGGCCGAAGTGGCCGTGCGGTTAAAGGCGCTGCAGTCTGGAACCGCAAGACCGCTACGGTCGCAGGTTCGAATCCTGCCTCGGGCATGGATGTTTGTGATGTAGGTTAGTTAGGTTTAACTAGTTCTAAGTTCTAGGGGACTAATGACCTCAGAAGTTGAGTTCCATAGTGCTCAGAGCCATTTTGAACCAGGCAGTACAATAAGCAATGACGGACGGAGCAAGGAGGACATCAAAACAGACTGGAACTTGCAAAAAGAGCATTCCTGGCCAAGAGAAGTCTACTAGTATCAAACGTAGGGCTTTATTTGAGGAAGAAATTTCTGAGAATGTACGTCTGGAGCACAGCATTGTATGGTAGTGAAACACGGACTGTGGGAAAACCGGAACAGAAGAGAATCGAAGCGTTTGAGATGTGGTGCTACAGACGAATGTTGAAAATTAGGTGGACTGATAAGGTAAGGAATAAGGAGGTTCTGCGCAGAATCGGAAAGTAATATGTGGAAAGCACTGATACGGAGAAGGGACAGGATGATAGGAAACCAGGGAATGACTTGCTTGGTACTAGAGGGAGCTGTAGAGGGCAAAAACTGTAGAGGAAGACAGAGATTGGAGTACATCCAGCAAAAAATTGAGGACGGAGGTAGCAAGTGCTACTCTGGGATGATGAGGTTAGCACTAGAAAGGAATTCGTGGCGGGCCTCATCAAACCAGTCAGCAGAATGATGACAAAAAAGCTATACACAGATGAAGAGGTTTCCACAGATAGTCTAGCGTAGGGAGCTGCACCATACGTCTTTGAAATGAAGACAACAAGAATGTGGGTATGAAATATCTTAAGTATTTAGGTAATTTAACACTTTTATTATTTTAAATCACTTTTGATAAATTTTAAACGTCTCTGGCTGAGGAGCAAATGTGCTACCGCTGAAAGCACCCCATTCCCCCCACCTCCCCCTCCCTACCACTGCCGTCATTCCGCTCGAGTTGAGTGAGAGAGAGAGACAAATGAACTGAAAGAGTTGAATTAACAATAAAAGGAAAAAAAAGGGTTTCTCTCGCAAATGATAAGCTAACGTGTGCATTTCTCACTGAGTAACTCAGTGTACATGTCTTACGATTGTGAAAAAGAGCGAAGAGTGAAAAAAAAGTATGGAGATGGGTAGCAGGGGGCGTGCAGAATAGAAACGTTGGAAAATTGCGGATACTGGCGCTCGGCTGGAGTGTCGCGTCACGCCCTTGGGAAGCTCACTCACTCAGTCACTCCTTCAATGCCGTGACGAGTGTTGCATGCATAATGTCGGCGTCCTGGAAGCTTCTCGCGCGTTTCTCCAGCGCAGAGGAAGAACTGGCAGCCTGATGTCTCCAAAGCGTGCGTGACGTCGTCGTCTCATTAAGGGCGGCAATTAGGAGCTGCTACTGGAGCCGTGACAAGCTGCCGATGCAGAGGACTAAATATCGCCGGAACTGAAAGCGCGTCGCCGTATTACGTTGCAGTCTAGAAAGCTTCAGATTCGTAATGTATTGGTGAAATCAATGCTATGTGCAGTACTAAGCACTCCTCGCAACATTGCTACTATGAAATGTGGTTGGCGTATTCCCTCATCAAGGACGGCATGTTATCTTGGATGGAGATTCATCCATAAATGTAGAAGTTTCTTCAGGCACACCGTAGGGAAGTGCGTTCGAACCTTTGCTGTTCATGTTGAATATTAACGACGACCTATCGGATAATATAGACAGGAACATCAGACTTTTTGCATTTAATTAATTTATCTATAATGAAGCACCATCCGAAAGAACAGCTTGGTAAGATTTAACATATTGGCAATTTGCTTTAAATGTTCAGAAATGTAGTCACAGGTTCGTTTGATCACGTGAATAGCGTGAGGGCGCTGCTGAAAACACTGCAATGGCAGATGCTTGAAGATAGAAATCAGCTGTTTGGCAAAAACCCACTTACAAAGTTTCTTGAAGCAGTTTGACAAGTTCTGCTCCATAGATTAGTTCCAGTGAAGTAGGAGTTGCTTAAGATAAACTTTCTTAATTCAGTATTAAACTGCACCACAATACCATCACATATTCGACACTTTTGTGCAAATCAAAGTAAATGCAACAGTACACCCTTTATAAACGTGGACTGATCAATTTAAGAATCGAAGAAGTAAGCCGGCCGGGGTGGCCGAGCGGTTCTAGGCGCTACAGTCCGGAACTGCGTGACCGCTACTGTCGCAGTTTCGAATCCTGCCTCTGGTATGGATGTGTGTGATGTCCTTAGGTTAGTTAGGTTTAAGTAGTTCTAAGTTCTAGGGGACTGATGACAACAGAAGTTAAGTCCCATAGTGCTCAGAGCCATTTGCGGGTTGTTCTTACTATAAGTTAGTTTAAGCAGTGTGTAAGTCTAGGGACCAATGACCTCAGCAGTTTGGTCCCTTAGGAATTCACACACTTTTGAACAGAAGTTCTCGTGCAATTCGTCGGAAATTCGTCAACATCTACATCCTTTCTGTGAAAACTATGTGAAGTGCTTGGCAGGGGGCACTTTCAACAGATCCTGGCTGATCCTGAGACCTCTGTTTAAAGGCCTCTGTGAGGCGGTAATTAGTGTATTCTTCTCTTTGGGTCACTACGGGACCATTACCTAAGAGACTGTAGTACATCTGTACACTGCGTACATGATACAGGTTCTCGCGGGATAGTTGTCGTTATTTGAAAGTGTCTACAAATTCCTGTTTTTTCGGCATTTCTGTGACACTCCCAGAGAAACCTTTGACTAATTGTGCTGCCATTCTTTGTATAAGTTCAATTGCCCCTGTTAGTCTTATTTGGACACCACAAATTTTCCCAACTTTCTGGGAAGGGTAGCAAGCATGTTTTATAACCAATCACGTTTGTTGACTGCTGAATTTTCGCAGAATCTACCCAGTGAACGAAATCTACCATCCTTGTACAGGGTGGCGCACGAAATGTGTTACCAATTGTTTCTTTCACAATTTACGACACACATTAGATATCCCGCTGGGATCTCTACAGCAGTACCAGGAGAGTTACGAAATGACGTGTAATTCACGATACTGCCGCTAGGAGACTAGTAAGCAACAACTTTTTCATGAAACGAAAAGCCTTGTTGTGACTCAGAGACGTTTTCGACAACGGTTTAACACACGATGGGTCCCTTGCAAGAAGACCATCCACAGGTTGTACGGTGAATTTTTACGGGAAGGAACAGTATTGGAAGCGAAGCGACCTCGGCCTAAGCCCGTTTGTTCGCCGGAGAATATTGAGCCGGCCGTAGTGGCCGAGCGGTTCTAGGCGCTACAGTCTGGAACCGCGCGCCTGCTACGGTCGCAGGTTCGAATCCTGCCTCGGGCATGGATGTGTGTGATGTCCTTAGGTTAGTTATGTTTAAGTAGGTCTAAGTTCTAGGGGACTGATGACCTCAGAAGTTAAGTGCCATAGTGCTCAGAGCCATTTGAACCATTTTTTTGAGAATATTGAAGCTGTGCGAGTTTCTGTAGAGAGAATTCGCGGGTAATCGTGTAGAAAGGCAGCAGTGCAACTGGGAATATCCAGAAGTGACCTCCAGATGTACCCATACAAGATGACCTGTGCACAGAAGCTCACTGAAGAACACAGGCAGCAGAGACTACTGTTTGCTCAGTGGGCGGAGGATAGGGAAGAAACTCTCAACAACGTTTGGTTTTCAGACGAGGCGCATTTTCATTTAGACGGTGTGGTTAACATACAAAATGTACGCTTTTGGGTCACTGAAAACCCACAAGTGCTTCATGAACGACAACATTATGCTCCGAGGATTACAGCGTGGGCAGCAATTTCCAGTCACGGACTTATTGGACCCTTTTTCTTTGAAGAAACTGTGAACAGCGAGCGTTATTTGAGCATACTTCGCAACAGCTTCATTCTACAGCTTCTTGCTACTGCCTTGCCCTTCAACACGCAGTGGTTCATGCAAGATGGAGCAAGGCTACATACTGCAAACACTGTGTTGGAGTTTTTACACGAGCATTTCGACACGCGGATCATTTCACTCAGGTTTCCAGGTCGCTTCAATGACGGACAAAATTGGCCCCCCAACAGTCCAGACCTCAATCCATGTGACTTTTTTCTTTGGGGGTACCTAAAGGAAAAATTTTTCCCGAATCGTCCACGTGATTTAATGGAGCTCAGAAGACTTATTCTTCGAGCTTGCAGTGAAATTACGGAAGACATGTGCCGCAGGGTAATCACGAGCTTGTGTCCGTTTGAAGGAAGTTAGGAAACGAAATGGTGGATATATTTAGCATGTGCTGAGTTAGAACAAATCTCCATGGACGGCTCTTCAATGTAGTATATGTTACTTTCAGATTGTATTGACAGTAAAGTTTATATTCAAAAACAAAATGGTAACACATTTCGTGCGCCACCCTGTATGTGACAAACGTGACAAAATAAATCAGTACATATGCCCTGCCAAAGCTGCTTAAATAAGTGAGTGCATCGCTGCCAATTAATATGCGTATGGACTCTTAGTGCTCGTACAATTCTATTGAAAAACGAAAGGACCGCCTAGCATTACTGGCCCAGGGGAAGGAAGTCAGCACTCAGTCGCAATATTGTGTAATTTATTTTGCTATTAACCGCGTGTTTAAGTTTTCATTGCCACAGGCCGAGCTGGAATTAGAATTCAGTACCATTAAATACACTGAAAAAGTGAATAATCATCCACCGTATTACGTGAGTAATATTTGCTTAAAATTGAAATTAAAAGTCAACAAGAAAGTATACCTGTTGTCAGCAATAAATTAAAAGACATCAGCAGCGAACATATTTGTTTGCCATATTACCGTAAAATTAGTGAGAGACTGCCATCAGTTTATAAAAATCATAAAATTATAGTTTCATTTTCGACCACGAATAACCTTGGTAGTATTTTATTTTCTGTGTTGACAAGAGGAACATTTACGTGAATCAGGTGTTAATTAATTAGAATGGCCAGAGAGTGATGCCTGTTATATGGGGCAGACGGGATGCGACTGGAAGCTATGTTTGGTGAACCTGTTACCTTGAACAGAAAGATATAGTCGAAAATCCCACGTAGTTCATAGCGGACACGTGTACTACCTCACATTTCAGGATACTACATGGAGAGAGATAAGGACAGATTTATGGACCCCCTATAGATGAGCGAAATTTTTTGCCATCTGAGATCTCCTGACACTGCTCAACCTAATGAGCAGGCGCCAGCGAGAAGCAGCTACTTCTGGTAAAAGCCCATCGTGGCGGCAGAGGTAGCTACGACTCAGGAGCGACATAGTTTACCTAAAATGTTCTTCTCTATATAGTAACGTTTGATAGCTTATCAAATGAGAACAAATTTTGTGGTTGTAAAATTTTGTTGCTTTTCTTGTAACTACTGCCATTATCCTTGATAATAATTTTATTAGCTCCCATTCAGGCCGCTATATATTTAATAGAATTATCAATAAACTTTTTGTAGAATGCGTTATTGTATGTCGCTTTCCTTCATCAGCCATGACACTATAGTTAAAAGGATTTGTTGCGTGGGGTGTTAGAATGTAGCTCTTATTGTTTCACACAAGACATCAAGCTTTTAATACCGAGCGAGATGGCACAGTGATTAGTAGGCTCAAAATGACTCTGAGCACTTTGGGACTTAACATCTGTGGTCATCAGTCCCTTAGAACTTAGAACTACTTAAACCTAACTAACCTAAGGACATCAGACACATCCAAGCCCGCGGCAGGATTCGAACCTGCGACCATAGCGGACACTGAAGCGCCTAGAACCGCACTGCCTCACCGGCCAGCATAGTGATTAGTACACTGGACACGCATTCAGGAGAACGATGGTTCAAAACCCCTTCCAGCCATTTATATTTAGGCTCTACGTGATTTCCCTAAACAGTTTGACGCAAATGCCGGGGTGGTTTCATCGACAAGTACGGGCCTATTTCCTTCCCCTTCCTCCCCTAATTTGAGTTTGTGCTCCGTCTCTTATAACCTCGTTGTCGACGGGACGTTAAACTCTTATCTTCCTTTTTTCCAAGCTTTTAATGATGGTTACAAGATTTCTAAAAAGTTTTAACATTTGTTTTTAAGCTACGTGATAGGTTTGTTTATAAATAATTCTGCTACAGTCACGATTTTCTTTATTTTCTTTTCACACGACGCGTTTAGGGAAATGATTCCCATTTTCAAGTGCGTTTTGTGTGTATATGATGCCATTTCTATATGATGTTGTCGATGTGTGAGAGACTGTACCATTTCATTGACTTCAGGTTTTCTTATGGTCCATTTGTGCAGAGTCTCTCACACACTAAACATCACACACAACTTGCTGTATACTTTAAACATCGAAGATATCTTACATAAACAAAGCAGTCACAAAGATGTTCGTGGATCAAATCAGATTTAAGCTACGTGATTCAAATCAGTATTAGCGGGTTGTCCCACAAAGTCAGTATATTTATTTCACTTTACCTTGTTAATCTATTTAGCGTAAAACTGTTATTGGTTTATGATTGTTACTTGTCTACTTATAATTTTGTACAAGCTTGTTTGAATTGTGCCAACGGCCTTGCCGCAGTAGTAACACCGGTTCCCGTCAGATCACCGAAGTTAAGCGCTGTCGGGCTGGGCTAGCACTTGGATGGGTGACCATCCGGTCTGGCGAGCGCTGTTGGCAAGCGGAGTGCATTCAGCCCTTGTGAGGCAAACTGAGGAGCTACTTGATTGAAAGAAGTAGCGGCTCCGGTCTCGGAAACGGACGTACGGTCGGGAGAGCGGTGTGCTGACCACATGACCCTCCATATCCGCGTCCAGTGAGGCCTGTTGGTTGAGGATGACACGGCGGCTGGTCGGTGCCTTTGGGCCTTCATGGCCTGTTCTGGAGGAGTTTATTTGAATTGCTAGTCGTATATAGGTGCCAGTGGTATAAAGGTATCCTCTATGACGTATACCAAGGCTGGTTGTAAAGATCTGTAAACAGCAGCCTCAGGTTGAATTAAGCAATGTACATGCTAAGGCAGTGTAATAACATGTGTATTTACGAACCTGTGGAGGCTACATGGTTCACTTCGTACTGTATGTTACCTACTAGGAAGTCCTCGGTTCTGTATATCTGTGACATAACTCTCGTTTTATGCCATTCACTGTTTGATTCCTTTGTATTTCTTCTATTTTCTAGCACGGATGATAGCTATACTGAAATCAACGTTGTAGTAAAGTACAGACTGAATGCAGTAAAGGACAGATTGAATCGCAAGTGGTTGCTGACTTACATCCTGTTTGAATTACACTACAGTCGTTGTGCAAAAGGGTTCTAATGGAATCCAATTTGATGCGCCGTCTAGTGCTATTTGGTAGCCTGGTGCAAGTTTTTTTATTCGAGGATACCTTGGCAACTTGCGTATCTTTGTGGTGAAGACGAACCGAAATGATTAGGCAATTTACAACATAGGTGAGCCAGCAGCCGTACAAGAATGTGATATGCGGAATACAGCCAACCGGTTTCAGCAAGATTTAACTTGACCTGGTTTCGACACTGACTATGCGTATCCTTATCGGAAAAATCCAAAGCAATTACATATAGTCACAGTTGCTCGTAAATCTGTTTTCAACTGTCACTACATGTAACTGTGTTCTGATGAAGACACCTATAGTCAGTGTCGAAACCAAGTCA
This sequence comes from Schistocerca serialis cubense, assembly GCF_023864345.2. Classification (NCBI taxonomy): domain Eukaryota; kingdom Metazoa; phylum Arthropoda; class Insecta; order Orthoptera; family Acrididae; genus Schistocerca; species Schistocerca serialis. The sequence goes on along the minus strand of NC_064638.1, from coordinate 1,280,705,969 downwards.
AGTTATATCTTGTTTCAACCGGTTGGCTGCAATATACAAACCATAGGAACGATTAGGACAACACAAAAACACAATCCCCTAGCGAAGATAATCTCCGACCCAGCCGGGAATCGAAATGCTGAACATACGACACAGAAACAATGACACTAGCTATCTTCCTCCTCCCCCCCCCCCCCTCTCGGCATTTGGTCTGGGCGGACGTCACATGGCACCGTCCATTGTTGAATACTTCACTCAGTTTCTTTTTAAATTACAGAGGGCAGCCATGCTTCTGCGGAATACGCTGAGCTACCGTGTCGGCACCACTAGGCAACGAGTTGCAGACGCAGTGTTGCTTTTTGTCAGTTAAAGCGTTAAAAAAAAAGGCTATCTAGCAGAAGAAGTGGATGGTCGAGCTTGTCTGCAAGTCTTCCTGCCGAGGCAAGTAAGCAACGTGGTGAATCGGACGACGCAAGAGAAAAATGACATGGCTCTTAGTTAAGATCATTTCTACATTTCAGCTTTAACTTCAAGTCGTCTGTAAAAATCGACCGTAGGCTGGACAGAAAGACAAAGGCGTCTTTAATTTTTATCCCCTGCTTATCGTCGCTGTGAATGCCACCGACCTCGCCGCACACAAGCAACTGCCTCCTCAAGGTGCTATTCATTAGCAGCGACGACTCCTGAGTCGCTCGTTTACCGCCTGTGTTTGAGCTCTCTGTCGCAGTCTTGCGTAAGATCTCTTCGAGATTCTAGGGCTTTCGTTACCAGTGAACCTTACAGCACGTCGTTCGTAGACTGCTACGAGCAGCCGATACTCGTATTTCATCTCAGAGCGAGAATGACAAGGAACATCATCATGCTGAGTCAACAAATGTAGCCGCATGCACTCCGATCTGCCCTTCGACAACCCCTCAACTCCGCGATTAGCGCCCGAGTGCGACTTGACGCCGACCGACCGCCGTGTCTTCCTCTACCACACAGTCTTCTCATGCTGCATGCGGCACGGAGATGCATGTGGTCGGCACACCACTCTCCTGCCCGTTGTCGGCTTCCCTGGCCTTGGAGCCTTGACGTTTCACTCAAGTAGCTCCTCAGTTGGCGTCACGACGCTGACAGGACCCCATGCCAGTCCTCTCGCCAAGGAAAAATCCCTGACAGTAGCGAGAATTGAACCTGGGTCCCCCACCTGGCAATCGCGCGCACTGTCCACCCAATTATGGAGGCGGGCCTGTAGAATACTTCCGTTTCATTGCTCTTTCTGTTGCCGTTCCATCTAATTTTGTGGTAACTTTACGTAACGGCTCATGTGATTAACGCATATAACTACAATTACTGGTGTTACCGTACTTTTCAGGGCAACGGTCTTATCTTTCCATCTCCGTTTGGTATAATCTAGTTGTCGTCTGTTTCGGGTATTTTTCCCCTCTAATAATTCTACTTTTTTATCACCTACTTCTGATTTTCCAGTCTTGACATTACTACTCCACTTGATATCTTCTATAATGTGTTCTGCTTATTCTATTATTCATCTGTCCCTTACGTCGCCGCTCCCCCTCCTCGCCTATAAATCCTTCGATCGCCAGATTATCTCTCCGTTGATAATACTGAGGTTCCCACCAAGTTGTATGATCTTCTGCAGTTAAAACTAGTAACAACTGTGTTACTGGTAAGGCAGCTAACGTTATACAGTCTGAATGATATCTTCACAAGCTGCACGTATATTTTGTCCATCAGCACCGGGAAGAATTTCGGGATAAAACTTTTAGCAGCAATCAGACTCATCACAGAATAAGAAAAAGTTCATGAAAAACGCTCTTATTACATTATAGCTACGACAATAATCACAAATCGAATGCTAAACACGCCCGTAGAAGTATGAACATGCACTTAACAATGTACAGAATGAACATTCTTTGCATGCTGACACATAATGGTACATGTTCATCGTAACTGTAGTACGCAGACATCTATGTAGTCAGCAATGTAAATCTGCTCAGTACTGAAGCGCTAGCAGCTATACGCCATATTAACTTACACCAGACAATTTACAACGTATTTAATAGCGTAAGTACGCACACGAATTTATATTGTAGGAGAAAGCACTCTAGCCTGAAGTGAAGTCATGTTCCGCGTAAGATCACGTGCCAATCAGCAGACATGAGAACAAACTGACAGTAAAATTTAACTGTTAGAAAAACAGCTAATCCAAAGATGGCGCTAACAAACAAAGACATTATTTCAGATGTAATTAATAATAATGATAATACCGACTTGTGGATTATCATAAGTAGATTATTTTATTTGATTTTAGTTTACTTCGCACACAGTACGAATTTTTGACGCAACATTCCACAACGGTGGTTTTCGAGAAACATTCTGTCCCATACGCACTCTTCATTCTCCGATGGATGTCTACCGGTTTTGTACTTCGGCAGTCAAGAAAAGAATAACTGTACGCTGTTTCTGTCTAGACGCAGTTGGTAATAACATCGCCGTAGCTCATTTTTCCACATTTACCGCTCGCACGTCGGAAAGTCGCTACTCAAGCGATTTACCACCAGAAGCAGGTTCTTACTCATGGGTCTGAAGATGACCACAGTAATGGTCGAAACCGGTCACCGTAATAAATAAATTGTGATCAAGACTGTTTTTGATAGTAAAACAATGGCAGAGGGAGGAATGCAATTGATCCGAAGTCTGTGTGACCGCAGCATTGCGGGACGAGTCGAGAGCTGGTTTTATAACATGAAAGGCACGGAGAATTGCTCGAACGTTGAACATGTCTGGTAGCACGGTGCATAAATACTTCGAAACATCCTGCATAGCTATCGATACAAAATCACCAGTGTTTAGGAGTTGCTTCCTGCTGTCGTGCGAGCAAGACAAACGTTCGCTTTGGATTTTTTGGGCGCATGGCCATGGAGCATTGTGTGGACAGGCGAAGCCCATTTACATCTCCAAAGTCATGTCACTGCGTGGATTTGCAGAATGGGCAACGGAAAATCCGCACGCGCGTCAACCGGTACAATTTCATTCTGCAAAGGCTCCTCTGCGGTGCGGTTGACGGCGTATTTTTTGGAGGACTTGAATCCTGCGGATCCTGTTAACTGTACCGTCACTGGTAAACGCTGTTAGATTCTTTTCCGCACCAACGTTATTCCACTCCTTCGACGGAGTGGGTGTGTGAGTAGGATAATTTTTACGCGAGATGTTGATCTTCCGTGCACTGCAGAGTTAGTGAAGCTACCGCTGCAGAGGCGTTTCGGAAATGCTGGAAATATCAGCCCCATTTCCGTACAGCCTGGTCGTCCAGATAACATGATGTTAATCCGTGTGGCTTCTGGCTCTGGGGTTATCTGAAAGAGGTTGTTTCGTTCAGTGCTCCAGTCACGAACAGAGCCCAACTGAAGGCACGCTTTCCGCAACGCATTCTGAAGGTCACCTCCGAGACTGCCCGATTTGTTGTGGAATACGCCGTTTCTCGATTTCAGCTTGCGGCAAAAGACGATGGGCAGCGTACTGAGCAAGTCTTGCGCCAGTCTCAAGGCAATTACAAACAGAAGTCATTTTCAGAATGAGATTTTCACTCTGCAGCGGAGTGTGCGCTGATATGAAACTTCCTGGCAGATTAAAACTGTGTGCCGGACCGAGACTCGAACTCGGGACCTTTGCCTTTCGCGGGCAAGTTTGGAAGGTAGGTGACGAGGTACTGGCGGAAGTAAAGCTGTGAGGACGGGGCGTGAGTCGTGCTTGGGTAGCTCAGTTGGTAGAGCACTTGCCCGCGAAAGGCAAAGGTCCCGAGTTCGAGTCTCGGTCCGGCACACAGTTTTAATCTGCCAGGAAGTTTTAGAAGTCATTTTGCTTTTAACGCATTTTTTTGGCCCCATGGAAATTAAAAAACGATGTCACCATTCTGTTTTATGCGATTTTTGGCCTCAGGACAATTAAGAAGCGGTTTTTTCCATCCGATATGGAACGACCTTGCCATGATGAATGGGTTCACCTAACTGGCATTGCCACGACTTTGGCTGCCGAACTTGTACTGTCATGCACGTTGAACAGTACGGATGGTGTATTGTGCAATGCAAGCCATAGCTTTCGTATTGCGACTCATCTGTCATTTGTAGCCGACCCCATTTGTATTAAGGGGACCACACCATGGTGCAGGTCCAGAAAAATCGATTTTCCGTTTTCATCATATTTCGATAGATTTTAAGATTTTATTTAAGTACGCTGAAAAGGATTTTGGTTAAAAAAATTCTTTTCCAGCATTTAAAGAGCATTTTTCTACCACGTGTGTGCCACGCCCACTTTTCTGTCACCCACTTCTCTGCTTATGTTTTAGATCTTTACATCCCCTACATTGCACGTTAGGGATATTATTATTATTATTATTATTATTATTATTATTATTATTTTTTTTTTTTTTTTTGTACTCACGAGTCTGATGGTTATCCTTGGAATGGAACGGTCGGTAGTCTTGTGTTTCTGCTGTTTGTAAACAAAACGCTTTCAAACACGCAGTTAAATTTGTTCAAGTGTGATTGCGAGTAGTTGTTATACTTATGTTTGCAGTGGTTGTTTACCTGTGTTTTGTTGTGTTTATTGAAGCTGAGGAAACGTAAAGGCATTTTCAAGAAACGACACTTTAGGGGAAACAAATTTAAAAAGCTTCCTGTACAAGAGGTTATGTCGCCTGGCAACGATGTTTCCAATTGTAATTCTTCAATAAGTGCAACATCAAAGAAGCTCTCACCATTTCAAGAGAGTTACAACGAATTTACTGTAAGTGACAAGGGGTGCAGTAACATTATTATAAATGTGAGAATATTATCAGATGTAATCTCTAAATTTGTGCAATGTAGGCAGTGTGGTGAGCCACAGAGTGTGAAAATTTGTGAGAGTGGCAGTGGGAGAAAAGGCCTAGCAACTGCTTTGGATTTATTTTGCACTAAATGCTCAGCTGTGATTTCATTTATAAGTTCTTCAAAACCAGATGCAAGTGGCCCTTATGAAATCAATACTAGATTAGTTTGTGCCTTACGATCCATTGGCAAGGGCATGGCTGCAGGGAGAACATTTTGTTCAGTGATGAACTTACTTCAACCACCAAATAAATTTGAAAAACTGACTGCAATATTAGAAAAAGCTGTCTGTGAGGTCAGTGAGGAAAGCATGAAACTGGCTGCGAGGGAAGCAGTGGAAGAAAATGATGGATGTTCGCATATTGCAATTGCAATTGATGGAAGTTGGCAGAAAAGAGGACGTACTTCTCTGAACTGAATAGTAACTGTCACGGGTGTAAACACCGGTAAAGAGATGTGGAGATAATGTCTAAATATTGCAAATGTTGTAAAGTCAATGGACATAAAGAACACAACTGTGTGGCTAATTTTAGTGGAACAAGTGTTGGTATGGAAGTTCATGGAGTACAACAAATATTTCATCGCTCAGTAGAAACAAAAGGCGTACGGTACACCAAATATTTGGGCGATGGTGGCACTAAGGCATACAACAATGTGGTGAACTCTAAGCGATATGGAGATGCCATTATTAGCAAAATAGAATGTGTAGGCCATGTTCAAAAACGTCTGGGAACAAGGCTGAGAAAACTTAACTGTTAATATGAGAGGGAAAAAATTAGAAGATGGAAAATTGTTGACCAGACAGGGTCGGTTAACTAAAACTGAAATAGAAAGCTTGCAGGTATACTAAGGGCAGGCAATTAGAAGAAATAAAGAAAATCTGGAGACAATGAAGAGAGATGTTTGGGCCATATTCTTCCGTAAGTCCTCTACTGATGATAAGCCATGTCATGGATTGTGTCCATCAGGAGAAAATTCGCGGTGCAAATACAATAGTGCTCAGGCAACTGGAGAATCTTATTCTCACCAGCATTCTCTTCCTGCTGCTGTTATTACAGAAATTAAGGCTATTTTCAGAGACTTGGCTCATCTTGACCTTCTAAGGAAATGTCTGCATGGGCAGACACAGAACCCAAATGAATGTTTCAACAGCATAATTTGGAACCGCCTTCCTAAAACTGTATTTGTAGGCATGCACACAATGAAAGTAGGAGTTCATGATGCTGTTATTAGATTCAGTTGTGGTAGTATTGGAAAGTGTTGGGTACTGAACAAGCTGGGAATTAATCCTGGTGAAAATATGATCACTGGGCTGCGACATTGCGATAAAATGAGGATAGCCGATGCAGACAGGTCTGCATCTAATAGGGCCGAGAAAGCAAGACAAAGTCCGCAGCTCGTGGTCGTGCGGTAGCGTTCTCGCTTCCCGCGCCCGGATTCCCCGGTTCGATTCCCGGCGGGGTCAGGGATTTTCTCTGCCTCGTGATGACTGGGTGTTGTGTGATGTTCTTAGGTTAGTTAGGTTTAAGTAGTTCTAAGTTCTAGGGGACTGATGACCATAGCTGTTAAGTCCCATAGTGCTCAGAGCCATTTGAAGCAAGACAAACATCCAGGAAGGTGAAAAAGAAGCTGGAAGACCTGCTAGAGGCCAAAGAACGGCCATCATATGCAGCAGGACAGTTTTAATTAACTGTAAGTAACGAATTTCAAAAGTTTTTTTCTTTAAAGTCAATTTCGCCGCAAACTAAAATTTTCTACATCTACATCTACATTTATACTCCGCAAGCCACCCAACGGTGTGTGGCGGAGGGCACTTTACATGCCACGGTCATTACCTCCCTTTTCTGTTCCAGTCGCGTATGGTTCGCGGGAAGAACGACTGTCTGAAAGCCTCCGTACGCGCTCGAATCTCTCTAATTTTACATTCGTGATCTCCTCTGGAGGTATACGTAGGGGGAAGCAATTTATTCGATACCTCATCCAGAAACGCACCCTCTCGAAACCTGGCGAGCAAGCTACACCGCGATGCAGAGCGCCTCTCTTGGAGAGTCTGCCACTTGAGTTTGCTAAACATCTCCGTAACGCTATCACGGTTACGAAATAACCCTGTGACGAAACGCGTCGCTCTTCTTTGGATCTTCTCTATCTCCTCCGTCAACCCGATCTGCTACGGATCCCACACTGATGAGCAATACTCAAGTATAGGTCGAACAAGTGTTTTGTAAGCCACCTCCTTTGTTGATGGACTACATTTTCTAAGGACTCTCCCAATGAATCTCAACCTGGCACCCGCCTTACCAACAATTAATTTTATATGATCATTCCACTTCAAATCGTTCCGCACGCATACTCCCAGATATTTTACAGAAGTAACTGCTACCAGTGTTTGTTCCGCTATCATATAATCATACAATAAAGGATCCTTCTTTCTATGTATTCGCAATACATTACATTTGTCTATGTTAAGGGTCAGTTGCCACTCTCTGCACCAAGTGCCTATCCGCTGCAGATCTTCCTGCATTTCGCTACAATTTTCTAATGCTGCAGCTTCTCTGTATACTACAGCATCATCCGCGAAAAGCCTCATGGTACTTCCGACACTATCTACTAGGTCATTTATATATATTGTGAAAAGCAATGGTCCCATAACACTCCCCTGTGGCACGCCAGAGGTTGCTTTAACGTCTGTAGACGTCTCCCCATTGATAACAACATGCTGTGTTCTGTTTGCTAAAAACTCTTCAATCCAGCCACACAGCTGGTCTGATATTCCGTAGGCTCTTACTTTGTTTATCAGGCGACAGTGCGGAACTGTATCGAACGCTTTCCGGAAGTCAAGGAAAATAGCATCTACCTGGGACCCTGTATCTAATATTTTCTGGGTCTCATGAACAAATAAAGCGAGTTGGGTCTCACACGATCGCTTTTCAGTACATTTCCCCCATTATATCAGAAACTATCATAGATAAATGAATAAAATTTTCAGAGACTCTGCATAACATAAAAAGCCACCTCTGGTACTACAGTCGTTAATATTCCCCCATTAGAAAGTTTACAACAAAAAATTCTGCAGATAAAACTTAATATTTTTTCTTAATAAATTTCAAAAAGTATTTCTTAAAAACTATAAAATGGATGAAGTAGATTTTAGTACATTTGACTCTATTATCATCATGTACCAGAAAGTAAAAATATTAAGGTCCTGCATAAAATAGTTTTTTCAGAAATGCGTCAAATACTTGCCTAAATTAACATGGGTTAGATAGGCTGGGTGTGGTCCCTTTAGTACCCTTATAGCACCACCTACTGGTAAAATTTTCGTTTGATTTTATTTGTTCCATGATGTTTCCCCCTGCATCAATAATACGACGTCATTCTGAGCGGTGGTTCCCTTTATACAGCGTTTTGAAACTGGAACTTTAATTATGGACATCCTGTTGTATTTCCATCGCGAGTGGGCGTTTCGCCTGGCCGATGTTTGTGGAACCCACGCTGGTCGCCACGGATGAGTTCATTCTGTCGGACAACTATCGAGGCAGTAATTCGAGGGCTCACCTGCAGCTGTTACCCGGGGATGAAAAGGTTGTTGTCGCACCGCAACGCCGCGGGCTAAATCGGCCGTGTCCGACACGAGAGCTGGGGGAGAGACCTTTCAGGGCGCCGCGCGCTCGGCCGACAATGCGACGCAATTCTGCGCCTCCAGCCAGCCATCCAGCTAGCTCGGCCGCTGGCGTGGCAGGGCCTGCTCTTCCCTTCTCCTCTCGTCTCTTCTCCGTTCCGGTCGCAATTACAGCGGCGTCACAGCCGGCTGGGCTTTTATCGCGCCGTAAACACGGCGGCCTGGCGCCGGGTGACGCTCCGTCGCAATCTGGCCATGCAAATTGCTTTCGCAGCGCCGTTTAGAGCTCCTCTGCTCGCCCCCGCACGGCTGGCCACCTTTTCCTTTTACATCCGGCCCTCTCGTACGATTCCACACACAGTGCCGAAAATGCACTCGGTAATTCTTCTTGTTCGACCATACGTTCTCGCATATCGAATTCTGCACACGAAAAGGTAGGGAAGATGGACTTAACTGTAGGCCAGTACCGATGACGTAAGTCTATAGTAGAATTGTGAAATTTGGAAAAAGCATACTTGTGGCGTCAGCTGTATAATTTCATGTTTTCTCTCTGCCGGTTTTGTTACAATCATCGTCGACGAGAAAAACATTGTACATAAACAGATCAACCATACATTTTCGTCATTTTTGAGCCATACTACTGTAATTGTGCGAAGGCACAGCGTGTTAGTTAGCTAGCTAGTTAGTTACATGTTCCATAGGTCATTTGAAAGATTCAAATTGTTCAAATGGCTCTAAGCACTATGGGACTTAACATCTGAGGTCATCAGTCAAATAAATGGTTCAAATTGCTCTGAGCACTATTGGACTTAACATGTGAGGTCATCAGTCCCCTAGAACTTAGAACTACTTAAACCTAACTAACCTATGGACATCACACACATCCACGCCCGAGGCAGGATTCGAACCTGCGACCGTAGCAGCAGCAGCAGCGCGGTTCCGGACTGAAGCTCCTAGAACCGCTCGGCGACAGCGGCCGGCTTTGAAAGATTCTCTTATCGGAAAGATGTGGAACGAGTCAGTTAACGAGGTCTGTATACATGATTACTGTTAACATTTATGTACACAGTATCATTCTATTCGTACTCACGTAAGAAGTGGTTTTTGATTGCGTACAAGTTTTTAAGTAAAATTCGTCAGTGGAATAGAAGGAGTTGTCCAGGAGATATGATTTTAAAATAGTTTTAAAACTTGCTTATCTTACTGGGCAAATGATCAAAAATTTTTATTGGTATATCTTGAAGTCCTACCTGAGCCACTGACAGCTTTAACGTTAGCACACTGGACTCTCATTCGGGAGGACGATGGTTCAAACCCGCGTCCTGTCATCTGGTTTAGGTTTTCCATGATTTCCTAATTTTTTATTTACTTTTTGTTTTAATTTTTTTTATAAGGTCTTATGGGACGAAACTGCTGAGGTCATCGGCCCCTAAGCGTACACTCTACTTAATCTAACTTAAACTAACTTACGCTATGGACAGCACACACACTCATGCCCGAGGGGACTCGAACCTCCGACGGAGGGAGCCGCGCGGACTGCGACAAGGCGCCTCAGAACGCGAGGCTAACCCGCGCGGCTCCTAAAATCCTGATGGTTCCTTTGAAAGGGCACGGCCGACTTCGTTCCCCATCCTTCCACAATCCGATTGGACCGATGACATCGGTGTTTGATCCTCTCCCCCAAATCAACCACCAAACAGCTTTAACAGTGGGCAGTAAGGTCATTTTCCCCCTTCTAGTGCTGTAGGTACGTACACCACTGTTGGCTTCAAATTGGATTATTTATGACGAATTTCATTAACGGAAATATATATTGTGACGGCACAGTTGAAATGGCTAGCTTCTTCAAGAGACATCTACAAGACGTCCTTAGGTGAACACTACATATTATTCTTACTGCTCGCTTTTGTGCAATCAGTACTTTCTTTCTAAGTGATGAATTATCCCAGAAAATTTTTCTGTACGACGTTATTGAGTGGAAGTATGCAAAATATATTAGGAGGTTGAGACGTTTTGTTTCTAAGATTAGCGATCATATGAAGAGCAAAAATAGCTGAACTTAATTGTTCGAGAAGCTCAGTAATGTGCTTTCTCCGGTTCAAGTTTTCATCAATGTGTACACCCAAAGATATCGAGTGTTCTACCCTATGTACTGACTGCTGCCAATACGCTACATCGTTTAGAACTGAACGTAGTGCGATTTTCAACCGCTTAATAGTTCTTTGGAGTATCATTTACTAACTCTTCTGTTGCTTCTTTCTCTCTAGTGGGATTTATTATAACACTAGCATCGTCTGCACGACGTTCCCTAAACTCCTGAAGACAGACGTTGACTGTGGATATTATAACACAGATAAAGTCCCTTAGACTGTTCAGAGATGTAACTAAACCCGCCCAAAGATATAACAACCATGCATGCGCAACGCTTATTAGACGGAGGGGGTCCGACAGCCGATCAGTTCCAGTCATTCCACCAGGACGGAGGGACACGGCTCGTGTTGTCTGTAGTTCAACCATGCCTAGACAGTCACGTCCACGTTGTTACTTTGTGCCAGGAAGGGCTCTCAACAAGGGAAGTGTGCAGGTATCTCGGAGTGAACCAAAACGATGTTGTTCGGACACGAAGGAGATACAGAGAGACAGGAACTGTCGATGACATGCCTCGCTCAGGCCGCCCAAGGGCTACTGCTGCAGTGGATGACCGCTACCCACGGATTATGGCTGGGAGGAACCCTGACAGCGACGCCACCATGTTGAATAATGCTTTTCGTGCAGCGACACGAAGTCGTGTTATGACTCTAACTGTGCGCATTAGGCTGCATGATGCGGAACTTCACTTCCGACGTCCTGGGCGACGTCCATCTTCGCAACCACGACACAATCCAGCGTGGTACAGATGGGCCCAACATGGCGAATGGACCACTCAGGATTGGTATCACATTCTCTTCACCGACAATCTTCAGAGACGTGTTTGGAGACAACCCGGTCAGGTTGAACGCCTTAGACACACTGTCCAGCGAGTGCAGCAAGGTGGAGGTTCTCTGCTGTCTTCGGGTGGCATTATGTGGGGCCGACGTACGCCGCTGGTGGTTATAGAAGGCGCCGTAAGTGCTGTACGATATGTGAATACCATCCTCCGACCGACAGTGCTACACGTCCAATGTGTGGTTTTCGTGAGCCATAAAAAGGACGGAAATGATGTGTGTGTTGAACTGTCGTCCAGTTTTCTTTACAGTTTCCGGAACTCTCGGAACCGAGGTGATGGAAAGCTTTTTTTGATGTGTGTAGTAGGTGCAGTTCATTGCGGGATGGATGATCGCTTCAACGTCACTGCGCTCTCTTTATCAGTGTAATCGTCGCGATCCGTCCCAGAGCCATACGTAGAGGGTTCTACTACATTCCTAGATTCGCCGCTTAAAGGTGGTTCTTGAAACTTTTTAAGTGGACGTTGTCGGTATAGCAGCTGCCAAATGAGGTTCTCCAGAATCTCTTTGACGCTCCACTGTGGATCAAACAAACGTGTGACCACTCGCGCTGCCATTGTTTGTACACGTTAAGCATACGCAGAGTAAGGATCCTACATATTTGCAGGACTGAACAATGTTCTAGAATCTGTCGCACGAGTATTTTGTAAGCAGTCCCCTTTGTCGACCGAATGAACTTTCGCAGTATTCTACCAAAGTACCGAACTCTACCACATGCTTTGTACACTACTTAGCTTATGTGATAGTTTCGTATCACATCCGTACAAACTGTGTCCCAGAAGATCGAGCCATGCTCACCGGCGGTTTTATCACCCTGTGGCGTATGGCGTCATTCGGATGCGGTATGGAGGTGCACGGGGTTACTCTTCGACATTAATAAATAACGTATTCGTAAAATAGTGCTGGATACTAATTATAAACAGAATGAGGTAGCACTGGTTTGAACAGAGTGGCTTTGTTAACGGGAGGGTAGTGGCTCCAGTCCTCATCCACCCATCCAGATTTAGGTCACCTGCCTCAGAGGGACCATGGAATGGTTCCATTCGGAACTAATCACACGTCTTAAGACGTGGGAGACGAGACGATCTGTTCCTGTTTCATAGAACGCGGTCGACCGCTGATGGATCAACAGCGGCACTTTCGTTGTACCTCCTTGTCCGACTGAAACCGACGTCAACGCGTGTTTTTCTTCGGGTCGCCATAGATAAGAAAATCACACGGTGAGGGATCCTGGCTGTACAGAGGGTGTTGCAGTGTTCCCCAAACAAATCGCCGAAACGTGGCCTGCCCGCATCTCGTGGTCGTGCGGTAGCGTTCTCGCTTCCCAAGCCCGGGTTCCCGGGTTCGATTCCCGGCGGGGTCAGGGATTTTCTCTGCCTCGTGATGGCTGGGTGTTGTGTGCTATCCTTAGGTTAGTTAGGTTTAAGTAGTTCTAAGTTCTAGGGGACTGATGACCATAGATGTTAAGTCCCATAGTGCTCTGAGCCATTTGAACCATTTTTTTTTTAAACGTGGCCTTCGTCCGAGTGGCGGTGTGGTGGCGGGCTTTATCGTGCAACAGAATGAATCCGTCCGGCAGCATTCCTGGACATTTCGACCTTATGGCACGCTGCAATTTCTGCAGAATGACTTCATAGCGCCGCGCATTGATAGTGGTTCCAAGCTCGAGGAACTCGACAAGCAGAGCATAACGTCCACTCCCACACTGCCAATAGTAAGATGGCTACGCTTTGGCTATTTGGTTGGGAGACAGTGCAGCTTCCTCCGTAGAGCCCTCACCTTCCACCATGGGATTTTCACATCTTTGGCGTGGACTTCGGTTCCAGTCGCCGGGCGGAGTGGTCGCGCGGTTTAAGGCGCCATGTAACGGATTGCGCGGCCCCTCACGCCGGAGGTTCGAGTCCTCCCTCGGGCATGGTTGCGTGTGCTATTCTTAGCATAAGTTAGTTTAAGTAGTGTGTAAGTCTAGGGACCGATGACCTCAGCAGTTTGGTCCATTAGGAATTCACACACATTTGAACATTTTGGTTCCTGTCGGACGAGGAAGTGCAAGAGTGCATGGATCCGTCGTCGGCCGACCGCGTTCTACGAAATAAGAACTGATCGTCTCGTTTCCCAGTGGGATAAGTGTCTTAACGCTTGTGGTGATTACTTTTAAATGGAACCGTGCCATGCTCCTGTTGTGGCGGATGTTTGGTTTTCATTTGACTGTCCCTTATACTACTACTACTACTAGTAGCACACCGCTCTCCCAGCCGTTATCTTTTCAAGACCTTGGAGCCGCTACGTTTTCCAGCAGCTCCTGAGTTTGCCTCACGAAGCTGAGTGCACCCCTCTCCACTGCTCCGACCAGAAAAGAATCAACAAAAATATCTCGAACTGAACCCGTCTCCTCCACAAGGTTGACAGATGCTATGACCACTCAGCTGTGGAGGCAGTTATACCCAGGAATTTGTACAAGCTGGCTGGTTACGATTATGACTCACTGGTACTGTAGTCAGAGAATACAGGGTAAGTCCATCTACACATTTAAAAAAATTGGTAAAGATAAATGATCACGAAGGAGGTAGCAAATGAGACAGTATGTGAAAGACAAGCAGTGCGCACTTCGACGCATTCCTTACATCTAATGGACAGTCCAGTTCCGGCAGTTCCGGGCATACCTGGCGCAGCATGTCAGGAGTGACGGTAAAAACAGCTGCCGCGACGTGCTGTCGCAAGTATTCGAGGATCCGTGGTAGAGGTGGGACACAAACGCTACACTTAATGTAATCCCAAAAAGAAAAATCTCACGACTTCGAGTCCAGCAACGTGGCAAAGTCTCATTCAGTGAATCTCGTACACAGCTACGGAAACGTGGAGGCGCTGTATTATTGAAAGATGAAAACCCTACTATCAGTTTCAAGTGGTGTCCTGAGTTTCAGCATGTCGAAATCAGCTGCACAGTACAAGTTAACTTCCTCAGGGTAAAGGACGTATTCGACAGTTTCACGTGACAATATGCGTCTCTTGTGTTCACTGACCTTTCCCTGAAGATGGAAAGTGTCTGCGTCACCGAAGCTTAATTTGCTTGCGAAGTCGTCATTTTCAGGATGGTTGTGAAGTGCAGAAGGCGCAGTTTGCCGTCGTAACTTTCAAGTCGTCGTAATTGCAGGACCTGCAATTTGTATGAAGTACTGCGTCTTTAGGTCACAAGTGGCCCATCGGGACCATCCGACCGCCGTGTCATCCTCAGATGAGGATGCGGATAGGAGGTTCAAAATGGCTCTGAGCACTATGGGACTTAACTTCAGAGGTCATCAGTCCCCTAGACTTAGAACTAGTTAAACCTATCTAACCTAAGGACATCACACACATCCATGCCCGAGGCAGCATTCGAACCTGCGACCGTAGCGGTCGCGCGGTTCCAGACTGTAGCGCCTAGCACCGCTCGCCCACTCCGGCCGGCCCGGATAGGAGGGTTGTGTGGTCAGCACACCGCTCTCCCGGTCGTTACGATGGTTTTCTTTGACCGGAGCCGCTACTATTCGGTCGAGTAGCTCCTCAATGTGCATCACGAGGCTGAGTGCACCCCGCAATTTGTATGGTTTCCCTATTAATCGCTTACTCTGCTGGCTGCAGGATGTTCAATGGCTGCACGAGCTTGATAGACAGACTTTGTGGAACTTGGCAATATCACATACCTTACACGGTCTACGGTATGTTCTTACACGCTCGATCGCCCCCAATACATTGCATCCCACAAGAAACCATCCTCCTCCAATTTCTTATACAACTTGACTATTCTGTTGTTGTAAACTGATGTTTTCTTGTCATACCACAGAAGGCTCTTCGCATACCACCTACCGATTGGCACCGGGCAAATTGTAGCACACAAAATACTTTCTAGTTCTGGTTCGCCTCCATTTTTAGCAACTGTGGTGATTGGAGCCCCTGTTGGCGGTTTTCGAAACTAGCCAACACGACCTGCGACCACAAACTTTGAGAGATTGTGTTTCACATACTGTACCATTTGTTCGTCATGTGCAGCCACTTACCTACACTGATTATTTGAAACCAGATCAGCATTTGACTGAAAAGAGACGCCCTTCGGTAGTTTCTACAGATCGCTGTTGACCTCACTTGTTCCTGACGAAGAAGGCCAATGGCATCGCCGAAGGCTCGATATCGATTCTAATTTCACGCAGCAAGAATGCCGAGAATATTTTACGGGAGAAAGCCGCCGCGAGAGCGCCAAGTTACTGCCGGCTCTCGCAGCTGTGTGTTGTGTACACAAGGGCCGGCAAGTACACACGCGACCGGGTGACGCAGTGTGGACAGACGGCAGTGCCAGCTGCCGGAGTCTCGGGGAAGTGCGCGCACTTGGCCGCCGGCGTCAGTCTCGCTCGCACCGCCTCTCCGAGCGCTGCGTTCCCGGGTTCGAACCTCGCCGGTGTGCGGGGCTGCTCGGACGAGATCTGGTTCCGCACCGGGGTGCGATTTCCTCGAAAAGCCTCTTTGCACGACGCCTGTTACAAAGCTATGAACTTCGGTACACAGGTGGGTACCATCTAAATCTTCGTGTTTCGGGTCTGTAACTGTTTGCAACGTGCCACAGTGGTACAGTGGAAGTCGAGATGAACAATTTGATGAAGGACACCTGCGGCCTACAAAGGCGGGTAAGAACCTCACACTGGCCTACAAAACTCACCTAAGATACAGCACATGCGCACCACAAGAGCTTTCCGATGCTGCCCGCCTTCTCTCTCTCTCTCTCTCTCTCTCTCTCTCTCTCTCTCTCTCTCTCCCCCCCCCCCCCTCCCTCCCTCCCTCCCTCCCTCTCTCTCTCTCACTCACTCTCACGCCACCAGCTGTCGGCTATTACCTTAACATTATTGATCAAAGTTTCCCGTAAGGGTAATGAAAGAGAAAATAATTTCGTAAAAGTACCTTTACAATTAGGTCTCAACTACGCCCTTACGAACACAGCAGTTTCGTAGTAAGAAGGCCGGAAGAAAAGAACTACTTAATTGTTAATCTCACGCTGTTAAAATTCACAGTTCTTTGAAGTAAATCTTACGGAAATGTCAAGTTTTGGAAGTGCAGAACAGGGGTTCATGGTCGATTTCAGTCAAAACCTCCCTCGGATCGCTTGCGATGTAACTTGAACCGGTTTTCCTAGGAGCAGGAATTTTTCGCCTCGTACTACTTAATGCGTTCGGCAAAGTATGTCGTCCACGCGACACTGACAAAATTGGGGAAGTGTTTTCCGACGGAGCGCAATCTATAGTGCGCCAGCGCCTTACGTCAGCTGTGACAGGCCAATAGGTTCTGGAAGAGCCTAATGCGTTGTACGCTCCGCTGTAGTGAAGCAATTTCTGCAAATCATTTAGAGTTCGCCTGCAAAATGGGTACAAAATATGCTAAAACTCTACAAGTGGTTTTCAGTACCAAGGAAGATAAACGGGTAGTTGTCAAAAACAGGTAAGTGCCAAGAATACATTGCTCGCTGTTGTTCTGCCTTTCACTTAATTCTGGAGCAAACAATCCTCTTCTTCATCGTCCGTTATACATGCTGGTTACAATTAAACTTTCGCTACGTGAGGTGACCCTCATGAAAAACAAGTGATTATAGGACAATGAAACTTTGTGGAAATATTTAGACTGAAGCGCGAAAGAAACTGATGTAGACATGCGCTTTCAAATACTAATATGTAAACAGGCAGAAGACTGCGCTGCGGTCGGCAACGCAACAAGTGTCTGGCGCAGTTGTTACATCGGTTACTGCTGCTACAATGGCAGGTTGTCAAGATTTAAGTGAGTGAGAACGTGGTGTTATAGTCGGCGCGCCGGCCGGAGTGGCCGTGCGGTTCTAGGCGCTGCAGTCTGGAACCGAGCGACCGCTACGGTCGCAGGTTCGAATCCTGCCTCGGGCATGGATGTGTGTGATGTCCTTAGGTTAGTTAGGTTTAATTAGTTCTAAGTTCTAGGCGACTAATGACCTCAGAAGTTAAGTCGCATAGTGCTCAGAGGCATTTGAACCATTTTTAGTCGGCGCACGAGCGGTGGGACACAGCATCTCCGAGGTAGCGATGAAGTGGGGATTCTCCTGTACGACCATTACACGAGTGTATGGTCAATATCAGGAATGCGGTCAAATATCAAATCTCCGACATCGCTGTCACCAGAAAAAGAACCTGTAAGAACGGGACAAACGACGACT
This sequence comes from Schistocerca serialis cubense, assembly GCF_023864345.2. Classification (NCBI taxonomy): domain Eukaryota; kingdom Metazoa; phylum Arthropoda; class Insecta; order Orthoptera; family Acrididae; genus Schistocerca; species Schistocerca serialis. The sequence goes on along the minus strand of NC_064638.1, from coordinate 1,280,688,317 downwards.
GAAGAGAATTGTTCAGCGTGACAAAACTGGAACCCTTCTGCAAGTTGCTGCAGATTTTAGTGGCTGGGCGATCAGTAAGTGTGAGCGTCGATACAGGCTTTCGGAGGCGAAGGCCGACTCGTGTAGTCGTGATGACTGGGCGAGGCAAAGCTTTACGCCTCGCCAGGCCCGTGAAGACCGACATTGGACTGTTGATGGAAACATGTTGCCTTATCGGACGAGTCTCGTTTCAAATTGTATCAAGTGGATGGACGTGTATGGGTATGGAGAGGATATGGAGGCAACCTCATGATTCCTTGGACTCTGCGTGTCAGCAGGGGACTGTTGAGGCTGGTGGAACTCTGGTGTGGAGCGTGTGCAGTTGGAGTGATATGGGACCCCTGATAAGTCTTTATATGACTCTGACAGGTGACACGTACGTAAGCATCCTGTCTGATCACCTGCATCCATTCATGTCCATTGTGCATTCCAACGGACTTGGGCAGTTCCAGCAGGACAATACAACACCTCACAGGTCCAGAAAAGCTAGAGGTGCTCCAGGAATGCTATTCTGAGTTCAAACACTTCCGCTGGCCACCAATCTCCCCAGACATGAACATTATTGATCATATCTGGAATGCCAGGGAACGTGTTGTTCAGAAGTGATCTCCACCCCCTCGTACTCTTACGGATTTATGGACAGCCTTGCAGGATTCATGGTGTCAGCTCGCTCCATCACTACTTCAGACATTAGTCGAGCCCATGGCACGTCGTGTTACCTCGCGGGAGTCGTACACGATAGTTAGGCAGGTGTACCAGTTTCTTTGGCTCTTCAGCGTATAAGAACAAGCGGAAGAGGAATAACGAATGAACCATTGAAGGAATCACGTTTTACTTTCCAAATGAGGGGCGACATTTGCTAGTTGCGTACCACGTTTACGTTCCAGGTTACAAACGTTGCTCATTGTAACGACCACCTGAATCCGCGACAGCCTGGGACCGCACTAGACATTGGTGTACTGCTGCCCGAAACATCTCAGGTGGACCATGGAAGTGTTCAGCTGTCGTGACACATCTCCTGGACTGCTTGAAGAGTGTACATTGCGTCTAGCATTCTCAGTCATGGCTGTATTAACTTCTTCAACATTTTGTAGCGCAATTGGCCGTCGGCCCCTCCCAGGAGCAGTTCCCAAATAGCCATTTGATTCCAACTTCCGAATAATGTACTTCAATCCTGTGTGGACGGACTACCCGTCGTATTCGTTTAATACGTCGATACACGCGAGCAGCAGCAGCACTATTGGTGTTGTTTTGATAAAACAGCTGTACGAGTAAAGCCGTGTTCCCCTTGTGCAGACCGATGTTGACTGTGTGTAAGTGCAGTGCACGCTGACGCTGCTGGTTCCACGTGAAGTCGCCGTACCAGTAGCGGCTCCTGGCGGCAAGTCATGGCACTAACACTGCTAACAACGCAAACCCTGCTGCGCAAAGTCTGGACGTCATTCTTGTACTGTTAATAGTTTTCGTCTATACTGGCTCAAACAGGATTGTAACCACCCTGCATGTTTGACTTTGGGAAAACCCAGAAGTTTCCTTACCTTTTCACGTACGCGATCCATTAATACTGTACAGTATATTTGCACTTTGTTGAAAGTAACAACACTTTGTTTGGACACGTCCCAGACATCGCATGTGGAATGAATAGTTAACGTGCTTGCTGTTTAATTTTGTGGGAAAACCCAAATGCGTCCCTGCCAACGCAAGACGCCCTATCCTGTTCGCGCTGCTCCTGGGAAATAACGGCAGTAGCTGGCTTTTGTAGGCCAACTTAGACTAATTCTTGGCTTGACAGACCACGTCTGTTCTCTATTTCATCTAAACGACAGTGGTACGCTCTAAACAGTTATCGTCTATAAGCCACAATACAGTGAATGGCGGAGGGCACATTTTACTGATACTATCCATTATCTTTACTGTTCCATTCGAGTATTGACTGAAGGCAAAAAGGATGTGTGCATACTTGTGTACGTGACGTAATCTCACTCTTTCACGCGATCCCTGCACGAGAAGTATGATGAAGGCGGCTTAACGGTCAAACAGCTTCCTCAGTTACAAGCGCTCTTAATTTCCACAAAACTGTTTCGCGACAGCTACTTCCCCTCGCCTCCAAGGATTCATTTAAGTTCTCCTAGTATTTCCGCTACGACCCTAGCTTCGAATCTCTGAATTCATTCGATATCCGTTGTCAGGCCTGCTTGATAAGGACTCTTAAAGACTGGAACAGTAGTGTAGAATTGCTCTCACTATCATTCTATACGAGATTTCCGTACACATTAACTGTATTTTCCCAGAACCATTCGAACAAATCTAATGTAAGTACTGAAATAGCCTTCCCTGCAAGTGATTTTATGTGATTGTCACGTATCATATGACAGTCCTTCATCACTAATCTCTTAATCGCATGCTATAAGGTCCATCATTTTTTACCACATCCAACTCGTTACACACACACTATAAGACCAAAAATAAACGGACACCTATTAGTGGACATTAATGCCTTTGTGTCCATCCTTTGCTTTTATGGCAAATTAAATTGTGCTGTAGACACTTCAGTGAATTTTGTGAATGTGGAGGAAATTGAGTCAATTCTTCTTCAAGTCTAAACCAGAGTAAGTTTTACGCTGGGATTGGAGAAAAGTCTACCGTTCTAACTCACCAGAAAGGCTTTCCATTGGGTTCAGTTGGGATTCTGGCATGGCCACTCCATGTCACGAACGTTGTCCAAAAACCATTGGCTCACAGATGCTAATTTATGATACATTGCATTGTCATGCTCATAATGGCATCCGCTCCGAACCGTTCCTCTGCTTTACACAGTATACAGTATTATGAAATATGTTCATATCGTTACGCGTTTACAGTTTCCTTAAGCGCAATAACTGTATCACATCCTAACCATGGAAAACGAACCTAGAGAGTAAAATTACATCAGATGGAAGATCAAAGAAGGCTACTGCAGGCCAAATCCACCAGGCAAAGCTGCTTTTAAAAAGAGAAGGAATCTTTACTCATACAGGTGCATAGACAAACGTAAACGACCTCATAAAGACGTAGGTATGGAGTGTGCTTCTATGCGGAAGTGAAACATAGACATTCTGAGAGGAGGAGACTTCGAGATGTAATGCTACAGCAGGTTGCTCAAGATTTCCTGGATACAAGATATCAAACGAAGAGGCGCCCCATCAGAGGAGGAAGAGAGGCCATGTCTCTTGAATTTTATCCAACACAGAAATGACGCTCGGGTCGGTCATTTGTTGAGACATTATGGTATCATTAAAACTGTCATTGAAGGGACAGTAGAAGGGAGAAACACAAGAGGCAGATCGATACTAAAATACATCAACAAGATCATGGAGGATACCAGCTGCACCACGCATGCCCCTCCTTAAGAGGACGGCCGAAGACGGAAACACATTGCGAGCCGTCCACGTTCAAAACCAATGAGCTCTGCTGATCGACCCATTCTGGGATTACTGGTTCTCTACTGATAACACGAAGGTGACGTGCTACAGACGCGAAATTTTAACGACAGGAAGAAGATTCTGTGTTATGCAAATGATTTCAGAGCATTCACACAAGGTTGGCGCCGGTGGCGACACCTACAACGTGCTGACACGGGGACAGTTTCCAACCGATTTCTCATACACAAGCAGCAGTTGACCAGCGTTATCTGGTGAAACGTTGTTGTGATGCCTCGGGTAAGGAGGAGAAATGCGTACCATCACGTTTCCGACTTTGTTAAAGGTCGGATTGTGGCCTATCGCGATTGCGGTTTCTCGTATCGCGACATTGCTGCTCGCGTTGGTCGAGATCCAATGACTGTTAGCGGAATATGGAATCGGTGGGTTCAGGAGGGTAATACGGAACGCCGTGCTGGATCCCAACGGCCTCGTATCACTAGCAGTCGAGATGACAGGCATCGTATCCGCACGGCTGTAACAGATCGTGCAGCCACGTCTCGATCCCTGAGTCAACAGATGGGGACGTTTGCAAGACAACAACCATCTGCACGAACAGTTCGACAACGTTTGCAGCAGCATGGACTATCAGCTCGAAGACCACGGCTGCGGTTTTCCCTGACGCTGTATCACAGACAGCAGCGCCTGCGATGGTATACTCAATGACGAACCTGGGTGCACCAATGGCAAAACGTCATTTTTTCGAATGAATCCAGGTTATGTTTACAGCATCATGATGGTCGCATCCATGTTTGGCGACATCGCTGTGAACGCAAATTGGAAGCGTGTATTCGTCATCGCCATACTGACGTATCACCTAGCGTGATGGTATGGTGTGCCATTGGTTACACTTCTAGGTCACCTCTTGTTCTCATTGACGGCATTTTGAACAGTGGACGTTACATTTCCGTGGCTCTACCCTTCATTCGATCATTGCGAAACCCTACATTTCAGCAGGATAATGCACGACCACATTTTGCAGGTCCTTTACGGGACTTTCTGGATACAGAAAATGTTCGAATGGTGCCCTGGCCGGCACTTCTCCCATTCTCCAGATCTCTGACCAATTGAAAACATGTGGTCAATGGTGGCCGAGCAACTGGGTCGTCACAATAAGCCAGTCACTACTCTTGATGAACCGTGGTATCTTGTTGAAGCTGCATGGGCAGCTGTACCTGTACACGCCATCCAAACTCTGTTTGACTCAATGCCCAGACGTATCAAGGTCGTTATTACGGCCAGAGGTGGTTGTTCTGGGTACTGATTTCTCAGGATCTATGCACCCAAATCGCGTGAAAATGTAATCACATGTCAGTTCTAGTATAATATATTTGTCGAATGAATACCCGTCTATCATGTGCATTTCTTCTTGGTGTAGCAATTGTAATGGCCAGTAGTGTAGGAATGACATAACAAACACAGAAAACGCACTTGAAAATGTGAATCGTTTCCCGAAACGCGTCGTGCGAAAAATAAAATAAAGAAAATCGTGACTGGTAGCAGATGAGTTATTTTTAAACAAACCTGTTGTTTTCACAGTGCAGACTTTCACAACCATCAAATCAGGTAATTGCAGTCGGGCTTGCTACTATTCACCCCCACTGAACAGAACGGAAGAAATCTTTATCTTAATACAGTAAGATGTACGTATCCCTTTCACACATTTTACACTGTTTGCAGAGAAATGTGGATGTATATGGAAAAATAAAAAGCTTGCTAAATTATAAAATACGGTGAATAGGGTGACTGAGAGTGTCTTCTACTTACAGAAAGGAATAAAAACATGCTATAGCTACGAGTACATGTGTGATCATCAAAACTCGATAGACTTGCTTGGGTTATCAGTAAATGTATATCAGTACATGTATACAGCTGCTAGTTTGGATAATTTAGGTTGTTGGTAGGCAGCCATTTTGCCTGAAAACCTTGTTCATGCATCTTCTTTTCCACATCTGGCGACTGTAGGACATGCACCTCCTATACGGTTCTGGGTATTTTAAAACAGACTCGTCCCACGTTCTAGTGAGATAGCCACTTACGATGCCTGGAACACTGGAACATGGAGACAACTAACTCATTGAACTACTTTCTTACTTTCGTCATAAAGCTGTGTGTATGTACCCTGATAACGTCGATTGTATTAGTATTAGACGAAATAAACCACACATATTGACGGACTAAAATAGTAGCTACTCACGGAGATGCCGTGTCGACTGCTAACTATCGTAAGGCAGCGAATCTTGATGGGCATGCTTATATGTTTATGAGGAGCCGATTTACACTAAAAAAAAAAAAAAAAAGGTTTTTGGTCACCAGGTGCAAATGTGGCGCTGTACACTGTGCCATTTGACAAGGCATAACGTGAGTGAGCAGTATGGCTATAGAGAAGAGTGACTGGGCACTGTTCATGAAACTGTTGTGTGTGGATAGCAGCAGTTACAGTGGTGCATTGAGAGAGTATCGCCTACTGAAAGATGTGAGCAGAGGCCTGTAGCCATAAACGGTTTAAAGAACACTTAAATCGAAAACAAGAGTGAGCTTGGTGTGGCACCTGGAAGAGGAGGGCGCCCTGTTGGTGTGGAGGTTATTGACTAGGTTGCTGTTCTTGTAACTGACCAGGCAGCGCGTGCCCTTGGTTGTACTAGCACTCGCACGGTGTCTCGAGAATTGCCCATCCCGTGGTGAACAGTACGGAAAGTTTTGCGGTCTATGTTACGCTGATCGTGTAGTATCTGAAACCCCACGATCCGCAGCAACGTTCTGAATTCGCTCTTCGGGTCGATGTTGGCGGCATGTGGCCGGAAAATATTCTAAGAAGTGAAGAGGCGTATTTTACACTACTGGGCTCAGCAAACACACATAGCTGGCGGATGTGTGGTACTGCTGAGTCGCGTGCTGTGCAGGAAGAGGCATTGCGCTCGCCGTATGCGATTATCTGGTGTGGATTTACAAGCATCTTTTTTAATTTTGGTCCGCTCTTCTTTGAAGAGAATACTCCCAGAGCGCCTGACATGGGTCTCGTAACATTTTCACATTATCGGTATCAGGTTGGACAGCAGCTGTGTGGAAGTCACAGTTTTCGTGGAAGATGAGGTATTACCTCATGTCGCTCGCCCAGTAAAAGATCTGGTTAGAGCAACGTTTCACGAACGTGTTATCTCTAGACGTTTACCATATGCAAGGACTCCTGATCTGATTTGAATCCATGTGCCTTTTGACTCTTGGGTAGCCGGCCTCGGTGGCCGAGCGGTTCTAGGCGCTTCAGTCCGGAACTGCGCGACTGCTACGGTCGCAGGTTCGGATGTGTGTGATGTCCTTAGGTTAGTTAGGTTACAGTAGTTCTAAGTTCTAGGGGACTGATGACCTCAAGTGTTAACTCCCATAGTGCTCAGAGCCATTTGAGCCAACTCTTGGGTATGTATAAAAGATACCAGCGACGCTTTCGATCTTTATCTGATCTAAAGGAAGACGTTGCTCAGATTCCACCGAAACTGGTGTGAGCAACTGTTGATCACGCCCTTTTACGGGTGCAGTATCTCTTCGACGTCTTCGGTGCTCATACTGAAGAAATTGTGTAAGGGGGGAGGGGGGATTAATAATGAAATAAGCATTATGCCATTCCCACGTGTTTGACCTATTCTGCCCACACCCTGTTCGTAAACCTTTACATACGGCAACATTTCTACACGTCTTTTGTGCCATTACACACGGAAACATTTCTAAACGTCTTTTGTGCATTCACAGCGACAGATTTGCACCTGGTGAACAAAACTGGGACTAATTTTTTTCCAGTGTTAATCGGTTCAGCATTTATTCATTAGCTACATTATGTATTAAATTTCGCTGCCATTCGGTAATTTCAGCCCACACTGGAACTCTACGGTGAGCTGCACTTTAATTATAACCAGTAATCTCACAGTAACAATGACTGCGCACTGGGCCTGAAGGACGATTCGTTGCCTAATGGCCGCCGTGTCATCCTCTGCTTATTGCGTCATTCAGGCGCGGAATAGGAGGGCATGGGGTCAGCACACCGCTGTACCGGCCGTAGTCAGCTTTCAGACGATGGAGCCGCTGCTCCTCACACAAGTGGCCCCTCAGTAGGGATCGCGAGGCTCAGTACACCCTGTTCCTGTCATCCAACCAAGGAAAAATCCCAGGCGGGACCTCCGTGTAGCAGAAAAAAATCATTTTACATAATTAAAATAAATCAGAGATTTATATATGCACTAACTGAAAAAAAACACTTTTATCTCTCGGTCTTTCTTTTCATTTGTTTTCTGAGAACATTCCAAATCACTCGCGAACATTCGAGATCATCGTAAAAAGTTTCCTCTTCTGTGATTTCATAAAATTGTTCATACGTTTTCTCTCAGTGTATTCATTCTCTTGCATTGTGAATCTAATCGCGCTTGCTCCTCGTCTGTTTCATTTCGTCGCTCATTCAACACCGACAAGATCTCCTCCTCTTTTGCGTTTCGGACTATGTTAAATGTTAATATTACTAAACACATTAAAATTCCACGCAATACATTGTTCGCTAAGCAACTTACTTTCACTTTAATTTATTGCATGTTCTATTACTTACCATTATCCTTGATCTGGCCGGCCAGCGTGGCCGAGCGGCTCTAGGCGCTTCAGTCTGGAACTGCGCGACCGCTACGGTCGGAGGCTCGATTCCTGCCTCGGGCATGGGTGTGTGTGATGTCCTTAGGTTAGTTAGGTTTAAGTAGTTCTAAGTTCTAGGGGACTGATGACGTCAGTTGTTAAGTCCCATAGTGCTCAGAGCCATTTGAACCATTTGAACCTTGATCTGGCTCTGAGCACTATGGGACTCAACTGCTGAGGTCATTAGTCCCCTAGAACTTAGAACTAGTTAAACCTAACTAACCTAAAGACATCACAAACATCCATGCCCGAGGCAGGATTCGAACCTGCGACCGTAGCGGTCTTGCGGTTCCAGACTGCAGCGCCTTTAACCGCACGGCCACCTCGGCCGGCGAACCTTGATCTGCTCTAATCGATTTCCAAAAGTATACTGACGCATACGTCTCGCCATCGCCTGTGTATCCCCTCCTGAGTTGGAAATATCTTCACCGAAATGAGAAAAAACTGTCGAACATCCTGTAACATTCTGAAACATTCTCGAACCTGCTTGAAGGCTCTGGAACATTCTAGGACCTTTGCTTTTTGAAGATTCTACAACATTCTGGAACGTTCTGACCATTTTCAACCACTCGGTTCGTAGCTGCTTCTCCAGCGTGCAGTAAGAAGAGCATTGGTGTGATACCCTCTTGTGACAGCCGTATCTTCTTATCCAACTCGTGACAGCCGTGTCTTCAACTCCTGCAGCTACGAACCGAAACATTCTGCATGGATGGAGGATGAAGGACTACCATAATGTATAATCCCAACACGGCACCTGGTGTGGGTTTCGGAATGATAGCGGTGCGTACGGACAAGCGACGTTTGCATTTCTTCTTCTTGTTTCATACAGGCCTGCTAAGAACAATGGCATTCCAGTGACATGTTCGGCTTTCTCTTCTTTATCTCGACACTACCTGTCTTCTTTCTCGGTGGTTTGTTCTGGAACTCACTTGCTGAAGCGTTCTCCTGAGAGATATCCGTTATTTTTTCTGCATCTCTGAGTTCCCGCAGATCTTTTACATCTTTTATCACTTCCATCAGCCGCGGTGACTTGGTCTTCCTCTTTCGCCAGTGTGCGAAAAGCTGACTGGTAAGTCCTGTGACGCATCCTGTAGACATGTCCATACAGGGATAGAAGTATCTTCCTAGCCGTGTCCGTAATTTTTTCACAGTGCTTGTACAGCTCCTGGTTTTCCTGTCTTTTATCTTTACTCTGCTTGACTGGTTCCAGTATCTTCCTCGTTATCTTTCTCTCCTGGATTTCCCATTTGTCTCTGAGACAATTCCTATTGAGTGCAAGACAATCTGGAGCATATGGGGCTTTAGGACTGACGACTGTTTGGTACGTTTTCATTTTTGTGTTGTGGGAGAGATCCTCGTTTGAGACGTGACTTACACGTAGCCTCTTATAACAGCAACGTTTATTCTGCAATGTTAAACAGAAACGCGTGTTTTCCTGTACGTAATGTCCGTGGCTAGTAATTTTAACTGACAATACAGGAAATTTCTTGTGCGTCATTAATTATTTTTCCAATGAATAAATAAATTATTTAACGTGGTAAATCAGGCGCGTAATATTTTCATTGCGTATTACATAAAGCCGTCTGCAGAAATTTAGGAATAATGAATAAACAATGCGGTAAGAAGGTCAGCAGACACAGAAAAGTAGGTAGAGTTAATTAGACGTCGGTAGTTGATGTAAACTGTGTGCTAGAGGAAACAAGGTGGTTTGAGAAATTGCGACGTGCTGATCGGGTATGCAAATGGGGTGCTGACAGCCACTGACGTGATTTTTATTCCATGTATTATACAGCGAATAAAAATCACGTCAGGACCAGCATTTCTCAGATGATAATTTCTGATCGCTAACACCAGATGGTGATAGAGGGGAGGTTCTTCAGAGATGCCAGAGGCGGCGTACAGCGTTATGTAAAAAGACGTGGAACTTGCCAGAGGTGAAATGAAATGTGCGTTGTCAGCTGCAGAGCAAACAGCTCGCGTTCTTTCAAGGACTGCCGGCCTGCGCTGATTAGTTCTGGCAGTGACGAGAATTTTCTCTACGACGTCCCTAAATGGTTCTGCCAGGTACGCGACAGACCGAGAAAACAAGATGTGTGTCGTTGACGGCGCTGCAACGGCAGCTGAAGGATCCGTCGACGCCCGCATCCTGTCCGCCGATGGAACGAATGCCCGCGCCACAGGAAAGCGTCAGCGAATCGGGTGTGCATCGTGACGTAGTCTAATAGGGAGAGTGCGTGACCTAGAATGCTCAGAACCGCACGAAAACGTGCTAAGAATGTAAAGCGCCCATTCCAGAAACAGTGGTATGAACCATTCACATGCAGAACTACGCTTATTAACCAGGAGAGACAAGTGAGTGATCACCTATTTAAAGTCTAAGAGAGGAACTTTCGTAACGCAAAGAAATAAAATATCGATATAATAGCGCAAAAAGCACACTTAGGCCAACGTCTCAATGTCGAAACTTACTGCTGTATTTCCCTCTGCTTAAAATATTTGTGCTTTTTGTACTAACCTGCAAGCGATATTATTGACGTGCCAGTGTCGTAACCTGCCTTCAGCAAGGCAAGCTGTTATGTAGGCTTGTACTTCTCTGCAGAAGGTTGATTGTATGGCGCAAGAGAAGTGTAACATTGTTATTTTTCACATAGTCTTACAAAATGATCCTTCTGTAGAGCCCATATCGCCCAAAGTAGTACAGTAAACATCAAGAGGTTAGCATTACTTTTCTGTTTTAGAGTGGTTTTGGTCCTGTTATATCGATACTTCGTTTCTCCGCGTTACCAAAATTCATCACCTCTTGGTTGTCGTCGTCGACGTCCGATCCCTTCGTCTAGTCTAGTTGTGTCACGTTCTTTTGTTTTTCACCCCAGTTCTTCTAAATACACTGTTGGCCACCGTAAATGCAATACCCTGAAGGAAGCATCCGAATCAAGTGAGATTTACACCATGGGTTTGCAGCGATGAGATATGCAACAGGTTAGAATTTGAGCGCAGACGCACATCACGCGCGCCTGTGGCGCCACCTCATAGCGCCATTTAAGGCTTGGCGATTTCGACGAGTGTACGTTCGGCACGTGTGTTTACCTTGTGGTTGTTTCACAAGACGATCAGTTATGCCTCCTAGACAACAGCGAACATCGTTTGATCAAATATCCGAGTTCGACAGAGGAAGGATAGTGGCTTACCGAGATTGTGGATTATCGTACAGAGAAATCGCTAGTCGTGTTGGACGAAACCAAACAACTGTAATGCGGATATGTGACCGTTGGATGCAGGAGGGTACGACGGACCGACGTGGTCGATCGCATTCACCTCGGTGCACCACTGCACGTGCTGATAGGCAAATTGTGCGCATGGCAGTGACGGATCGCTCAGTGACATCCGGAACCATAGCACAGCACATTGCGTCTGTAACGCATCATCCAGTGTCTGCGCGTACCATTCGACGCCGTTTTCAGCAGAGTGGTCTGTCCGCAAGACGTCCATTGCTTCGTCTACCATTGACGCAGAACCAGAGACGTCTCCGTCGCCAATGGTGTGATGACAGACGGATGTGGACGGCAGAATGGAATGACGTTGTCTTTACTGACGAGGCACGCTTCTGTCTGCAGCATCACGATGGTCGGATTCGAGTGTGGAGACACCGTGGAGAGAGGATGCTGGACAGCTGCATTATGCACCGCCACACTGGTCTTGCACCGGGTATTATGGTATGGGGCGGTATTGGATATTACTCTCGCACGCCTCTAGTACGCATTGCCGGTACTTTAAATAGCCGGCGCTACATACCCGAAGTGCTGGAGCCAGTTGTCCTTCCTTACCTTCAGGGCTCGGCCACAGCCATATTTCAACAGGATAATGCGCGACCACACGTGGCACGCATTGTCCAAAGGTTCTTCGTCAATAACCAGATTGAATTGCTTCCCTGGCCGGCTCGCTCTCCGGATCTTTCGCCAATAGAAAACATGTGGTCCATGGTTGCTCAACGAGTGACCCAGATTACATCCCCAGCTGCCACACCAGATGATCTTTGGCAACGTGTGGAAGCTGCTTGGGCTGCTGTACCCCAGGAACACATCCAACGTCTCTTTGACTCAATGCCGAGACGTGTGGCAGCGGTGATCTTCAACAATGGCGGCTACTCTGGCTACTGATTCTGGCAGGAACCACATGTCACAGACGTTTGTAAACGTAATCATTTGATACTTGGTCAACATGTTATCTACAAAATAAATTTTGTTGTGCTACCTCTTGTCTTTCTTGGTGTTGCATTTACGGTGGCCAGCAGTGTACCTCCTCACTAGTTATCTACCGATGTTATCAAAAAAATGGTTCAGATGGCTCTGAGCACTATGGGACTCAACTGCTGTGGTCATCAGTCCCCTAGAACTTAGAACTACTTAAACCTAACTAACCTGAGGACATCACACAAATAAATGCCCGGGGCAGGATTCGAACCAGCGACCGTAGTGGTCGCGCAGTTCCAGACTGTAGCGCCTAGAACCGCTCGGCCACACCGGGCGGCAACGATGTTTTCATGAGCATTCTTCTGTAGCACCACATTTCAAAAGGCTATATACAACGCTTGTCGAAACTATAATCCACGTTTCACTTCCATACATTACTACACCCCATACAAATACTTTCTGAAAGGACTTCGTATCATTTAAATCTATATTCGATATTAAGGAGTTTCTCTTCTGTAGAAACGCTTTTCTTCCCATTGCCTGTCTTGTACTCACTTAACCGGAGCCGGCCTCTCTGGCCGAGTGGTTCTAGGCGCTTCAGTCCGGAACCACGCGACTGCTACGACCGCAGGTTCGAATCCTGCCTCGGGCATGGATGTGTGTGATGTCCTTAGGTTAGTTTGGTGTAAGTAGTTCCAAGTTCTAGGGGACTGATGACCTCAGATATTAAGTCCCATAGTGCTCAGGACCATTTGAACCACTTGAACTTAACCAGATGGCAACTTAAACTAGTGGCACTGTAATATCTCTTTATATTCGATGAATGACGTTTACTAATTTTCTATCTTCATACTCGCAGAATCCATGCGCAAAGTAGTTTCATACAATAGCTATGCCATGAGCGCATAATTATTCTTTGTAGTACTCTCTCTGGTGGTGGTTAGAAAAAAAAAAAGCTTCCGAGATTGTCTTCGTGCCGATTAGCCTGAGCTTGGTTTGAAGAATTGTAATCTGAATATTGAGATTTATGACAAAATATAACTGAGACGAAATTGTACGATTAAAAGGTAAATATACATATATATTGCTCCTTCATACAAAAGGTGTGTATTTGACATTTGAGAAATAATGATATTCATCGATATATTGCGTAGTTGTTAATCAGAAGGGAACTTCCGAAAGACTGGATACGAACCTGCATTTAATAATCCAAGAGCTCCATTACTTCTTCGGAAGGTTAAACTCATCAAAGCGAAATATCCGCTTGATCTGAGGTTTCCCGACTGATTATACAACGCTCCCAAAATTACGGGGCATTTTATTTGTACAGATTAGCAGACTGCCGCAAAGCACGAGCCTCCAGAGAAGAAGAATCATCGCCTGATTTCATTCTAACAAGTAAAATTTCTGAATCATTTTGAGTGGCTGAGCTATGACTGTGTTTCATATCATGAATGATTGATTGCTCGAACGAATTGAGAACTACACAATTACATAGATAGGAGGAAAAATTACAACAGTTTAAATGCAGACCATCACTCTTGCAAAATCTACATCTGACAACCAATACAAAGGTGGAATAACTCTGGCAAGGCGGAACCGGCGGACAGTACTCCATCTTCAGAATCGGGTGTTTAGAACATCCAGAAGCAGAAGGAACCACTACGACCAAAGTAGTCCAAAAGAAACCAATATCCGAACCACAACCAAGGACGCTGTCGAACTACACGCCTTACCGGACAGCAGCGGCAAGGAAAGGAAAGGTACACTGCTGCGAAAATACGCCAACCTCCAGGGCAGGCAACTTGGGCGTTAGCTGCCACTAGGCAGGAAAATACCGCTGGTTGAACTTCATCCATAAACACAAGGAATTCAATGATTAATAATAAAAGATGGAGGATGGATAATTAATTTCGCCAACTCCATACACTCCACTTGTTGCTCTTGACCTCAAAGTAGTGGAGGTTTCACTACTGAGGTAACGTTCACTCAGCTCAAACATCCTGGGTCCGGTGGAGAACGCAGCAACAGCCCCTCAATCCAGCAGTGGCTGCGTGTCGCCAGCGGTCCCCGCCGCTGCCGGACCTCACTGCTGCTCCATCCCACCCGAACTCCCTCCACACACACACCGACCCGGAAAACACTTAAAGACGTCCATCCAAAGATAGTACCACGGTACTAGATATTGACAACAGCTGCTGCTGCCACTCATGGACAGACAATGCCAGCAAATGTATTGGCACCGGTAAACACAAGAAGGAAACGATACGCCATTATCCCTATTACACGATACCAACCTACCAACGGCACCAACGCAAGCCGCAACATGGCTCGATGTACTTAAGTTTGATTTTCCTTTAGGTATTTTCTAAGATGAGTTGTAGGGTCAGTATTGCCTTGCGTGTCCCTACATTTCTCTAGAATCAAAACTGATCTTACCCAAGATTGACTTTTACGAGTTTTTCCATTCTTCGTCTATAAAGAATTCGTATTAGTATTTTGCAACTTGACTTATTAAACTGATAGTTCAGTTATGTTCACGCCTCTCAGCACCTGCTTTCTTTGGAATTGGAATTATTACATTGAAGTCTGAGTGTATCTGGCGTGTCTTACACAGAAGATGGAAGAGTTTTGCCATGTCTGGCTCTGTCAGTACTTCTGACAGAATACCGTCTACTCCAGGGGCCCTTATACTTCTTCCACTCTTCGGCTTTCCCTTCTTTGCTTAGGACTGGTTTTCCATTTCAGCTCTTGATATTAATGCAGATGTTTTTCTTTTCTACAAAGGCCTCTTTAATTTTCCTAGAGGAAGACCCTATCTTATTAAAAGGTGACCGGATGACCAGTTTCGATCATCACATGTTCATCGTCATACCTACAATAGTATTAATGGACAATGGCTGTGCATGAGGCAGGAACCGATGAATGACGATAGCTGAGAGCAGTTGACTATTGTCATTCAGCGGCTCCTGCTCCATGCACAGTCATTGTCCATCAGTATGGTTGCAGGTTTGAAGATGATCGTGTGATGATGCAAACCGATCACCTTATAATAAACGTCCCTCTAGATCTAGACCATTTTATAATTAATTTCAAATATTACATTGTGAGCGCTGATTTCTCCAACAGTGTTTTCAAAAATAACATGTATTTTCCCTAGTGATTTATATGTGTAAATTCTTGCATTTGTCCTCTAGCCATTCCTGCGTAGAATTTTACACTACATGTCAATCTCATTTTGTAGGTTTTTATATTCCCATTTGCCTGATTCATTTGCCACATTTTTATATTTTCTCCTTTCGTCTCTCAGACCTTGATCATTCAAATGTCTCTCGTGGTGAGACGGGCAATTTCTGCAAACGAATGACTCATACCTCTGTTTTTGTGATGAACTGGTTATATTCTAAACACATATTTGTGCGCTTTTTATTTGAGGTCATGCACTTCCTTTCTAAGAGCATAATAATACACGCCATTCTAAAATCACGTTGAGATGAAAACAATCATGTCACCCTGTAAATGTGGCTGACTAGATGAGCCACGTGTGAAGTGCGAGGTGTGACAATAAAGTAATGAGACAGATGTGAAAAAAATTTTGCTTACCTTTTTAGTCAAGTTTAGTGTTGTCTCCTTCAAAGTAGTTCCCTTCTGATTGCACACACTTTTTCCATCGCTTCTGCCATTGACGGTAACATTTCTGGAACTCATCTTCTGTAATATCCTCCTAGACCGTCGTCACAGGTTTTTGGACATCTTGTGTTGTTTGAAAATGGTGTCCCTTGACCGCCGTTTTGACTCTTGGAAATAGAAAAAAGTCGCACAGAACGATATCTGGTGAATAAGGTGGCTATGGTAGTACTGAACTTTGTTTTGAGGCTAAAAATTGCTGTACTCACAGAGCAGTATGGGATGGCGCATTATCGTGATGCAGAATCCAATAATCAGCAGTGTTGGCGGACACGAAGAACTCTTTTATGAAGTCTTTCTAAAATTTCTTTGTAGTAATATTGGTTAACTGTTTGTCCAGGAGGCACCCACTCTTTATGAACAATTCCCTTGGAATCAAAGAAGCACACAAGCATGCATTTCACTTTTGAATTTGACACCAAGCGAGGTGGCGCAGTGGTTAGCACA
Source organism: Schistocerca serialis cubense (assembly GCF_023864345.2). Taxonomy (NCBI): domain Eukaryota; kingdom Metazoa; phylum Arthropoda; class Insecta; order Orthoptera; family Acrididae; genus Schistocerca; species Schistocerca serialis. The sequence goes on along the minus strand of NC_064638.1, from coordinate 1,280,671,828 downwards.
CTGGACTCGCATTCGGGGGTATGACGGTTCAATCCCGCATCTGGCCATCCTGATTTAGGTTTTCCGTGATTTCCCTAAATCGCTCCAGGCAAATGCCGAGATGGTTCCTTTGAAAGAGCACAGCCGACTTCCTTCCCCGTCCTTCCCTAATCCGATGAGACCGATGACCTCGCTGTCTGGTCTCCTTCCACAAACAACCAATTGAATTTGACATGCGAGCTTTTTTTGGTCTGCCTTCACTTAACATTTTATGCCAACGAAAAACATGAGCTCTTGACATAACCTCCTCTCCACAAGCCTTCTGAAGCTTACCGTAAGTTGTCGTCCTGTTTTCACCCAATTTAACGCAAAAAGAAATGGCATACCGATGCGCAATATTATGCGGTTCCATTTCCGTGACGAGAGACACAAACACGTGTTAACTTATTACAGCACGACTCACGACTGAGCAGTTGCATCGATGTTCCGCTTGGACCAGAAGCAGCTAATAGACCAAGGTCAAAGATATTGTGCCTACTCAAGCCTGCAGGGTTGCCACATCTTGCAAAGAATATCAGTCTCATTACTTTATCATCGCACCTCGTATATACATTAAATCATCTCTCCCCCTTCAGTTTTGTATTAATGTCTATCAAATTGTTATTAATATCAAAGACCAAGAATTAAGTTGAATGTTTAAACAAGAATTAAGTTGAATGTTTGAAGTCCCGTTACTTGTGTAATTGAAAATCAAGTGTGTTCACAACAGAAAAGATTCTATTTTTATGTAAAAAGCATTACCATTTTCATCAAAATTCAAGCTTTACGCAACATATCGCATACAGTAGTTAACGTTTTACGGGACTATGCGGAAAGAAGAATTGACAAATTCCTGTCACATAAAACTTTGCAGCCTAAGATTGGAGTCAGCCCGTGACAGATCGTTCATGTTCCTCATCGTAGTCAAAGCGTTAGGAGCCAGACCAGTATCTGACGTGGAAATCACTTCGTGCCAAGTCTGAGCTGTAGAGCAGATGTTCAGAAACCTCTCATCGAAACAGATGCAAAAATTGTTGTATTTGCCGCCCGGTGTGGTCGTGCATTGCCGCGGAAAACCACAAGGTCTGTAGTCGAGACAGTGTCGCTTGTTTGACATGACTCTCGTAATGTCTCACACTGTTTTTTTTTGTTTTTTTTTTTTTTTTTGGGGGGGGGGGGGGGGGGGTTGGCGATGCGTTATGACCCCACAGCACTGCCTGCTGCCTGCTGTTTCGTCGCTGCGTTGGCGTATCTCTTCACTGGTGATAAGTATGTTCAGTGGACCTCCTCCTTCGGCATTTTGAACTAAAAGAAAGTCCAGGGAAGCAGTAATCTTTAGTTGCTCTTAGAAAGGCAACTCCTATGAGTACAGGATTTGTGGTACCCCACTTTTTCAGCCACGGTCTCGTGCAAAAACTCTGAGAAATCTGCATAAAGCTGTCCGACACTTGAGGCAGCGTTAGACACGAGCTTGCACTGATTTTTCGTAACCGTCTTCATTATTCCTTCGATGATTACGCTTTAACATCTTCCCTTTTAAAATGTCTCCGTTTTATATTTGTAAAAGAATTTACTAAAAATGATTAACTTCATCTAGAACCTTGTGCACATCACGTTACAGTTACGGCTTTTTCCCTCCAGTTTTGACAAGTACTAAAGAAAAAGAGGAAGATGTTAGTGTTCATGTATCAGTAAACATGAAAAATTAACAAATTTCTCTTTTGCTTAACTTTTGACGGCGTACTTCATGGTTGATTTTTTCATAGTCCTGACTTCCTTATCTGCGACAGATTAAAATTACGCATGGTTGCTGAAAAGATCGAGCCATGTTCTCGTATTTCTACTGTTAAAATATTGTCACGTATTTAAAGTGTTCGGACACCGTAAATTTATTCTCTTCAGTTTCACATGCCCACAAACTGTCATTGCTAACAAATTCTTTGATCCATTACCAGTCTATGACCACTGTACAATTCACAGCGGACTTCTCACAACTACTGCTTACACAGATCAACAAAGAAAAAAATATGGCGGTTCAAAAAATGGCTTTGAGCACTATGCGACTTAACTTCTGAGGTCATCAGTCGCCTAGAACTTACAACTAATTAAACCTAACTAACTTAAGGACATCACACACATCCTTGCCCGAGGCAGGATTCGAACCTGCGACCGTAGTGGTCGCTCGATTCCAGACTGTAGCGTCTAGAATCGCACGGCCCCTCCGGCCGGCTTTTAAAACCTAAGACCATTTTGGTTCTAACGTCAACATTAATTGACTGCAGAATTACAGTTTCAATGTCGTAGGAAGGTGATGTAAACTGATATGTATGGGATTCTCCAATATGTAATTAGAAAAAATGTGCACTTGCAAGTTCCGTTACAGCACTGATGACTAGTTCTGTCATCGTCATGAACAATAGTGTTTTCACACTAATATAAGTGACGCCTTTGACACACAACAACTTTTAACTCTTCACATTCGGTATGTTTACAACAAAAATTGTCGCAACTCTCATTTTGAACGAGTACTGTAGATTAACTAGAAGTATTGTGGCATTCTGGCTGTCGCAGCTCCAAAGGCAGTGACCTACGTGGCAAACAGTTCGTACTGTTTGTTAACTTGTGAGAAATTTTAGATCTGTGTGGTTTCTGTTAAGTTTTGGCAATTTCATGTTCACATTCAATATTCAGTAGCACATGCAATTTCGCACATACCGATGAATTACTGAGCACGCAACTGCGAAACATTTCAATAAAAGTAGTTGTTGTTGTCTTTAGTCCTGAGACTGGTTTGATGCAGCTCTCCATGCTACTCTATCCTGTGCAAGCTTCTTCGTCTCCCAGTACTTACTGCAACCTACATCCTTCTGAATCTGCTTAGTGTATTCATCTCTTGGTCGCCCTCTACGATTTTTACCCTCCACGCTACCCTCCAATGCTAAATTTTGTGGTCCCTTGATGCCTCTGAACATGTCCTACCAACCGGTCCCTTCTTCTTGTCAAGTTGTGCCACAAGCTCCTCTTCTCCCCAATTCTATTCAATATCTCCTCATCAGTTATGTGATCTACCCATCTAATCTTCAGCATTCTTCTGTAGCACCAAGATACGAAAGCTTCTATTCTCTTCCTGTCCAAACTATTTATCGTCCATGTTTCACTTCCATACATGGCTACACTCCATACACATACTTTCAGAAACGACTTGCTGACACACAAATCTATACTCGATGTTAACAAATTTCTCTTCTTCAGAAACGCTTTCCTTGCCATTGCCAGTCTACACTTTATATCCTCTCTACTTCGACCATCATCAGTTATTTTGCTCCACAAATAGCAAAACTCCTTACCTACTTTAAGTATCTCATTTCCTAATCTAATTCCCTCAGCATCACCAGACTTAATTCGACTACATTCCATTATCCTCGTTTTGCTTTCGTTGATGTTCATCTTATATCCTCGTTTCAAGACACTGTCCATTCTGTTCAACTGCTCTTCCAAGTCCTTTGCTGTTTCTTACAGAATTACAATGTCATCGGCGAACCTCAACGTTTTTATTTCTTCTCCGTAGCATTTGTAGACCTAGAGAAAGCTTTTTACAACGTTAACTGGAATACTCTCTTTCAAATTCTGAAGGTGGCAGGTGTAAAATACAGGCAGCGAAAGGCTATTTACAATTTGTACAGAAACCAGATGGCAGTAATAAGAGTCGAAGGGCATGAAAGGGAAGCAGTGGATGGGAAAGGAGTGAGACAGGGTTGTAGCCTCTCCCCGATGTTATTCAATCTGTATATTGAGCAAGCAGTAAAAGAAACAAAAGAAAATTCGGAGTAGGTATTAAAATTCATGGAGAAGAAGTAAAAACTTTGAGGTTCGCCGATGACATTGTAATTTTGTCAGAGACAGCAAAAGATTTGGAAGAGCAGCTGAACGGAATGGACAGTGTCTTGAAAGGAGGATATAAGATGAACATCAACAAAAGCAAAACGAGGATAATGGAATGTAGCCAAATTAAATGGGTGATGCTGAGGGGATTAGATTAGGAAATGAGACATTTAAAGTAGTAAAGGAGTTTTGTTATTTAGGGAGCAAAATAACTGCTGATGGTCGAAGTAGAGAGGATATAAAATGTAGACTGGCAATGGCAAGGAAATCGTTTCTGAAGAAGAGAAATTTGTTAACATCGAGTATAGATTTAAGTGTCAGGAAGTCGTTTCTGAAAGTATTTGTATGGAGTGTAGCCATGTATGGATGTGAAACATGGACGATAACCAGTTTGGACAAGAAGAGAATAGAAGCTTTCGAAATGTGGTGCTACAGAAGAATGCTGAAGATAAGGTGGGTAGATCACGTAACTAATGAGGAGGTATTGAATAAGATTGGGGAGAAGAGAAGTTTGTGGCACAACTTGACTAGAAGAAGGGATCGGTTGGTAGGACATGTTTTGAGGCATCAAGGGATCGCAAATTTAGCATTGGAGGGCAGTGTGGAGGGTAAAAATCGTAGAGGGAGACAAAGAGATCAATACACTAAGCAGATTCAGAAGGATGTAGGTAGGAGTAGGTACTGGGAGATGAAGAAGCTTGCACAGGATAGAGTAGCATGGAGAGCTGCATCAAACCAGTCTCAGGACTGAAGACCACAACAACAACAACATAGTGAGATAAGCCTCTACATCCTTACATTTTTCCTCTCGCCATCCCTGCTTAGCCATTTTGCATTTCCTGTCGATCTCATTTTTGAGACGTTCGTATTCCTTTTTGCCTGCTTCATTTGCTGCGTTTTTATATTTTCTCCTTTCATTAATTAAATTCAATATTTCATCTGTTACCCAAGGATTTCTAATAGCCCTTGTCTTTTTACATACTTGATCCTCTGCTGCCTTCACTTCTTCACCCCTCAGAGCTACCCATTCTTCTTCTACTGTATTTCTTTCCCCCATTCCTGTCAATTGTTCCCTTATCCTCTCCCTGAAACAAAGTAAAGTTTTAAAATAAATATAACATTGTCTTGTAACACCGAAGAGCACTGTGAGACATCTTCATACTACGACAGGGCAAGTGCAAAAATAAAGACGGATTAATATCCACATTTCGGTTGCAGTTTCGTAAGGAATGTGGTGACAGAACGCAGTAATTGTACTTGATTTGTAGTGCGTGTGTGTGTGTGTGTGTGTGTGTGTGTGTGTGTGTGTGTATGTGTGTGTGTGTGTGTTGTCGCGCGCTATGTGTCGGCAGGCGTGACAGCTCGTTAATTAGAGGTGCGGGGCTCGACGCCCGTGGCAGGTGTCACCCGAGGCGAGGGGTCGCAGTCGCACTGCCCTGCTGCCGCCAGCCGCCCGCATTCCCACCGCTGCTACAGATCTAACCCTGCCCTACACCCGTAGAGTCGGAATGAGTTCCTGCTACACGGCGCTGGAGTTCGGAAGACGTCACGGAATGTTCATTACTGTCAGTGTGCGGAGTGCGAGTTGTCCTCGCTGTTGCACAAGATTCTGAAGACACTGCTCTGGAAAGTTCCTTACTAGGGAAAAACGACAGTCACACCAGCCACGATGATATTCTGCGGCAGAACAGTGCTAACACGGAACCAGTTGCACAGTATAATAAAGAAAAAAGGTCGGATGTTGATGTAACTGTACACATCCACACCCTCGACGGGTATGTAAATGATAGAGTAGCAATTCTCTGTGGTGAGTAGAGCGGCCACCAGACTGCATTAGCGTCGATCATGTTTAGTATTGCTACCACGCCTGTTAGAGTGTATAAGTTGCGTCCACAGCGCCAGGCGTTGAGTGTTCAGTGTGAACATCCGAGACAGCGTTATCAGCACCTGACAGAAACTGAGGGGGCCTCATTGTCGGTCTGCATTTGGCCGACTGGTCGAATCGTGCAGTATCGACGTTTGTAGGGCATTCGATGTGACACTTTTGATCAGAGAGTGTATGCCGAAACAGTCAAGTGCTCTATCTATCTATATCCGAATCCCGCTCCAGCCACAGCTGGGTCTGGGTGCTGATGAGTCCTCTCCATTTGGTTCAGTCCTCCCACCACTTTTCTTCCTCCACTTGCTGCCAGGTCACACCTCTCCTTTCAACAGATATCCTCACTCCCATTTTCCACTGTGTTCTTGGGTGCCCTCTAGGTCTTTTCCCATCCATATTTAGTTCTTCCATAATTTTGGGGAGTCTCTGCCCATGCATTCTCTTAACATGCCCATACCATCTTAATCTCTTTCTTTCAATTTCTTCTCTCATAGTTTCTTGTTTAAGGTCCTTTCTAATCTCTACATTCCTTACTCTGTCCATTCTTGTTTTTCCCTTAACTGCTCTGAGAAATTTTATTTCCCGTGCTTGCAGTCCCTTTCTGTCATTGTCCATGTTTCTCCACCATAGGTGACAATAGGGATGTGAAACTTCATTATTCCAAATCAGGTGTTTTATTGTATGGTAGAAATTGCCTCCCTTCTGTAACCTCCTATTAATTCGCTATATTAATTTATATTTTTTACTACAGAAGGTACTCAAACAGTTAATTGTCCAGTACTTCTCAGAACAGTTAGCCTACGGGGAAGATCGGTTGTGTGTTAATTATTCCCTGAGGGTGTCTGAATGCAGCGCTACAAACGTTCCTGGAGCTTGGAGTCATAGATTACGTTGAAAAGCGAGACTTCTAGCATGTTGGTGCTGGCAGGTAACTTCCATGACTGACAGCCTAACAGTGTCGCGTGGACCATAAATATGTGTCTCTTCGCCTCCGTCAGTTGGCGAATGACCAGAGAGTGATAACAGCGTAACTGCTCCTTGTTTCAAAAATGGTTCAAATGGCTCTGAGCACTGTGGGACTTAACATCTGACGTCATCAGTCACCTAGAACTTAGAACTACTTAAACGTAACTAACCTAAGGACATCACACACATCCACGCCCGAGGCAGGATTCGAACCTGTGTCCGTAGCGGTCGCGCGGTTCCAGACTGAAGGGCCTAGAACCTCTCGGCCACTCCGGCCGGCTGCTCCTTGTTTATTAGCGATTTTCTTCCGTCCCCACAGTTATTTGGGTTTTCCCTAGGCGGTTTCCGTTTGTTCCCAGGCGTCATATAGTTTCTTGTACAAATTTCAACAACATCTATACTAAGAGCAATAGTGTAAAAACAAGGTATTCGTTCAAATTTCGCTTATATACCGAAGAACAAGTATGCCTCAGTGCTGCCACCTGCTTTAGACTTCACCACGACAGTGGTAAATTCAGAATTGGTTGGTTGTTTGCCGATATTCAAAATTGGTTGTTTGTTTGGTTGATTTGGAGGAGGAGACCAAACAGCGAGGTCATCGGTCCCATGGGATTAGGACAGAATGGGAAAGGAAGTCGGCCGTGCCCTTTCAAACGGATCATCCCGGAATTTGATTGAAGCGGTTTAGACAAATTACGGGAAACTAAATCAGGATTGCCGGACGCGGGTTTGAACTGTCGTTCTTCCGAATGCGATTCTACTGTGCTAAGAATTTAAAACTGAAGGAGTAGACTGACAGAGAAACTTTTCATATCCTTAAAATGGGAAAACGAAGAAGGAGTACGTGTTACTGGGTCATACCCGAACCTGCTATGTTTTGCAGATGACATTTCACTCTTTGCCTCTAGTGCAGATAATCAACGACTGATAGAACTGTAAGACATAAAATGTCAGCTTTTCTTTAATTCATTAAAACTATTTTCAGTTGAATAGTTTTAAAAAAGCTTTAGATTTCAAACAGTCGTCTCTCAAGCCCTCAGCACCGATTTTTTTGAAACAGAGTAAAAATTTTCTCAGAGTCTATGAATCTCAGACCAAGTGCTAATTTATACTCATTGCTCTCTCCTAACGTTTCAGTCACCTTGCTCCTGTGTCTGATTATAAATAATCTCATGATCTCCCTACGCAACTGACGATACTTTTGGTGTCACCTGTGCAGTAATTGTGCACCAAGTTTACATTCCTGCCCCCCTCCCTCCCTCTCTCTCCCCCCTTCTCTCCCTCTCTGCAGCCTCCCACCACCTCACGTGGTAGAATCTACAGAGTTGTTAGGCCGCTTCATATTCCCGTCCAAGCTTATCGAATACCCGACGTTTCTGCTTAGGTCATGCTCAGGAGTGTCATAGTGTCTCTGAGTACCTGACAGCAAAGGACTCTTGAAGATGTCAGCAGAGAGGTCGAAACAACGGGTAAAGAAGAAGTTTGAAGGGGAATATGACGCAGCCTAACAACACAGCACATTTTACCGTCAGTTACCGCGGCGATGGAAGCCTGCGAGCTTGTGTAACATTATGTCTCTTTTGCGCTTGTAATCCCCCCACTCCTTTCTACCCTCTAATTAGCTGTTCTATCTCTCACTCTCTCTATCTCTCTCTCTCTCTCTCTCTCTCTCTCTCTCTCTCTCTCTCTCACACACACACACACACACACACACACACACACACACACACTCGCGCCTGTGTGTGTGTGTGTGTGTGTGTGTGAGAGAGAGAGAGAGAGAGAGAGAGAGAGAGAGAGAGAGAGAGACAGAGACAGAGACAGAGAGAGGTGTATCAACATTAAATAAATAAATTCTAAAACAAAACGTTAGTTCGAAGATCGCAGAGTTTTAACCTATTGGAGGGTGGTATTTCCTATGTCCGACTTTGAAATGACTTACCAGCTAGTTATAGGGAGACCTACATATTAACCTGACTCCAAAAGACAATGAAACTCAGGATTTTTCACACCAGCAAATCGTCGACAAAAGTAAAAGGAACGATCAGTAGAGAAAAAGCACTTTGGTTAGGCTGGCTTTCTACGGCGAACATTTGGATTTGCAGTCAGGCATTTACCTGCTGAAAACCAATAAATAAACAAAAATTTCGAAAAGTCTTGTGCTCTTGACGAGATTATTCTATCGAATATTCTTTACAACGCTTACCTCCTGAAACACAATATTTACTTATTTCTGTTTACAGTAGCTATGTTTGAGATAAACAGAATTTTAAGCTATGTCTAAGGTAGGTAAAATTCAGAACAGCAAGCTGTGCACACTGAAAGGTATTTCTATTGATATTAATGATCACCTCTCCAATCAAAACATTCACTTTTATGTACAGAATGTTAAAAAAAAAATTCCATTATAGTATCGAGGAGGAGGGCCACCTCCGTCTCCCTTGATACTATCACGCCTCAAATACTACACAGAGAAACAGAGTGTAGGCAGTAGAGATAGATGGCCTGTGGAGGACAACCAGGATATCCAGAACAGAGAGGAGAAGCTGTGAGGAAATTAGAAAGGTAATGGATTTGGAACAGATAGTCGTGCCAGGAATTGGGAAAACAGTTTTTCAGTAGAATGTCTATGAACGGCGTTTGGAGCAACGACGATGGCCGAAAGCAATCCGCGACTGGTGGCTGCTGGGAAGGAGGAATCGTGAACTGCCGAAGATAACACGGAGCGCGGTAAGAGCTGAAAGGGAGGTCTGAAAGAGGGAGGCTACAATGGACGGAATGTTGAACAATGTGAATACAGGACAACTGCTGAAGAGCAGAGAAGCCCTCAACAGTAAGGCAGTATGGACCAAACGAAGAAAAAATGTGGAGTAATTTGAGCCTTAAAATGCATACAGTAAGAGCTATGAGCAGTTGTTCATCTGCGCTGCTGTAAAACACATCGACTACGAGTTCTTTGCTGTTATGAACGACTTACAGAATGCAGCAAACAAATGAGTGAACATATGATAACACATCATTCTGTTACTGTGGAAAAGCAAAACTTGTAATGTAAGCTGTCTGCACTGCTCAGTTACATCTGTTTGCCATAGATTAACAGAAGATCATGTCTGTCATTTCCCGCGTGGAATACCTTCCATTATGCTGGTAAGTGCAAAGATAAAACTAAAGTGTAAAGCATTTCACAAACTTATCAAAACGCAAACTGGTTCCATTAGAATTATCGGTTTCGCTGCACATATCCAGAACTTTAATACCGGTTTATAGTGTACAACTAAGAGTGCTTACCGCGTTCTGTATCCATGGACAATAACGGAGCAATCTGTCCTCATTCCCTTTGCTCCATTCTGTAGGTAGTGTGTGTGTAGCAAAGAGTTTGCAGCAGGAAGGGATGTGTTTCATAGTAGCGAAAATCGAAAAGTGCTCACAGCTCTTCAGACTCGCCTTGGAGTCCATGTTTATTGGACATTTTTATCTCAAATACGGAATACTTCAGCTATCGAAATACAATCCTCCGAAAAGATTGTTGGAAAAATACTGCCGAAAAAAAATAGTACACTTGGAAGACAACGGCGATTAGGATCCGATCAAGAATCAAGAATTTTATTCACAATAGATCATTTTACAATGATATTGGCTTCGTCATACAGGATGTACTAGATCACATAACTAATGAGGAGCTATTGAATAGAATTGGGGAAAAGAGGAGTTTGTGGCACAACTTGACAAGAAGAAGGAACCGGTTGGTAGGACATGTTCTGAGGCATCAAGGGATCACAAATGTAGCATTGGATGGAAGCGTGGAGGGTAAAAATCGTAGAGGGAGACGAAGAGATGAGTACACTAAGCAGTTTCAGAAGGATGCAGGTTGCAGTAGGTACTGGGAGATGAAGAAGCTTGCAAAGGAGAGAGTAGCATGGTGACCTGCGTCAAACCAATCTCAGGACTGAAGACTACAACAACAAAAACATTGTTTATTGTATACTCTATGTAATTTCACACGATTAACCACAGCAAACAATAATATGTTTAACTACAGACAACTTTTAAATGCTAATATCATCCTCAGGCATCTCAAAGAATTCTTTAATGTCATAGAATGGATGATCTGACAGCCAGCTGTACCATTTAATTTTAAAAATAAATTATATCCATAGACTGAACATGAATTGGCAGTTTATTGAACATTTTCAGTGGGTTAACTTAGTGGGAATTTCCTGTTCTTGCTAACCTGTGGTATGTCTAAATTACCCTGAGCCCTGGTGTGTGTTCATGTATTTCCCCTCTGGCCATAAATTCTGAAATTATATTTTAAATATAGAGTGCAGACACATAGATGTGTGTTTATAATTGTTAGCATTCTGAGTGAGGAAACAAGATGACGGCAGTGTTCCGTATGACCTCTTTTACATATTATGCGTAAGACTTTTTTGTAAATTCAAGATGCTCTTGATGTGAGGTGAGTGCCCCCATAGAATCAGACCATATGAAATATGTGACCGGAATAGCCCGAAGTATGTCACCCTCAGGGTCTCTAAGCTCACTACCCCCCTTAGTTCCAAGATAAGGTATGACACCCGAGATATTTTTTGACATACGTGATTGACATGTTCCTCCCAATAGAGTATAGAGTCAATGCGAATACCTAAGAGTTTTACCGACTTATTGCCTACTTCATTTGATGTTCCCATTAAAAGTTATTGGGCTTTATCAGGATTGCACACGAGCTTATTGGCTGCAAACCAGTCCAGGGCCTTATCAAGTGTTGCTTTTGTTAGTTTATTCAGGTATGAAATGTTCTGATGTGTGGTAAGTAGTGTTGTATCGTCAGCATAACACACGGCAGGGTGGGCTATGTTATTAGGTAAATCATTAATAGCTACAATGAAGAAGAAGGGTCCGAGGGTAGACCCTTGTGGTACACCTGTGCTGATTTCCATTACGCAAGAATTTTCATTTCTGATTGAAACGAATTGTTTTCTGTTACTTAAATATAAGAATTTATCGCAGCTAAAGTGCTCCCACTCACGCCATATGCCACGTGAAGGATAGTAGTTACGAGAGTGCCATCTGTGTCTGCCCTTTAATACAGAATGCTCACAACCAGAAGGCTCATAGTGATGCAAACGTGTGAAACAAGCAGGCAGCCGTGCCATGGAGACACACTCGTACTTCCTAAAGCCAACTCGAGGGAGTTTGAAAGCGGTCAGAAAGTGGCCTTCCGAGTGGCGGAATGGTCCTTCCGGAGAATGAACACACAAACTGGACGTGCTGAGTCAGTTGTGCGACGACGCTGTTATCAGTGGTCTCGTGAACATTCTCAGACGAGGTTCTGGACGCCCACGCAGCACGGACGCCCGCTATGATCGACGTATTGTAAGGACAGCTGTGGCAAATCGTACAGCTACCACAGAACACATAAAAGGGCTGGTGAGGCCAAACTTGTCTACACCAATTGTTGTGGATCGGTTATTAGCAGCGGGACTGCGTGCACAGACACCTCAAGCCCGTTTTCCACTCACACCACAGCGTCAACGTGCACGGCTCGACTGTAGCCGTCAGATGATCACTTGGAGGGTGGAATGGCGCGCCGTGATCTTCAGCAGACTGTGCCTGCACGATGGTCGTTTGCGCGTGCGAATAGACCTTAGATCTGGTGAGCGCTGTCTTGTAGAATGCATTCGTCCAAGATACACTAGTACCGCCCCAGGCCTTATGGTCTGAGATGCGATAAGCTACAGCTCACGTTCACCTTTGGTGTTTCTGGAGGAGACGCTAACCAGCACTCTGTATGTGTAGAATGTTAGACTCGCTCTTTTGTCCCTCAAAAGGAAGGTGATGTGTTGTTCCAACAGGATAATGCTCGCCCACACACTGCCCGTGAAACTCTACGTCCTAAGCAAGACGTGTAGCAACTTCGGTAGCCAGCACGATCACCGGACTTGTCTCCAACCGAGCACGTGTGGGATATGATGCGAAGAGAAGTGACTCGTGCGACTCGTCAGCCAACAACTCTTCCAGAACTACGTGAACAGGTCGAGCAGGCGTGGTGTAACAATCCCAGGACAGTATTCGCCATCTGCATGATGGACTGCATGCCGGAGTAAGCGCCGGCATTGCCACTCATGGAAGCTACAATACATACTAAGCGGTGGGTCGATACCTGATAACTGAGAAACGCTTGTCCTATTGATCTGTAAATGTAATCATTTCATTTACTACATACACTATGTGATCAAAAGTATCCGGACACCTTGCTGAAAATGACTTACAAGTTCATGGCGCCCTCCATCGGTAATGCTGGTGGAATTCAGTGAGGTATTAACCCCCTTCATGACAGCTTCCACTCTCACAGGCATACGTTCAGTCAGGTGCTGGAATGTTTCTTGGGGAATGGCAGCCCATTCTTCACGGAGTGCTGCACTGAGGAGAGGTATCGATGTCGGTCGGTGAGGCCTGGCACTAATTTGGTGTTCCAAAACGCCCCAAACGTGTTCTATAGATTCAGGTCAGGACTCTGTGCAAGCCAGTCCATTACAAGGCTCTTATTGTCGTGTAACCACTCCGCCATAGCCCGTGTATTATGAACAGGTGCTCGATCGGGTTGAAATAAGCAATCGCCATCCCCTAATTGCTCTTCAACAGCGGAAGCAAGAAGGTGCTTAAAACATCAGTGTAGGCCTGTGCTGTGGTAGTGCCACGCAAAACAACAAGGGGTGCAAGCCCTCTCAATAGAAAACACGACCACGCCATAACACCACCGCCTCCGAATTTTACTGTTGGCACTACACACGCTGGCAGATGAGTTCACTGGGCATTCACCATACCCACGCCTTGCCATCGGATCGCCACATTGTGTGCCGTGATTCGTCACTCCACACAACGTTTTTCCACTGTTCAATCGTTCAATGTTTACGCTCCTTACACTAAGCGAGGCTTGCTTTGCCTTTTACGGGCGTGATGTGTGGCTTATGAGCAGCCGCTCGACCATGAAATCCAAGTTTTCTCACCTCCCGCCTAACTGTCATAGTACTTGCAGTGGATCCTGATGCAATTTGGAATTCCTGTGTGATGGTCTCGATAGATGTCTGCCTGGTACACATTACGACCCTCTTCAACTGTCGGCGGTCTCTGTCAGTCAACGGATGAGGTCGCCCTGTACGCTTTTATGCTGTACGTGCCCCTTCACGTTTTCACTTGACTATCACATAGGAAACAGTGGGCCTAGGGATGTCTAGGAGTGTGGAAATCTCGCGTACAGACGTATGACACAAGTGACGCCCAATCACCTGACCACGTTCGTAGTCCATGAATTACGCGGAGCGCCCCATTCTGCTCTCTCACGATGTCTAATGACTACTTAGGTCGCTGGTATGGAATACCTGGCAGTAGGTGGCAGCACAAGCACCTAATATGAAAAACGTATGTTTTTGGGGGTGTCCGGATACTTTTGATCACATAGTCTATTGACTATTGCCACAGTAAACCTCGAGTGAGTTGGAAACTTCTAAAAGGGTGTACTAATTTTTTTCCCGGAAGTGTATGAAGAAAAACGACTCGTTACTGTTATTTGTGTATTTCATTTGATATTCACAACCACCTCGGTTGGGACTAACGTGAAGTGTTCGCACGTGAAAGGCGTTCCTGTTAATGGTCAAATACATTTTTAAAATTCCGGGTATGATAGACGTCACTTCCCCCTCTGTTCCCGCAGCAGTGCGTGAAAATGCTGCGTCACGGTGCGCTGGCAAAGCGTGGCATATGAGAAGAGCGCCTCACCACGGGGCTGGTTATCCCGCGTGACTGCTGAAATTTTCTGCCGTGAAGCCCGTGTTGGAACGTCAGGCCTCGTAACATGGAAGCGTGGACGCCTCGTCTGCAGTTATTACGCACGCTTCACTTCCCGACTCGATATCCAGCAATTATGTGTATTCCAAAACAACACCCGGATGACGCAAACAGCCGTGTAGCCTCCGAATGACTAAGGCAGAAATCCAATCTGCATTTTAGCATGCGAATCACTTGTCTTTCGGTCATACGCCGTTATAGTCACAACCAGCTTGGAAATCAAACAGAATTTTCACATGTTCGGGATCTTGTTCAAAAACTAAATGCTGCTTTATTTGCCATTAGAACAGCATCTGAAATAAGTAATAGTTTAACACGAAAAGTAGTCTACTTTGCTTAGTTTAATTCGCATGTGACGTATGGTATTATTTTTTGCTGTGACTCTTCTGATTCAGAAGGGTATTTTTGCTTCAGAAACGGGCGGTTCGAGCAATGTATGGAGTATGTTCCCGAACCTCTTGTCGACCCCTGTTCAGTAGTCTGGAAATTCTGACATTGGCCTCTCAATATTTATTTTCTTTGATTTCGTTTGGTGTAAACAATATTAGCTTACTCCCAAGAGTTAGCAGGTTTCGCTCACTACTAGGCTGAAATCCAATCTGCATTTGGAACGCACATCCTTCACTCTCGGGCAGAAAGGCGTGCAGCATTCTGCTGCATCCATTTTAATTAAGCTACCATAAAAATTCAAAAATTCTAGCAGTAACCCACGCCCTTTGGAACCTGAACTGAAGGGTTTCCTCGTGTCTCATTCCTTCTGTTCCGTCGAGCAAGTATTGGAATTTTTTTTAAAAAATATACAAATTCCTGTGTTACGTTGTTGCTTATGTTTGTTTAAACTTATGGCTTGTCTTCTAAATAGGATTCGTATACGTCTCTTTGCTCTTCTGTAATAATTTCATATACTGACTCATTCCATGACCATGAAGACTTGCTCTTCAATTTGGTCCTGTGGAACACGACATACATCTACATCTCATCTACGTCTACGTGATTACTCTGCTATTCACAATAAAGTGGCTGGCAGAGGGTTCAATGAACCACCTTCATGCTGTCTCTCTACCGTTCCACTCTCGAACGACGCGCGGGAGAAACGAGCACTTAAATTTTTCTGTGCGAGATCTGATTTCTCTTATATTATCGTTATCATAATTTCTCCATATGTAGGTGGGTGCCAACAGAATGTTTTCGCAATCGGAGGAGAAAACTGGTGATTGAAATTTCATGAGAAGATCCCGTCGCAACGAAAAACGCCTTTGTTTTAATGATTGCCGCTCCAATTCACGTATTATGTCTGTGACACTATCTCCCCTATTTCGCGACAATACAAAACGAGCTGCCCTTCTTTGTACTTTTTCGATGTCATCCGTCAGTCCCACCTGATGCGGATTCCACACCGCACAGAAGTACTCCAGAATAGGGCGGACAAGCGAAGTGTAAGCAGTCTCTTTGGTAGACCTGTTTCACCTTCTTAATGTTCTGCCAATGAATCGGAGTGTTTGGTTTGCTCTACCCACAATATTATCTATGTGATCGTTCCAATTTGCGTTGTAATCCCTATGTATTTAGTTGAATTTACAGCCCTCAGAATTGTGTGACTTATCGCGTAATCGACATAAAAATTATAAAAAAATAATTCTGAATAATGCATGGGGAAATCAAATCAAATGAATGACTGGAAACTGCATCAGGAACGCCCTTTGCAATATAAGTAACATTAATACATAAATAGATACATGATTTCAAAAATCCACGATTTACGCTAATATGTCTATGTTTTAAACCTTTTTGGGAAATGTGTAACACTATTGTTGCATTTGTGCCAAATATGACATTAACGTGCAAAAAGTGCTACCGTCTGGGAGGAATTTTGAATAGTTTGACCGTGTGGTAACCCAATAGACAGAGGGGATCCAACATAGATTTCGTGACAATGGCGATTAGTAGAAAAAGTGAAAAACTTCAATTTTGGATGCTAAGAAAGTAACTAAGTTCTCGAGAATGAAATAATAAACGGTCGCCATCCTAATTAGGCATAGTAATGTGGCAACATTAAGTTCAAAGAATTTAATTATAATTTTGCAGAAAGGACTCTCATTATTTTTCTCTTTGTAAAGTGCAAAGAACACACACAACTACCGGACGAACTGAACAGTGATTAGCAGTAGTTACCACTCGCATGAATTAGTAGTCACAGAAAGATAAATGGTACTTTACTCCTGTTGATAATAACATCTCAACCATTAACCAATTCAGCACCAAAAAGTTATCAAAGACATCACGAGAGTAAGTAAGCATGAGAAGAGTCCTGTTTTAACTAACACACAACCATCAGAAATACAATAGAATAAGACTGTAAAAACACTTTTTTTATATTCTTTCTTTTATGGAAATACTTCAGATTCCTTTAGCCAAAGCAATGTTTAATTTAACTTCCTCATAATAGAAAAGAATACAGTGGGGGGCCCATAAACTGTAATTTACGCTATAGGTAAATTCTGTAACTGTTTCAGAGACAAATTGCATTACACTAATGTGGATTTCTAACCCCACTTGAATTTGTTTGTATTTCAATGCTATACAGAAATTTACTCAAATGTTATTCTCAAATAAAACTTAAGAAATTAGTTCATGGTAATAGTCAAAGCAAAAGCAAATTTTCGGTGAGTCAAATTATGTGTCTTTTCCATTACCTGTTAAGCAGGTGGTTTAACTAGCAACATTTATACACTTTAACACTGAAACTTTGGCACATTCAAATTAGAAACAATTCTATGGTTATTGAGAAACAGGTTACTCGGTCTTTTGCACGTTTAGGATAGGACCCTAAAACGGTTTTATCATCAGGACAATTTCAAAGTTCACACACATGTTTTTATCACTTGCCTTATTATTGAAAAAGCACACACACAAACATACTGGTTCATACTAAGATACATATCTGATTTCCTGAAGTTGGCGGAGCAGTGGCGCAATAGTGGTGGCAAGCACATGGCCGGCTATCTGATCTCACTTCTTCCAGTTTAAGGCTCTTTTCAAATTTCTTCTTGGCGACGTATTAATCATTTCAGAGCCATTCCATAATACAAGAGCACCATATTACAGCCTAAACCACATCCGAGGCAATTTCAACAATAATCGGCTTCCGTATGCCTCACTTGTCACCCACGGTATTGACTGTACAACTGCTGGCCACTGACTGCGTAATGTGCTCTCTCTCTTACCGCCCAGATTGACCGCCAAATCCACCTTTTGCCGCGCGCCAAGCCCCTTCCGTATCGGAGGGGGTTCCCTACATCTTTTCTTTTATATAATTCAACTTCCCTAATCATAAACTTCCACTTTCCCTCTGACAATTCAAAGATATTAACTAGTACAGAACAATCACTTCATAGTTACATACACATAATTGCACTGTATAAACTACTTACAATCGATAATGGTGTTACAAATGCATTTGTTACTTTCTCTTCACGTTCCGAGATTAGATTTAGATTAGATTCTTTGTCATGTTTCGAAAGGGAAAAATATAAATGATTCACTTGACCTAATATACTCGGGTATTTCTCTCTTCCAAACCTAGACAGGCTGAAACAGTAACATAGGATCTCCATTTGAAATATGGCTAATGACGGTGTTTGCAACGTAAATTCTGTGTCACACGGATACAGCGACAGCTCCACATGTAACACGTGTATCCGTACTCTGTCTGTAAGCTGAGGCTGCTGCTTAACCGGTGACTTGTGGCGTCAGTGTTTGAACGTTAAATGTCCAACACGTCATAATGACGAAATACCTCTCAATTCTGTTGAAGTTTAGTGTACATTTAATTTAATTTCATGTCCATTTTACTGTACAGTATAGTGCTTCACAACAAAAAAATTAAAAAAAAATTTAGTTAGTTATGGTTGAAAAATCATGACACGAATTATTTTACAGAAGGATGGAGAAAAACTGGTTGAAGTCGAGACCGGGGAACATTAGTTTCTATTTTGAGGTGCAGGAACATGTGAGGCAATGCTAACCCTATTACTTATTGAGCAAGAAAAGTTAAATCGAACCTACGTTTGTAGCTTATGTAGTCTTAGAGGAAAGTCCTGACGATCTTTACAGGAATATAATCTTTGTAATCCTGAAGGTAATGAGAATGAAAATTTGTGTACAACTTGTACATTTTAACTCTGTTAGAGACAGGAAAAGGACACGGAAGAACAGTTGAACAAAATTACATTGTCTTGAAAGGAGGATATAAGATCAACGCAACCGAAGCAAAACAGGGATGATGGAATGTACTAGAATTAAATCAGGCGGTGCAAAGAGAAACAATTATGAAAAAAAGTAGTAGATTAGTTTTCTTATTTGAGCAGTAAAATAACTGATAATGGCCGAACTAGAGGGAATACAAAATGTGAATTACCACCGCGTAATCGATGAGGAAGAACTGAATAGAACTAGAGAGAAAAGTAAACTGGGGCATAACTTGACTTTAAAAGGGGATCAGTTAGTAGAACACATTCTGAGCCACCAAGGAATTATCAATTTAGATTGAAGTTGGTTGCAATACTTGTTAGGGGATGAAATGTTCTGCACAGGATTGAGTAGCTTGGAGAACTGCATCAGACTAGTCTTCGGTCTGAAGACCACAACAATGCCAACAAAAAAAAGAGATCTCCTCGCTGTGTGTATGATCTGTACACGCACAAATCGTGTTTATAAAGCGCTGATTGAACTAGGTTGTCTTTAAAGTGTTAAGTGCGAAAACATAAAAGAAAGTTCCGTTACGTCACCGGAATATAAACTCAGTCTGATTTCACTGTTATTCACATCAAAGGAGAATTTGGTCTGCGGAACGTGAATGTAGAATCAAATTTTTTTCTAGGGGCGTGTGTCAAAGTAAACTGTGTTTTAATTTGATATTTAAATTAATTCATATTAATTAAAGGGTGGTGTCATGTGTGACACTAGGAATATTACTCAGGGTGTTGCAAACTCTACTGATATTTAGATATTACCTGTATAAGTGTTGCTTCTAAATTATGTGGTGAAAGCAAGTGGCGCAATGCTTTAGTATCATAAATGTGATGGGATTAGCTCATAAAATCTGTACACACACACACACACACACACACACACTCACACACACACAACACACGAAACCTTTTGTCTCACGGCGAGTTAAATGTGATTCCAACTAGTGACAAATGTGAACAACATTGCGTGTAATTTCCGAAATGTAAAGCAAGAACGAAAATTGAATCAAATGAAGATAAAAGAGTAAATATGTATAAAAATGACGGTATGAGATGAAATTTCGAGCTGTCGAAAGGTTCCATTATGTTACGCTCTAAATAACTTGTGGTATGAGAAAATCTAGGTTACAGAAACGAAGAAAATTTCGTCCGATATTGATAGAGTGCTTACTTGAGTGCTGAGAGAAGTGAGTTCAAGAGAACTTTATCATACCGTGTGGAGATAACTGTGAAGAAGAGCTCTAACAAGTGTAAATAACTTAAGAAATCTTTTCTTGGAAATGTGAAGCACAGCTGTTTTCTACGTGATGTTAAGAAGCAAATATAACACATTCTTACAGGAGATGGTATTCGTCAAAGCTAAACAGAAATTCCTATGTAGATACACCGTCTCACCAAAACTTACGGAGACAGATTTTATTCGTGGGGTATAAACGATGTCAGCACACTAACTATATCTGGCAGCTTGCACCAGCAGCTGTAAACAACAGATATGCTACATTCGATCAGTCAGTTGTGGGAAGTAAGTGTTAAGCAGTGGACATCTACGTGTGTATTCCATTCTGTCACAAATGGGGCAACATTCCTAAATGAAATGTTCAAGACATTCTCCAGTATGTACATTCTCCAGTATGTTTTGAGGCCAAGCGTTAGGCAAAGTATGTCTCGCGCACCTCGACTCCTGAATGAAAACAACGAGCATGGACGCCTGCCGCAACTTTATTGAAATGCAAAACGCGGACGATGCTCTCCTGGATAAAATCGTCGCGGACTACGAGACTTAGTGCGAATCTATGAAATAACAACATATTGCAGAAATTCACATGAATGGCCAACACTTTGATGATGTAACCGACACTAAAGCTAATGTGGCGCGCTAGTTGAACAACATCCCATAGAAGGACGTTTCGAAAGTTTCACATGGTTGTATGAATGTTCTGTGCGTTATACCAACACCGACTCAAAGGAAGGCCTCGGCGCTTGTTGGTGACGTCACGTCAACTAGGCACGGCGAACGCCAGGTCTGTTGCAGGCATACTCGTAATGGTGGTGTCTCCCACTCTGACACAGGAAAATGTGAAACTATTGGCGGTAGTTGACCAACACACATTGTTCTGAGAGATTTCTGCAATCAATTAATTGTGCAATTCATTACACTTCTTAACAAATAGTGTACTCCTGAACTTAAATTTCCACCTGTTTTAAGGATTGACATACAAAAACAACTTCATGGTCCAGCAGCAACAGAATTCGTGCTTCTTTACCTTATTTGTAAATCTGACGAAGTTACGTTTGTACTGGGTTGCTTTTACAAGAAACTGTGAACATATTGGTGTTGTTCTTTAGGTATCTCGGTTGACTATGGCGTGAGGAGCACTGAATGTTAATGAAATATCTTGCGATTGTACGCGTTGGGGGAGGGGGTGGGGGACAGAAGAAGAGGCAAAAGAGAGATACTTGTTTTATCAAATAAATTTTTTTTATCTTATAAAGTTTCTCCTTTCAGTTGCAAGAGGGGAATATTTATCTTTTCTAATATGCATGTTTAAAAACGTTGAAGCTCAGTGGTATTTTCGATGTATGAAGCTATTTTGGTTCCTGTTTAGAATTCCTTTCGTTGAAAACAAACTGTAATCTAATGACCGGCAACAGTTGGACATTTACGCATGTAAATTACTTCACATTTCCGGTGACGATATTAAACGAAAATAAATAAATAAATAAAAGAAACGAGTTCATTGTAAGGGGGTTGGGGTAAGTTTCGATAAAAATCAAGTAAATATAGTTTCTTGAATGTAAAATTTCCGAAGCTTGCAATGGGGCAAAGCATCTTCTCATATTGATCGACGTTGGTTTCGAGAGGATTCACTAATACAGAACTATGATCTTCATTTGTAGCTTTACGATAGTAATAAAATCTTTCATCTAAATAAAACTGCAGAATCCAAAACAATACCAAACAGTTTGTCCAAAAATAAGAGATTTATAGTGATAAGCAGCCCAGGCGTTTCTGCCTGCAACAGACCTGGCGTTCGCCGTGCCTAGCTGACGTGACGTCAGCAACACGCGTCGAGGCCTTCCTTTGAGTCGGTGTTGGTTATACTCGGGTAGGGGCAGAGACGATGTGGAACAACTGAAGCCTTAAAATTCATCTCAACTTTTCTGTTCTTTTTTTTTTCTTAATCCAGTGGGCGGGTGCGGAAACAGCTCCTGGTTGAAATATGGGCCTTTTTATCCTAAGATAGCGATCTGCCTGTTGGCACTGCGCTAGGTGCTCAGTGTGGTTGGTTGCCATACGTTGTTGTTTATCCTTCATCTTTCCTACACAGTCACGACCTCGTACCAACACACCTGGCTGTTCTCGGATTTGGTCATATGCACTGCGGCACCCGCTTCTGTAATGTGTGTGGAATATATTAATACCTCCAGAAGCCACTACAGCCAGAAATGTCAGTGATTCAAGTAAAGTCAACGGGGAGGACGCTCTACTAGGTTTCCTCGACAAATCCACCGCTCATTACATGTTTGTACTGTCGTACGAGGCGTGAAAATCTGGTTGGTGCCCTTTACTGCACAAATCACATCCTTTTTTCCGCGAGGTTAATTTGTCCGGTAAAGTGTATGGTCCCATGAATCTGTCATGGACAGTTCCCTTCCACACATTGACACTAATATAAACCTGATGTCTTGCTTCCAAGATCACTCGAATATTTATATCTGCCAACTTGTTGACTTTGTCATAAATTATTATCTCTCTCTATGTGAATTCCGACACAGCCATAAATTAAATGCAAGCTGTCAGCAGTAGATGTTCTGCACTCCGTTATAGAAACCGTTAGGAGAAATGTAATCTGATATGATGGTGTTGTCTCCTAACAGCATGGACACGCTGTGATGCGGATAAAGTGTCTGATAGCGCTGAAATGTGTTCAGCAGCCCCATTTGATCAAAGTTCTTTTGAAATGACCATCTACTGATCGCAGTACTGGCTCCGCCAAATCCGGCCGGACAGTGCGACGTCCACCACGACCCCTTGTCTGTCAATGGCTGCGACAATCTACCGAACATTTCTTCACATGATACGCGAGCATGAAGATGTTAATCGGTGTATATGGTACGTGCCACTCGATTAAAGCCGGAGACCAACCATAAAAGGACACTATGTCTACAATTGCGCGGGTGCAATAAAAGGACTCCTTTTCGGCAAATGTCTGAGCGGAGCGAAAACAAGGCTCCATAGAAATCACACAATGGTTTTTCGTACAAATTTCATAGCCAAACGAAGAGTAGAAAATGGACAAATTGGGTATAGAACCGACCAGCATGAGATCTAGTTCTGCGAAAAAAGGTTTTAATAGATTGAAAGCAATCTGATAAGAAAATAGTAGTAATTTGAGGGAAAATTGAAGTACAGCTGCTACTAGCTATGTAAATGGTGTTGAAAAATGTCAAATCACGGCTAAAACTACACACTTTTGTTAATAACAGAATACTGATGGATATTTAAACATAATTCATGCTTTATCAACAAAACTTGAAAATAGAAAAGAGAATTTAAGAAAACAAATGTTTTGAGAAATGCTTTGTCTAAAAGTAATAAATACAATAGAATAGAAGAACGTATGATATGCCTTTGGAGGATGCTCGAAGACATGCAAAACAAATGAGATGCAGACAGAGAATTTAAAATTCAAGCAGCACAATCCCTGCTACATCATGTCACCCGGACATACACGAGAAAGCTGCATACAAAACTATGCTGCATACAGCAAACAGAATTGTGTGGAACAAGGGGACAGGGTGAAATAATTAAAAATCACTAAACAAATAGGAGTGCCTAACGACTGCGCCACCTCAATGACAGATAAAATACAAAAAGAAACAGCGAAAAAAGGAAATTCCTGGCCCTTCGGAAGGAACAAGCTGTACAGCCAAATCTATGTCCACTATACTTCTTTTTTTGTCATCAGTCTATTGACTGGTTTGCTGCGGCCCGCCACTAATTCCTTTCCTGTGCTAACCTCTTCATCTCAGAGTAGCACTTGCAACCTACGTCCTCAATTATTTGCTTGACGTATTACAATCTCTGTCTTCCTCTACAGTTTTTGCCCTCTACAGCTCCCTCTAGCACCATGGAAGTCATTCCCTCATGTCTTAGCAGATGTCCTATCATCCTGTCCCTTCTCCTTATCAGTGTTTTCCACATATTCCTTTCCTCTCCGATTCTACGTAGAACCTGCTCATTCCTTGCCTTATCACTCCACCTAATTTTCAACATTCGTCTATAGCACCACATCTCAAATGTTTCGATTCTCTTCTATTCTGGTTTTCCCACAGTCCATGTTTCACTACCATACAATGCTGTACTCCAGACGTACATCCTCAGAAATTTCTTCCTCAAATTAGGGCCGGTATTTGATATTAGTAGACTTCTCTTGGCCAGAAATGCCTTTTTCGCCATAGCGAGTCTCCTTTTGATGTCCTCCTTGCTGCGTCCGTCATTGGTTATTTTACTGCCTAGGTAGCAGAATTCCTTAACTTCATTGACTTCGTGATCATCAATCCTGATGTTAAGTTTCTCGCTGTTCTCATTTCTACTACTTCTCATTACCTTCGTCTTTCTCCGATTTATTCTCAAACCATACTGTGTACTCGTTAGACTGTTCATTCCGTTCAGCAGATCATTTAATTCTTCTTCACTTTCACTCAAGATAGCAATGTCATCAGCGAATCGTATAATTGATATCCTTTCACCTTGTATTTTAATTCCACTCCTGAACCTTTCTTTTATTTCCATCATTGCTTCCTCGATGTACAGATTGAAGAGCAGGGGCGAAAGGCTACAGCCTTGTCTTACACCCTTCTTAATACGAGCACTTCGTTCTTGATCGTCCACTCTTATTATTCCCTCTTGGTTGCTGTACATATTGTATATGACCCATCTCTCCCTATAGCTTACCCCTACTTTTTTTCAGAATCTCGAACAGCTTGCACCATTTTATATTGTCGAACGCTTTTTCCAGGTCGACAAATCCTATGAAAGTGTCTTGATTTTTCTTTAGCCTTGCTTCCATTATTAGCCGTAACGTCAGAATTGCCTCTCTCGTCCCTTTACTTTTCCTAAAGCCAAACTGATCGTCACCTAGCGCAGTCTCAATTTTCTTTTCAATTCTTCTGTATATTATTCTTGTAAGCAGCTTCGATGCATGAGCTGTTAAGCTGATTGTGCGATAATTCAAGCACTTGTCAGCTCTTGCCGTCTTCGGAATTGTGTGGATGATGCTTTTCCGAAAGTCAGATGGTATGTCGCCAGACTCATATATTCTACACACCAACGTGAATAGTCGTTTTGTTGCCACTTCCCCCAATGATTTTAGAAATTCTGATAGAATGTTATCTATCCCTTCTGCCTTATTTGACCGTAAGTCCTCCAAAGCTCTTTTAAATTCCGATTCTAATACTGGATCCCCTATCTCTTCTAAATCGACTCCTGTTTCTTCTTCTATCACATCAGACAAATCTTCACCCTCATAGAAGCTTTCAATGTATTCTTTCCACCTATCTGCTCTCTCCTCGGCATTTAACAGTAGAATTCCCGTTGCACTCTTAATGTTACCACCGTTGCTTTTAATGTCACCAAAGGTTGTTTTGACTTTCCTGTATGCTGAGTCTGTCCTTCCGACAATCATATCTTTTTCGATGTCTTCACATTTTTCCTGCAGCCGTTTCGTCTTAGCTTCCCTGCACTTCCTATTTATTTCATTCCTCAGCGACTTGTATTTCTGTGCCGGCCGGAGTGGCCGAGCGGTTAAAGGCGCTCCAGTCTGGAACCGCACGACCGCTACGGTTGCAGGTTCGAATCCTGCCTCGGGCATGGATGTGTGTGATGTCCTTAGGTTAGTTAGGTTTAAGTAGTTCTAAGTTCTAGGGGATTGATGACCACAGCAGTTGAGTCCCATAGTGCTCAGAGCCATTTTTTTTTTGTATTTCTGTATTCCTGATTTTCCCGGAACATGTTTGTACTTCCTCCTTTCATCAATCAACTGAAGTATTTCTTCTGTTACCCATGGTTTCTTCGCATCTACCTTCTTTGTACCTATGTTTTCCTTGCCAACTTCTGTGATGGTCCTTTTTAGAGATGTCCATTCCTCTTCAACTGTACTGCCTACTGCGCTATTCCTTATTGCTGTATCTATAGCGTTAGAGAACTTCAAACGTATCTCGTCATTCCTTAGTACTTCCGTATCCCACTTCTTTGCACATTGATTCTTCCTGACTAATGTCTTGAACTTCAGCCTACTCTTCATCACTACTATATTGTGATCTGAGTCTATATCTGCTCCTGGGTACGCCTTACAATCCAGTATCTGATTTCGGAATCTCTGTCTGACCATGATATAATCTAATTGAAATCTTCTCGTATCTCCCGGCCTTTTCCAAGTATACCTCCTCCTCTTGTGATTCTTGAACAGGGTATTCGCTATTACTAGCTGAAACTTGTTACAGAACTCAATTAGTCTTTCTCCTGCTTCATTCCTTGTCCCAAGCCCATATTTTCCCGTAACCTTTTCTTCTACTCCTTCCCCTACAACTGCATTCCAGTCGCCCATGACTATTAGATTTTCGTCCCCCTTTACATACTGCATTACCCTTTCAATATCCTGATACAATTTCTCTATCTGTTCATCTTCAGCTTGCGACGTCAGCATGTATACCTGAAATATCGTTGTCGGTGTTGGTCTGCTGTCGATTCTGATTAGAACAACCCTGTCACTGAACTGTTCACAGTAACACACCCTCTGCCCTACCTTCCTATTCATAACGAATCCTACACCTGTTATACCATTTTCTGCTGCTGTTGATATTACCCGAGACTCATCTGACCATAAATCCTTGTCTTCCTTCCACTTCGCTTCACTGACCCCTACTATATCTAGATTGAGCCTTTGCATTTCCCTTTTCAGATTTTCTAGTTTCCCTACCACGTTCAAGCTTCTGACATTCCACGCCCCGACTCGTAGAACGTTATCCTTTCGTTGATTATTCAATATTTTTCTCATGGTAACCTCCCCCTTGGCAGTCCCCTCCCGGAGATGCGAATGGGGGACTATTCCGGAATCTTTTGCCAATAGAGAGATCATCATGACACTTCTTCAATTACAGGCCACATGTCCTGTGGACACACGTTACGTGTCTTTAATGCAGTGGTTTCCATTGCCTTCTGCATCCTCATGTCGTTGATCATTGCTGATTCTTCCGCCTTTAGGGGCAATTTCCCACCCCTAGGACAAGAGAGTGCCCTGAACCTCTATCCGCTCCTCCGCCCTCTTTGACAAGGCCGTTGGCAGAATGAGGCTGACTTCTTATGCCGGAAGTCTTCGGCCGCCAATGCTGATTATTCATCAAAATTTAGGCAGTGGCGGGGATCGAACCCGCGACCGAAGACGTTTTGATTATGGATCAAAGACGCTACCCCTAGACCACGGGTCCCTTCACCATACAGTATGTAGGTATATTTCTAAAATCGCCATACACCATACATTATGTAGATATATTTCTAAAAAAAATAGCAAATCGTCTTAGATCACATAAAGTGGAAGTTGATTTCACAAGAAACTAGACCAGAAATTAGTGCACGCCTTAACAATTATAAAAGATAAATTCTCAAATTCAGGAATATACAAAAACACATGTAAAACTTGCTCAAGCGGCTTCATAGGATAGTTTGGCAGCAAATTTCATGTTGGTACACTGAACACATCAACTGTTGCACACATTACCACTTCATAAAATCAGTAATAACAACACACATAAAAATCACTGGACCCATTCAAAAACATAGAAGATGATCTTAAGATACTTCACCACGTTCAAAACTCACATACAATGCATTTAATGGAGGAGCTGGAAATTTTTGTAAAGGAAAAGCAAGGAAAAAATCGTCAGTCACAAACTAGTTAGTGAATCAGTTAATTTTTCCAAACGTTTTTTATCTTTATGTTAATTGCAGTAATTTTCGTTAATATATCGTAGACACTACTCAGAATTTACAACAAAGTAGAACATAAACATAATAGATAATTTTAAAGTTTTCATTAGCGAGTATTGATAAGGTAAATTTTATAACTAACAACTTTGTGTAAACAATGTAATCCACAGAAAATGTAACTCCTCTCACTTTATACAAACTCTTTGTGAAACCATACTGTCATAATTGCCCTGAAACAAGTTCTGATGTCAAAAACAAGTGATGTTTTGCATGTATGTGATACTCTGCGTAATTGACTTAACTGACTTCTTAGTAGGCAGCTCGTCTCTAACATAAAAAACCCCAAGATTTATCTCGTTCTATTTTATGATATCAGTATAACCTCAAAAAGACGACTACAGTGCAAGACAGGCAGAAAATCACACATACAAACATCACAGAAATTTCTTGTGTAAACAAATGCACATGACAATGAGAATAAATTCTCGAAACGCGTCAAGCTAACCAAGATAAAATACGTAACTCTTGTACTCCGTCGTTAGTTAGATCATGTATGACACAGTTGCAGGGTTTCCACAAACGTTGATTATGTTGAATGAAATTAAGTTACAGTTCAACGTACAGTTTACAGTCTTAGTATTCTGAAGTGTCGATGTGGATGCTCAGTCGTTTTCTTATATCACTTAGCGTATGAGCGTCCCAGCTGCGGTACATGTATTCGAGCATCCTTCAAAGGCGCTTCAAATGTTTCTCTAACCTACTTTACTTTATACTTTCAGACCAATCATATCACAAACCATTCAACCCGTTTTTCTCCAAAATTTTTGACTATTATTTACGTCGTCCACATCTCATTTTGTCAGTAGTCTTGTTTTTATGCCAGTTCATCAGAAAGATACAACTGAACAGCTGACGAGGGAGACACTTGTTAGGAGCTACATCTGACAACTGTTTCAGATCATAGAAACGAAGACGGGAACTAAGAATTAGTAATGCACGTCAGTAGGACGAAAGCCTTACAGAGAAGAACACAAGAAATAAGAATAAGCTATGAACGTCGGTACGACGAAAGCCGTACAGAGAAGAACACAGGAAATAAGAATAAGCAATGCAAGTCAGTAGGACGAAAACCTACTCGGAACAAGATCAGTTGGCCATAACTCAACAAGTATTTTTTTACGGACATATATGCCCTTTTTCTAGTTTTGAGCAGCACTAGTTCCTGTAAGGTAAGGGACACTTTAAAACAACCTTGTATATTCTGACACGTGGGCAGCGTTCCATGTGAAAACTTAAATCGCTCCCCTGAAAGAGGTAATTCTCCACATGCGACATGGTAGTCTTGGCTACAGCAGACTGTTGTGTGTTGGAGCCTGTGTTACCTGCACTGATCTCTTCTGTAAATCCGACAGGCGATTTCATCACCAGGTGTCAAGATGTTCTCACTCCCACTCAGCTGATAATTTCCTCGGCAGCTGGTGACGAGTTAGTCACCAAACTGTTTCTTATATCACTGTACTCGGTCGGCTGACTTGTCATTTTCTTGATTACGTCAAACCTTTGTTCTCTTCTAATAGATTGCACAATCTAACCCTAGATTTAGAAAAAGCGTTGGAAACATTTACTGAAACCCTAAATCACAGAGAGCGAAAAGTTATCTACAACTTATACAGAAATATACTGTAATTATTAGATCATGGGCGGTATGACTTCAGCGTACCCCTTCGTACCCCATCCACTACCCATCTCTCTCCTAAGCCATGGCCACGCGGGGTAGCCTCGCGGTCTTGGCGTCTTGTAACGGTACGCGCGGCTCCCCCGTCGGAGGTTCGAGTTCTCCCTCGGGCATGGGTGTGTGTGTTGTCCACAGCGTAAGTTACTTTAAGTTAGATTAAGTAGTGTCTCAGCTTAGCGACCGATGACCTAAGCAGTTTGGTCTCATAAGATCTTGCCATAAATTTAAAAAATTTAATCCTAAGCCATGCTGTTTTTTTGGAAACAGGCCAGTCAGAGTGCTTCTAAACCAGCGCATACATTGTTTGCTCCCCCACTGCTTTACTGACCATTAAAACTAAACAGCGGATCAGTATGTGTCAGCACTCGGCCGTCTTCTTATCTGTACCCCACTTGGCGCCCAAATACGACTATGGATCGAGCTTTGTTTCCCAAGTGCTGCAAGGCACAATGGACTCACATTAAATATCACAATCATATTTCCACATCTAAATTTTCTTTATTATTGTTCTATATGTGTATGAAGTACATGTGGCTCAGTTATTGGTTGTTGTTGTTGTTGTTGTTGTCTTCAGTCCAGAGGTTGGTTTGATGCAGCTCTCCATACTACTCTATCCTGTGCAAGCTTCATCATCTCCCAGTACCTACTGCAACCTACATCCTTCTGAATCTGCTTAGTGTATTCATCTCTTTGTCTCCCTCTACGGTTTTTACCCTCCACGCTTCCCTCCAATACTAAATAGGTGATTCTGTGATTCCTCAGAACATGTCCTACCAACCGATCCCTTCATTTAGTCAAGTTGTGCCACAAATTTCTCTCCTCCACAATTCTATTCACTACCTCCTCATTAGTTATGTGATCTAATCTAATCTTCAGCCTTCTTCTGTAGCACCACATTTCGAAAGCTTCTATTCTCTTGTTGTCCACACTATTTATCGTCCATGTTTCACTTCCATACATGGCTACACTCCATACAAATACTTTCAGAATCGACTTCCTGACACTTAAATCTATACTCGACGTTAACAAATTTCTCTTCTTCAGAAACGCTTTCCTTGGCATTGCCAGTCTACATTTTATATCCCCTCTACTTTGACCATAATAAGTTATTTTTCTCCCCAAATAGCAAAAATCTTTACCTCCTTTAAGTATCTCATTTCCTAATCTAATTCCCTCAGCATCACCCGTTTTAATTCGACTACATCCCATTCTCCTCGTTTTGCTTTTGTTGATGTTCATATTGTATATCCTCCTTTCAAGACACTGTCCATTCCGTTCAACTGCTCTTGCTGGTCCTTTGCTGTCTCTGACAGAATTACAATGTCATCGGCGAACCTGAAAACTTTTATTTCTTCTCCATGGATTTTAATTCCTACTGCGAATTTTTCTTTTGTTTCCTGTACTGCTTCCTCACTATACAGACTGAATAACATCGGGGAGAGGCTACAACCCTGTCTCACTCCCTTCCCAACCACTGTTTCCCTTTCATGCCCCTCGACTCTTATAACTGCCATCTGGTTTCTGTACAAATTGTAAATAGCCTTTCACTCCCTGTATTTTACCCCTGCCACCTTCAGAATTTGAAAGAGAGTATTCCAGTCAACATTGTCAAAAGCTTTCTCTAAGTCTACAAATGCTAGAAACGTAGTTTTGCCTTTCCTTAATCTTTCTTCCAAGATAAGTCGTAGGGTCAGTATTGCCTCACGTGTTCCAACATTTCTACGGAATCCAAACTGATCTTCCCCGAGGTCGGCTACTACCAGTTTTTCCATTCGCCTGTAAAGAATTCGCGTTAGTATTTTGCAACCATAACTTATTAAACTGATAGTTCGGTAATTTTCTCATCTGTCAACACCTGTTTTGTTTGGAATTGGAATTATTATATTCTTCTTGAAGTCTGAGGGTATTTCGCCTATCTCATACATCTTGCTCACCAGATGGCGGAGTTTTGTCAGGGCTGGCTCTCCCAAGGCCGTCAATAATTCTAATGGAATGTTGTCTACTTCCGGGGCCTTGTTTCGAATTAGGTCTTTTAGCGCTCTGTCAAACTATTCACGCAGTATAATATCCCCCATTTCATCTTCATTTACATCCTCTTCCATTTCCATAATATTATCCTCAAGTTCATCGCCCTTGTATAGACCCTCTATATGCTCCTTCCCCAATTCTGCTTTCCCTTTTTCGCTTAGAACTGGGTTGCCATCTGAGATCTTGATATTCATTCAAGTGGTTCTCTTTTGCCCAAAGGTCTCTTTACTTTTACTGTAGGCAGTATCTATCTTACCCCTAGTGAGATAAGCCTCTACATCCTTACATTCATCCACTAGCCATCCCTGCTTAGCCCTTTTGCACTTCCTGTCGATCTCATTTTTGAGACCTTTGGATTCCTTTTAGCCTCTTTCATTTACTGCGTTTATATATTTTCTCCTTTCGTCAATTAAATTCAGTATTTTTTCTGTTACCCAAGGATTTCTACTAGCCCTCGTCTTTTTAACTACTTGATCCTCTGCAGCCTTCACTATTTCATCCCTCAAAGCTACACATTCTTCTTCCAGTTATTGATAGTGATCTAAATTACAGGTTAATGTGCACTTGGCGATAACTATACAGTAGTTCGACCTTGGCATTAAAGTAAAAACAAAAATTGCGTTTTTATATCAAAATAAGTAAATATTTGTTCTGTAACCGTACAAAACTCACAGGATTCATTTAGTGGCACTACTGGTGTAAATTAGGGCACACTTGATGCCTCTGTTCGAATATAATAAATTTTCTTCTTGAGTCCGTGTAGTGTTGGCAGAAGCGCCAACACTGGGTTGCTGGAGGAGGCCGAAATGCACGCGTTTAATTACACGCTGACTGGCGTGAGGTCTGGAACAGGACAATATCGTGAGAATTGCAAATAAAGTACGTAGTTGATATAATACTTAACTTTAATCCACAATTGTAGAACATCTCTCGTTACGGTACATGCTTCATAATATTAATTATCAATTGAATACGGCGCCTTGCTAGGTCGTAGCAAATGTAGCTGAAGGCTATGCTAACTATCGTCTCGGCAAATGAGAGCGTATTTGTCAGTGAACCATTGCTATGAACGTCGGCTGTACAACTGGGGCGAGTGCTAGTACGTCTCTCTAGACCTGCCGTGTGGTGGCGCTCGGTCTGCTATCACTGACAGTGGCGACACGCGGGTCCGACGTATACTAATGGACCGCGGCCGATTTAAAGGCTACGACCTAGCAAGTGTGGTGTCTGGCGGTGACACCACAGTCCGAGAATCTTATGTCCACGATGGAGCATGATTTTAGGAGGCAACGCTGGTGCGAAACTGAGCTTGTTCTTTCCTCACATGAAAAACTGCTAATTATGGCTGAAGGTCAGCAGGCAGATTCCATATTTCTAGATTTCCGGAAAGCGTGTGACAGGGTGTCCCACTGCAGCCTGTAAAAAGAGGGCACGAGCATATGGAATAGGTTCACAGATATGTGCGAGGTTTCTTAAGTTGAACCCAGTATATTGTCCTCGATGGCGTGTATTTATCAGGGACATCAGCAATCTGCCGTTGTTTGCTGATGCTGCTGTGGTGTACATTAACGTGTGGAAGTTGAGTGACTGTAAAAGGATGCAAAATGAGGTTACAGAATTTCTGGTTTGTGCGATGAGTGACAGCTAGCTCTAAATATAGACAAATTTAAGTTAATGCGGATGAGTAGGAAAAACAAACGTACACTGTTTGGATACAGCATCAGTAGCTTCCTGCTCGACACAGTCACGTCAATCAAATGCCTGGGCGTAACGCTGCAAAGCGACATCAAATGGAGACTACGGTATATTGGGAGAATTCTAGGAAAGTGTATTTCATCTGTAAAGGAGACCGCTTATAGGACGCTGGTGCGACCTATTTTTGAGTGCTGCGAATGACATTCATTGACTCTTCTAGGAACGTACGCTTTCCCAAATCTTAACAGTAAACCACACTGTAATACGTAACAACCCTCATATAGCTTCTGACACTGTAATTTGACGAGCGTCTCCGTCACGTTTTCGCTCTTACAAAACTAATACATTACAGAACGCTCTGCTTTTGTTTTGTTCTCTTTTCTCTACGAGACTGTCTTGTTGTATTTAATTATTTGCTTTGCGTTTTGGGAAAGATGAGAGGGAGGAGGGAAAATATCGATACACGAGACGGGCACGCCGTAGGACTTAACCCGGGGGTGCTGTCTGCTGTGATGCATCAGCTGCAAACCAGGGGACTGCAGCCGTTTCGTTGTCCAGCTCTGCGTAAAGTCGTGCGGCGGTCTTGCCGCAACGCGCGGAGTTAAGTTGGTGGGCTGTGCTAGGATTTATGTGGCAGCAGCGAGACACTGTGCAGGCAGACATGTAGCTCGGCGATATCTCACAGCATTTGGCGGTGTTATATTTGTGAATACATCTTAATATGATTCTTGAGGTCTTCCCGAGGTACTGAATATTCTACGAGATTTCGGGGTTGCAGCCGGATCACCTTGACTTCTTGCCACAATAATTCGGCTGGCAACCGTCCAGTCATCTTCAGGGGTGTGAAGACTGCTAGTCCACGGTGTCGACTTTTATATTCAGCAGAGAACGCCCCTGTGACTGCCGCCAGTGCGCATGCGTTTCCGCGCCAATTTTTGCTGTAAAGCAAAAACTAGCTGTCTCCAATGACGGACACTCACCTGAAGATGGCTGGACGGTTGCCAGCCGAAATATTGTGGCAAGAAGTCAACATGATCCGGCTGCAATCCCGAAACCTCAAAGAATACGTCTTAATAATTAAAATTCTAGAACAGCTGCAGGTCGCGTGTAACTTTTTCTTTATTTTTACATGTTTCACTCGACCTACTCAAAGCATCTTCAGAACTGTGGAAATACAATGTGTTACGCCACCATGCAATAAGATAAATTCACCGATTTGCAATAAGACAAATTCACAGATTCAGCTTACAGTGAGATAACTTACATTACGTAGCCGAGGGCCACACGTAACAAACATGGGGCTGTGTATAGCGCACCCATTGTACATAAAACTGGAGTGAGTTGCTTCTGAACAGTTAACGTAAACTCCCTGGTCAGATACATCGTAAGGTTAAACAGCAAGGCGTATCATTCCTTGCTGAGCGAGTCAAAGCCCTGTCGATATGCGCTTTGGTTGAAACTACGTGAAGAAGTCAAACGTAAAGCAATGTAATAGAAAAAACACTAATGTCACTAAACTACGAAACTATGAAAAATATCCGCCGCTTTTTCGGGCATTCTCACGTCTAAGTCTAAAAAACACACCTGGTTATTAAAAAATTTATAAAGATATAGTAAAATTACAAATTAAAATTGTTATATCCACCTTTACTGGCGTTAGTACACATATCCCATGTATACACCGCCATGAGAACTAACCTATAATAACGTGGATTAAATTACCATTCAGCGATGGTGACGTGATTTCTCTTACGTATACAACTATCAGACTGCAGTATATGGAGTGAGAGGCATTCACAACATACATATTTATTTACAGTGTGTATATTTGGTGTATATATACGTACTTGCATATACTCATGAAGCTATCAAATTTCAAATTGCGTTGAGCTCTTTGTTTAAACCAGACGGCAGATACGAAGGACATGCATATTGGCTCTGCTGACGTTAAGAAGAAGGTAGAGAGTCGCTGCTCAATAACTACCGATATAAACGTAGATGACTTATCTGGACGTGAGGTACGTCAGGGAAAGTCAGAGCTCTTGATAACGTTTGTGAAGTCACTGACATTGTTGGTTAAGAGATTGAAAGATAAAGTTAATTTCCGTATTAGACCGCTCAGTAGCTTGCGTAGTGTATATGTAGAGTATAATTAATATTTTCGACAAAATTTAAGTGGACGTAAATGTTCATAACTTGAAACGTGTCTGAAAATAAATAAGTAAACATCAGTTAGGAAGAGAACTGCAATAGTGTTGTGTGTGTGTGTGTGTGTGTGTGTGTGTGTGTGTGTGTTTGAGAGAGAGAGGGAGAGAGAGAGAGACAGCTTTATTAATCCGCAAAATCTGCAACACTTTTTAAAATTTGAGGATTAAAATTGTGAAATCTGTGCCATCTGATGCTGGGCTCGTGCCTAGGCTCCAAACTATATATGATGAAATACATTATTCATTCAAAAATACCATGGCTGGTTTCAGTTTTTATTCTCAGTGTTTGTTGCGTAGCCACCATCGATAATACAATAAATAAAAATACATTAACTAGTACTTTGTTTGTTCTAAAACAATACCTTATTGTCCGCAACTCGTGGTCGTGCGGTAGCGCTCTCGCTTCCCACGCCCGGGTTCCCGGGTTCGATTCCCGGCGGGGTCAGGGATCGTCTCTGCCTCGTGATGACTGGGTGTTGTGTGCTGTCCTTTGGTTAGTTAGGTTTAAGTAGTTCTAAGTTCTAGGGGACTGATGACCATAGATGTCAAGTCCCGTAGTGCTCAGAGCCATTAATACCTTATTGTACCATACATCTAGTGGAGAAACTGATAAAGAATGAATGTAGACCCATGCATCTACATCTGCGTCAGCATCCGTATCCTGTAAACCAACGTGAAGTGCATGGCAGAGTGTACTTATGTGAAATGTCACACCACCCCATGAGTACGGATTCCTGTTTGTGATTTGAATGTTCAACAGTTCTGATCGCTCTGTATTAACAACACTGCCACTTTAATATATAAATAATAAATAAACTTTTATATTCTGAAGATGGTTATTAACCAAAACCGGTAGCGATAAAAGAGCACATATACCGATCAGCCAAAACATTATGACCACTGCCAACCGCGAAGTTGGATACCGCCTAGTGGCGTTGAAAGCACGTGACACGATAATGAAAATATTTAAGCGGAACTGACACGTACGAGGGACCACCGTGCCGAAGATATGGGCTGCAGATGGGGAAATTCATTGAGATAAACGCCTTTGATGTAGGGCCTATTATTATTGCGCAGAGCCTGTGAACGAATATCCCGAAAACGGTGAAGCTGGCTGAATGTTCACGTGTTGTCGTGAGAATCTAGGGAGCGAGGTAGAAGGACAGTGAAACTACCACTAGGCACTACATGGTTGGACGTCCACGACTCTTCACAGAACGCGGGGTTCTGAGGCTTATCTGTTCTGTAAAGTAGGGCAGATGGTGATCCGTGACATCTCTGCCGAAAGAGCGCAATGTTGGTTCACGCACAAGTGTCTTGGAGCCAGAATAGTGCTACAAAAATGGTTTGAGGAGCATTATAATGAACTCACATGATGTCTCAGCGACCAAATTCGCTGGATGTAAACCCTATGAGACCCATCTGGGGGTCTACAGGGCGTCATCACCCAATACGCAAATGAGTGGTCCGTTTTTACGCGAATTACAGGACTTCTGCGTAGACACCTAATGCTGTATCCCTCCACGAACCTACCACCAACAAACTGTCGGATTCCTGATACACAGAATAAGTGGTGTATTTCGTTCCAGAGACGGACAAACAAGATGTTAAGCAGGTGGTAATAATGTTTTGGCTTATCCGTGGATAGACAGCTGCGTTCATGCAAAATAAAATAATAGTAGTTGGCAATAACCTTCAAAAAGTATTTTGCTCGCTAAGCGACAGTACAGAACTGTACCGATCGCCTTCTGGAAGTCAAGGAACATGGCAAGGAGCTGAGCGCGCCAGTATTTATTACCTTATGGGACTCGTGGACGAAACGCGTTTGCAGAATCTATGTTGATTTCTACAGAGGAGTTTTGAGGTCTCCAGAAATGTCGTAATAGGCGACCATTTAACATATTTCAAGATTCTATAACAGCGATATGGGCCTATAACTGTGTATGTCTGTTCCATCACCCTTCTTCGAAACGGGAACGACTTGCGCACATATCCAATAACTAGGAACGCTTCGATCCTCCAGCGACGTGCGGTATATTGGTGCTATAAGATTATTCTATATGGAATTGTATAGTTATCACATTAGGACGAATCACCAATCCTCTCTTGAGCGATTTCATTTGATTTCCTCTCCCGCCGTCACCTATCGTTCGGTATCTGCCATCTAAGATGTGCGTCTGGCCGTTTAAAGAAGAAACCGCTTCAAACCGGCACGAACTCCGCTTTTAGGAAAAGGAAACGTCCACTAATACCTGTATCGCCATTCTGTAAATTATCCATCACGTAGAAGAACGTGTACATACACGATTTGATCAAAAATATCCGACCTGCTATTAGTGACATTAATATGTGTCTATCCTTTGCCTTAATGGCGGCTTGAACTCTTTTGGTGAATCTTTCAAAGAGGTGTCGTCTGAAAGTCTATGGAGTAGTGGCAGTCTATTCTTCCACAGGAGCCAAAACGAGAGCAGGTAGTTATGATGGGCACTGGGGTCTGGAGCGATGACCCAAAATGTTTCATTGGTCCAGGCCAGCCCATTTGAGGATTGTTACTGTACACAGGCCATTGCCTCGCACATGTTTCTTTATGACAGGATGTATTGTAATTCTGATATAATCATTGTCATCGAACTGTTCCTCTACTTTAAGAAGTAACAATGCTGTAACGTAGGGAGAAATGATCATCATAATAACATAAGAGAGATCTCGTACAGAAAGATTTAAGAGTTTATTTGTCCTATGAGTGTGAAAGTGAGGCTGTAGAGAAGCAGTCTAAAGCTGGTTCCAAGAACCCTCTGTCAGGCACTTAAGTGTGAATTGCAGAGTAGTCATGTAGATGTAGATGTAGGTGTGTGTACATCCATCTGCACTCATCATTTTCTCAAGCACAATAAGGGGACCACACCATGATCACGAAAAACACCCCCTTACCTAACACCACAGCCTTCGT
Organism: Schistocerca serialis cubense; assembly: GCF_023864345.2. NCBI lineage: Eukaryota > Metazoa > Arthropoda > Insecta > Orthoptera > Acrididae > Schistocerca > Schistocerca serialis. The sequence continues at coordinate 1,280,633,384 of NC_064638.1, read as the reverse complement.
ACTTCTCTGTTGGCTCTACCAATGATGACAGGTAACATCCTCCAGACATTCGTCAGACCCAGAACTTTTTATCAGCTTGGCACAAGTTATAGCGTGAATCATTGTCAAACATCACTCCAAACCACTAATTTCCAGTCATCCACTGTGCAGTGACGCCGCTGTTCACACCACCTCAAACGTCGCTTTGCACTGACTAGAGAAAGGAGTGGCTTGTGTGGAACTGCTCGAACAGTATATCCAATTCTTTTTAAGTCCCTATGCAAAGTCGTGCTAGCTGGAAGCTGAAACTCACGATTGGTTCCTTCCACTGATTTCACGTAATCCACAATGCTTGATGTCCCCATCCGTCAATACTTCAGGTCTGCGTGGTCTTGGTTTAGCTATGGTTGCCCCTTCGGGTTTCCAGTTCATGATCACGTGATGAACAGCCGAAATGGGCAGCTTAGGAAGGACTGAAATGTCTCTGACATATCTGTCACCCTGTTGACATCCAATGACTAGCGCACATTCGAAGTCGCTGAGCTCTCTTGACCGATCTATTTTCCTGTTACTGTTTCTCCATTTAACAGTTTTTTAAGCACTTTTCATTCCCTCCCATGAGGGTGAGGGCTAGCCTAACTAGAGCGTGATATAAGTTGTTTTTCTGTCCAAACGGGTACGACATTTATTTTGTACTGTTCTTTACTACATTTGCTTGCTTTGGTGCTATATTACCGGGGGGGGGGGGGGGGGGGGAGACTTGTATCACGCAATTGGGAATTTGCTTGTAGGAGTTTGTGAGAAAAGCTTCAGTGAAGGAAAATCTCCAAAACCCGGCTAGAATTGCTGGTGATTTAATACCTATTTTGGCGGCGGATTACGGTTGCGCGTATGCGCTGTTCTATCTCGATGTTCGCCTGCGCGCCCCCTTTGCTGGTTCCTCTTTGATCGTGGGGGCTGTCTTGTCTCCAGGTGAATACATCGCGCCTCCAATACGGCCCCAGGAAGGCAGCCCTTTGGATAGTAGACCTCTTCCGCTTTCTCTTATTCAAATTTCTGCTTACTCCATGCGTAGTCGCTCGACGATATTAGCCTGACGATGAAGTTCAGCAGGTGTCATGAGTTCTTAGTCGACCACCTCCGGCTGATGTGATACATGTTTGCCTTCTCTTATACTCTCCAGTTGTGTTTTGCCGGTGCCCGTCGTCTTATGTACGCTGGTCGTCTCGTTCGTCACCTGTGCAGCCTGCGTTGCCTGGTGCTCTTGTCTGCGAGTCTTCGTCCGGAAGGCCGCTGGGACGCACGGTATCGCGCTGGTTTGCGCCTCACGCGACGTGTGGCCGCTGATCTATCTCAGTAAGGGACAGCCCACATTCATATCGGCATGGAGCGCGGCTCGGAAGCGAGTCTCAGCTTTTCGGAGTGCCTCTCTGAAGTCATGGGCAACGGCCTTGCCCCAGTGGGTACACCGGTTCCCGTGAGATCACCGAAGTTAAGCGCTGTCGGGCGTGGCCGGCACTTGGATGGGTGACCATCCAGCCGCCATGCCCTGTTGCCATTTTTCGACCGAATAGTAGCGGCTTCGGTCAAGAATCGAAAAACGACCGGGAGAGCGGTGTGCTGACCCCACGCCCCTCCTATCCGCATCCTTCTCTGAGGTTGACACGGCGGTCGGATGGTCCCGGTAGGCCATTCGTGGTCTGAAGACGGAGTGCTTTTGTCTCTGAAGTCATCGTACAGGGTCCTCTCATCGTGATGTGCCGGCACTGATCTTCTCTGCTCTGCGCCGCGCATCCGTCGTCCCCACCACCAGACTCTCACCGGCGTGGGATGGAGGGGTTGCGGCTGGGTAGACGGCTACCGTGGCGCCTCTGGGTAGTTCGGGAGGCGGTGTGGCGGGTCTACCGCATGGTCGTCTCTTCCTACTCCTTCGTTTCTTTCGCGCGCCATTTGCTGTGACATCCCCTGTTGTGTCATCTGCTTCTTTGGGTGGCTTTCGGCGCCGCAGCTGGTGAAAGCCGGGCGGCCGCGCCAGTTTGCTAAGTGGGTTCCGCTACATCGCGCGCGCGTCCACTGCTCTTCTCTGCTTCGTGTGCAGGCACGGGTGTCATGCTTACCGCCGCACTTGACACACTTCGGCTCGTTGCAAAAATATTTTGCAACATGTCCTTCCTCCTGACACTTGAAGCTCTGAGGCTCCTTGTCAGGTCTCGCTGGGAAATGCTTTGCCTACAGCCTGAAACCGAGCAGGCTGTGCAGCACAAAGATCTCTTCACGTCATTGTCCTTGGCTCCTGGATGAAGGGCGGCGGCTTCCTCTCGTTGCTTTTGTTGTGTTGCATTAGGACCACGTCACAAAAACCTGCGCGCAGTAGGCCCTTGTGGACCATATTAGCATCTACATCTGTCTCTACATGGATACCCTGCAAATGATTCTTAAGTGCCTGGCTGAGGGTTCATCGAACCGCCTTCGCAATAATTATTTACTATTACAGTCTCCAACAGCATGCGATAGAAACAAACACCTGTATCTTTCCGTGCAACCTCTGATTTCCCTTATTTTCTTATGACGATCGTTTCTCCTATGTAGGTCGGCGTCAACAAAATATTTTCGCATGCAGAGGAGGAAGTAGGTGGGAAGACTCCGCCGAAACGTAAAACGCCGTTTTAATTATGTCCAACCCAAATTCTGTATCATGTCAAAGACATTCCCTCCCCTATTTCGCGATAATACAGATCTTGCTGTTCTCCTTTGTTTTCCGTTAATCCTATCTAGTAAGGATCCAAGACCGCGCAGCTGTACTCCAAAAGGGGACGCACAAGAGTAGTGTAAAAATTGTTCAAATGGCTCTGAGCACTATGCGACTTAACTTCTGAGGTCATCAGTCGCCTAGAACTTAGAACTACTTAAACCTAACTAACATAAGGACATCACACACATCCATGCCCGAGGCAGGATTCGAATCTGCGACCTTAGCGATCGCTCGACTCCAGACTGTAGCGCCTAGAACCGCACGGCGACTCCGGCCGGCAAGAGTAGTGTAGGCAGTCTATTTATAAAATTTTCTAAGTGTCTTGCCAAAAAACACAGTCTTTGATTAGCCTTCCCCACAACATTTTCTATGCGTTCCTTCCAGTTTAATTCCTAGGTATTTACACTACTGGTCATTAAAATTGCTACACCAAGAAGAAATGCAGGTATTCATTGGACAAATATATTATACTGGAACTGACATGTGATTACATTTTCACGCAATTTGGGTGCATAGATCCTGAGATATCAGTACCTAGAACAACCACCTCTGGCCGTAATAACAGCCTTGATACGCCTCGGCATTGAGTCACACAGAGCTTGGATGGCGTGTACAGGTACAGCTGCCCATGCAACTTCATCACGATACCACAGTTTATCAAGAGTAGTGACTAGCGTATTGTGACGAGCCAGTTGCTCGGCCACCATTGACCAGACGTTTTGAATTGGTGAGAGATCTGGAGAATGTGCTGGCCAGTGCAGCAGTCGAACATTTTCTGTATCCAGGAAAATCCGTGCAGGACCTGCAACATGCGGTCGTGCATTATCCTGCTGAAATGTAGGGTTTCGCAGGGATCGAATGAAGGGTAGAGCCTCGGGTCGTAACACATCTGAAATGTAACGTCCACTGTTCAAAGTGCCGTCAATGCGAGCAAGAGGTGACCGAGACTTGTAACCAATGGCACCCCATACCATCATGCCAGGTGATACGCCAGTATGGCGATGACGAATACACGCTTCCAATGTGCGTTCACCGCGATGTCGCCAAACACAGATTCGACCATCACGATGCTGTAAATAGAACCTGCTGGATTCATCCGAAAAAATGACGTTTTGCCATTCGTGCACCCAGGTTCGTCGCCGAGTACACCATCGCAGGCGCTCCTGTCTGTGATGCAGCGTCAAGAGTAACCGCAGCCATGGTCTCCGAGCTGATAGTCCATGCTGCTGCAAACGTCAAATAGCTCTGAGCTGATAGTCCATGCTGCTGCAAACGTCAAATAGCTCTGAGCAGTATGGGACTTAACTTCTGAGGTCATCAGTCCCCTAGTACTTAGAACTACTTAAACCTAACTAACCTAAGGACATCACACACATCCATGCCCGAGGCATGATTCGAACCTGGGACCGTAGCGGTCGCGCGGTTCCAGACTGTAGCGCCTAGAACCGCTCGGCCACTCTGACCGGCCTGCAAACGTCTTCGAACTGTTCGTGCAGATGGTTGTTGTCTTGCAAACGACCCCATCTTTTGACTCAGGGATCTAGACGTGGCTGCACGATCCGTTACAGCCATGCGGATAAGATGCCTGTCATCTCGACTGATAGTGATACGAGGCCGTTTGGATCCAGCATGGCGTTCCGTATTACCCTCCTGAACCCACCGAATGCATATTCTGCTAACAGTCCTTGGATCTCGTCCAACGCGAGCAGCAATGTCGCGATATGATAAACCGCAATCGCGATAGGCTACAATGCGACCTTTATCAAAGTCGGAAACGTGATGGTACGCATTTCTTCTCCTTACACGAGGCATCACAACGACGTTTCACCCGGCAACGCCGGTCAACTGCTGTTTGTGTATGAGAAATCGGTTGGAAACTTTCCTCTTGTCAGCACGTTGTAGCTGTCGCCACCGGCGCCAACCTTGTGTGAATGCTCTGAAAAGCTAATCATTTGCATATCACAGCATCTTCTTCCTGTCGGTTAAATTTCGCGTTTGTAGCGCGTCATCTTCGTGGTGTAGCAATTTTAATGGCGAATAGTGTAGTTGATTTACTTGTAGAGTAGTCCTCTCAGGACGGTCTTGGTTGCCTTCTTATTTGTATTGTCTTGCAGCTCCCTCCCTGGTGCCGGGGCACTGTAATTGTCCAGGAGTGGAGAGAGGGCCTCGTAGTCAGCCTGGCTGTCGACGCCCAGCTTGAGGAGAGCATCATCATCCTCACACACTGGACGCTCATCTTCCCTTTTGCCGCCTCCTCTTATATTGGCAGAACTGCTTCTCATGCCCTCATGGGCAAGTGAGTGCTTTGCTCTTTGCACAACGACAAATGTATACCACAGATTTCGTCCGATTTTAAATCTTTGAATCACCTCACGCTAACATTTACAATTTTGTCAATAGTTAGTGGAGAACGCAAACAGATCCTTACATTCGGCTGCGTCGCGTCCTTGTTCGTACCACGAACTGTCAACGAAGTAAAGACAAGTGCTCGCCAGAACAGACCTTAACAGTAGGGTAATGGTAAAATGGACAGAGTGGACTTAGTGACAAGTATTTCGTACAAACCTTAAATGTTATCTTTATATTAAAAATGTTATTGTTGTGGTCTTCAGTCCTGAGACTGGTTTGATGCAGCTCTCCATGCTACTCTATCCTGTGCAAGCTTCTTCATCTCCCAATACCTACTGCAGCCTACATACTTCTGAATCTGCTTAGTGTATTCATCTCTTGGCCTCCCTCTACGATTTTTACCCTCCACGCTGCCCTCTAATACTAAATTGGTGATCCATTGATGCCTCATAACATGTCCTACCAACCGATCCTTTCTTCTAGTCAAGTTGTGCCACAAACACCTCTTCTCCCCAGTTCTATTCAATACCTCCTCATTAGTTATGTAATCTACTCATATTATCTTCAGCATTCTTCCGTAGCACCACATTTCGAAAGCTTCTATTCTCTTCTTGTCCAAATTAGTCATCGTCCATGTTTCACTTCCATACATGGCTACACTCCACACAAATACTTTCAGAAACGACTTCCTGACACTTAAATCTATACTCGATGTTAACAAATTTCTCTTCTTCAGAAACGCTTTCCTTGCCTTTGGAAGTCTACATTTCATATCCTCTCTACTTCGACCATCATCAATTATTTTGCTCCCCAAATAGCAAGACTCCTTTACTAATTTAAGTGTCTCATTTCCTAATCTAATCCCCTCAGCATCACCCGATTTAATTTGACAACATTCGATTATCCTCGTTTTGCTTTTGTTGATGTTCATCTTATATCCTCCTTTCAAGACACTGTCCATTCCGTTCAACTGCTCTTCCAAGTCCTTTGCTGTCTCTGACAGAATTACAATGTCATCGGCGAACCTCAAAGTTTTTATTTGTTCTCCATTGATTTTAATACCCACTCCGAATTTTTCTTTTCTTTCCTTTACTGCTTGCTCAATATACAGATTGAATAACATTAGGGAGAGGCTACAGCCCTGACTCACTTCCTTCCCAACCACTGCTTCCCTTTCATGCCCCTGGACTCTTATAACTGCCATCTGGTTTCTGTACAAATTGTGAATAGCCTTTCGCTTTCTGTATTTTACCCCTGGCACCTTGAGAATGTGAAGAGAGTATTCCAGTCAACATTGTCAAAGGCTTCCTCTAAGTCTACAAATGCTAGAACCGTTGGTTTGCCTTTCCTTAATCTATGTTCTAAGATAAGTCTATGTTCTAAGATATGTCTATGTTCTAAGATAAGTCGTGTTCAAACATTTCTACGGAATCCAAACTAATCTTTTCCGAGTTCGGCTTCTACCAGTTTTCCCATTCGTCTGTAAAGAATTCGTGTTAGTATTTTGCAGCCATGGCTTAACTGATAGTTCGGTAATTTTCACATCTGTCAACACCTACTTTCTTTTGGATTGGAATTATTATATCTTCTTGAAGTCTGAGGGTAGTTCGCCTGTCTCAGACATTTTTGCTCACCAGATGGTAGAGTTTTGCCAGGACTGGCTCTCCCAAAGCTGTCAGTAGTTCTAATGGAATGTTGTCTACTCCGGGGCCCTTGTTTCGAGTTAGGTGTTTCAGTGCTCTGTCAAACTCTTCACGCAGTATCATATCTCCCATTTCATCTTCATCTACATCCTCTTGCACTTCCATATTATTGCCCTCAAGTACATCGCCCTTGTATAGACCCTCTATATACTCCTTCCACCTTTCTGCTTTCCCTTCTTTGTTTAGAACTGGGTAGAAATCTGAGCTCTTGATATTCATGCAAGTGGTTCTCTTTTTTCCAAAGGTCTCTTTAATTTTCCTGTAGGCAGTATGTAGTGAGATGAGCCTCTACATCCTTACATTTGTCCTCTAGCCATCCCTGCTTAGCCATTTTGCACTTCCTATCGATCTCATTTTTGAGACGTTTTTATTCCTTTTTGCCTGCTTCATTTACTGCGTTTTTATATTTTCTCCTTTCATCAATTAAATTCAATATTTCTTCTGTGACCCAAGGATTTCTACTACCTTCGTCTTTTTACGTACTTGATCCTCTGCTGCCTTCAGCACTTCATCCCTCAAAGCTATCCATTCTTCTTCTACTGTATTTCTTTCCCCGATTCTTGTCAGTTGTTCCCTTACGCTCTTGCTCACCCTGAAACTCTGTACAACCTCTGGTTTAGTCAGTTTATCCATGTCCCATCTCCTTAAATTCCCACCTTTTTGCAGTTTCTTCAATTTTAATCTACATATTAAAAATATAACCTAAATATAAGTGCTTACTGTTGCAGCCCGGTGCCTTATTGATGTAATAAATGAAAAGCACCAGTTTGCTTTTGTTCTACAATATTATTTTTATTGCTAACCAGTTTTCGGCTTACAAGGCCATCTTCAGGCATTTACTGAGTATTATCACCAAAGAAGTTAAATGTTAGCAGACAACACTGGAAGAGAAGTAACACATCTAGAGTGAAGTAGAAACATACAGTGAGTAACATCTTTGCAATGAAATAGTAAAAACTGAACAGTACATAAATGACAATGGAGTTGACAGGAAAACCTTTAGCACAATATAAGAATAACATGCCTACATAACGGTATCTATTGATAAACAAAACTATTGAAATAAGATAAACTTAGTACTAGGCAAGGCTGCATCAAGAGGTATGAAACATGGAGAGTGATACACAACCATTTAAAAAAGAAGAGACAGTTGTCAATGTAAATACAGAATACACGAAGAACTTAAGCTATATCAATACGATAAACAGAAATTAATAAATGCAGGAAAATTGAGGTGTTTGAGGGAACCTACAGTTTGGGAGTGTGGTGGTACTGCATTTTAACATTAACTTTATAATCAAAGCAGTGGCTGTATACCAGTTTACATTAAATATTGATGTATTTTGGCGTTGATCAAGAGAATATTACAAATCCACTGGTGGTTGTCGAATGTTCAAATGTGTCTGAAATCCTATGGGACTTAGCTGCTAAGGTCATCAGTCTCTAAGCTTACATACTACTTAACCTAAATTATCCTAAGGACAAATACATACACACCCATGTCCGAGGAAGGACTCGAACCTCCGCCGGGACCAGCCCCACAGTCCATGACTGGTGGTTGCCGGATTAGCGTACAGGCGATAAGGGCATTTTTGAACATGTTGCGGAGTTCGTGTGAGCCATCCTCTTCGGTCTCCAACAAAACAGTTGGACAATTGCGTCTTCGAGTCCCAGTTGAACGGAAGCGCTGCCACGTCCATCGAGTAGGCTGTCAAATCTTGTACGGAGGCGCGTCCGGTCACGTGATGGGGAGACAGGGAGCGGGAGTCTGTTGACGTGTTTGGCAGTCGGCAAATCTCAGATAAGATAGGGCCGGCGGCCGGCGGTGCGGTAGTTGTGCCTCACCAGTCGCGACTCGGCCTCTGCCCCGAGCCGCGCCATGTCCGTGCGTCCTCAGCAGGTGAGTAGCAGCAGCCGGCGGCTGGAGGGATGCTCCTATCACCACCTGCTTCCATCCGCGCTAGCAGCTCGTCCACATTAGTGTTCCCTGCGGCACTGTGTTTCCATAGAATTCCGGTAAGTCTAGTGAAGGAAACTCATCAAACTGTTTGCAGTTACTGGACAAAATATTAGTCAGCCACGTACAAGTAGCGTTCAGTAAGTAATGCAACACATCTTTTTCTCGGCGAATTTCGGTTGAAAAAATGCGGAATCTGTTGTGGTCCGACGTGGAATATTCCCTCTTCAGCCCCTGAAGTTAAATGAAGTTCCGATAGGTGGCGGCGACTGTAACGGATGCGTGCATTCCAAGCAGAGAGCTACCATTGAGTTGCCTTTGGCCGAAAACCACAGCCTCGCAGTATTCATAGGCGCTTGCAGGATGCCTGCGGAGACCTGGCAGTGAACAAAAGCACGCTGAGTCGTTGGGCGAGGCGTCTGTCATAATCGCAACAAGGTCGCGCTAACCTGTCCGAGCTCCTGCGTGTCGGACTGTTGTGATCGCTGCAGTGTTGGAACGTGCGCACACACTCATTTGACGTGATGACGGATCACAATCAAACACCTCGCTTCTCAGCTGGACGTCTCTGTTGGTAGTGCTGACAACTCGTCGACCATTTGCGGTTCTCCTCATCCACCCTACAGCCCGGCTCTCGCACCTTCCGACTTCCGTCTATTTGGCCCAACGAAGGATTCACTACGCGGGAAACATTACCTTGATGATGGGGAGGTTACTGACGCAGCAAGACGCTGGCACCGACGTTAACGGGGATTATGCTTGAAGATAGGGTTTTTAGCCAGAAGAGTGGGGAATAATATGTCACATATTGAACACCCCTTGTAACTGACAAGTAAATAAAAAACATACAGCCGTCCTTATAATTTTATTTTATTTGGTCGCTACCAGTTTCAACGCTTCAGTGCCTCATCTTCAGGCTGTTTCTGATGCGATACAGGTTGATATGATCCCCATGCATACATCTGCTGCCAGCGTTACTGGATACGCGGACAGTGTGTCAGCACTCCAACCATCAACTGCCAATTGACGCGAGAACCATTCAAATTGGGTATTTGATGACGCACCGAAGTGTTGAAACTGGCAGCGACAAAATAAAATAAAATCGTAAGGACGTCTGTAGCTGTCTTTATTTACTTGCCACGATAGTAAACGGCCGTCGTCCCAGAGACCTCCTGCTAAAAGGATGGACATACAAAACCTTGGAACTGAGGACACTGGCCCCTTTGTATTATTGTAGATGGTGCAAAACTGACGCCTGTCGATCATGTGGTCACCACCGCTGACGTAACTCATGGCATTGAAGTGCTTGAATGTTGCAGTCGTTGGACGTGACATGGCCGCACCATGACTGAAGTTTCCCGATCTATTGGTACATCAGCGCGGATTGTCTACATGGAGTGCGTAGCACTCGCAACCATGTAAAATGGCATTACAACAGTGGTAGTAAAAGGGTGACACCTGATAGGGACCAGAGACAAGTGTCTCGCCTTCTCAGTGGCAACAGTTGCAAACCGGATTATAAGAATTGTTGCTATCAGGGAATGAGGTTCGATTTCAACCAGTGAAGCTGTGGGGATGCAACGAATATTTTGATTTGCTTACCTCGCTCAAAGCTATTACTCACAGGGACACATTAAGCTGTATAACTTCAGCTGGCCAAACAATGCGGAGATACGATAGCAGCTAACTGTAGATGTATAACGTAGCCGAGTTTTCCCCTTTTCAAATGATGAAAGGTGTCGAGTGCATGGATAGGCCAGTCAAGTGTGTAAACCGTGTAGCTCTGGGCGAATATACTTACTTGATAATATGCAGGTGATTTTGTACCATGATCGGAACCCACTCATTCAGGATACCGTGAATATGAGCCACGATTTTTATTTCAACATTTTTGTCGGCCAAGTGTTGCCCTTTCTTCTGAATTTTTGTGTTGAGCCATCTTCCAAGACGGAAACAGCTATATTCATAAGGCTGCACTCATCCGTTCCTGGTTTGACTAGCAGATTCCCTATCGCACAGCACCCGATCATAGACCTACAGAAAACGTCTCGGACTGAGTCAGCAGGTGAGACGTAGGAATCAACATTGTCGCAATATGATAACTGAACGGGATCTAATCAGCAGTGGTGTGGGAGGGGAAGGGGTCCTCAGCTGGATGTGGGGCATCTGAAGCAATCTGTCGACTCTCTTCCTCACCGAATTGAACCATCATCAAGGACAGAGATCCTGTTACAGGGCTGCAGAGTGACGCTTTTAGTAATGATAAATTTTAGTTTGGCGTGCGTATTTACATGCAAAAACATCCATATGTCTTACACCGTCACACTAGCGATTTGTTTACTGTTCCGTTCACTGGCTTGTTACTCCGTCCCGGTAGAGAGCTGCAAGTAGAACAAATTTCTATCTTTCAGCGCTTCCTCCAAACATAGGACCTCAGGAACAAGGAAGATATCAGAAGTAATTGTCTTTCTTCAACGAAACATAAATCTTATCAGATACTGGGGAAGAAATTCCTACAAGTTTATGTCTGAAGCACAGTTATATTGTTGCTATTTTGGTCTGTCCGCAGACTGGCTTGATATATATTTCCACGCTAGTGTGCACCGTTAAGTATCTTCATTATCTCTGCGCATCTACTGCTACCTACATCCACTTCACCCTTTTACTGAATTCGGGGCTTGCTCTCACTCAACAATTTTAACCGCTCCTTCCCTTCCCCTATTTTCCAGCATCATCAAATTGCCTTTTCCGTGATTCCTAAAAGTGTGTTCTACCGATGGAGCCCTTGTTTTAGTCATATTGTGCAACAAAGCCCTCTCTCTCTCACACACACACTCCCTACATTCGATTCAGCGTCTCCTCATTAACTTAGCCGCTCCCATATAATTTTCTACATTCTTGTGTAACACCACATTTTGGAAGGCTTCCGTTCTCCTTTTGCCTGAAATGTTTATACCATACGTTTCAACTCCGTGTACTCCTACACTACTGACAAGTGTTTTGAGAAAAGTCTTCCATTCGTTTAAACTGATAGTCGATGTGAAAATATGTCTGATTGTCAAGACAATTTGACCGTTTGCCAGTATGTATTCTATATCATCTTTACTGTTGTCACCGTAATGTACTTCGGTGCCGAAATAGCAAAACTTGTCTACTACTTTTAGTGCCTCGTTTCCTAAAGTAATTCCGCCGCCCGGAATGGCCGCGCTGTTTAGGGCGCCATGTCACGGACTGCGCAGCCCCTCCCGTCGGAGGTTCGAGTCCTCCCTCGGGTACGGATGTATGTGTTGTTCTTAGCATCAGTTAAAGTAGTGTATAAGTCTAGTGACAGATGATCTCAGCAGTTTGGTCCCTTAGGAATTCACACACATGTCAACATTGCTTTCCTAATCTAATTGCCGGTCGCGGTGGCCGAGCGGTTCTAGGCGCTTCAGTCCGGAACCGCGCGATTACTACGGTCGCAGGTTCGAATCCTGCCTCCGGCATGGATGTGTGTGATGTCCTTAGGTTGGTTGGGTTTAAGTAGTTCTAGGTTCTAGGGGACTGATGACCTCAGGTGTTAAGTCCCATAGTGCTCAGAGCCATTTGATTTGAACCTAATATAATTCCAACAGTCTCCTATCATTTGATACGACTTGTCTCCATTACCGTTGTTTTACTTGAGTTTTCCCATCTTCTAACCCCTTTCCAAGCCACTATTCATTCCTTTCACCTGCTGTCTCTAATTCAGTGCCACCTGCCTTAACGTATTGTAATTTCTTGATGCTTTTCAACTTTTACCAATACCAACTAGCAGGTTGATGTTCATTAATGTTAAAAGGCTAGATCATTAAATGGTTGAGACTGTTGCACCTGTGTGCATTGTAAAGGCTGCTGTCCCCCTTCACGAACCGTATGTTCCCTCCAAAATATTTCTCCGATGTGTCTGCACCGTCGGTACGGTTGTCTCTATAGTCGAAGCACGGAAACTATTCATTGCGGCATGGTTCTTGGTTTGTGGAAGGCACAGTATCGTAGAGAAGTGAAATGAAAATTATTAATCTAGGGAAGAGTAAAGTCAAAGTATTAAAATGCAGTGGTGTCGATGAAAAAAAATTGCCAGACAAGTGAAGTACTAACTGAAAAAGTACTAAGGAATTAAGTCTATGGACGACCTTTACCAAAAAAGGGACAGGTTGTAAGACGTCTTTTACAATATCCGTGATTAGTTAAACTGGCGGTAGTAGGGAAAAATAGGAGGCTTAAATGGACAAAAGAAATAGCAGATTTTGGGAGTAGCAATTACGTCCATATGAAATGATTGGCACAGGATGAGGAAAGATTTCGTATTGATTTAATAATGGGGCTGTAAGAGGTACGAGCAAGCCTTAAGGAGTTTCCAACTATGATTTTTCCTTAAGCGTTATAAAACGTGTGTTCATTACACCCAACAACGCATTACGCAAGTTGCTATACTCCAGCACAGTTCGCAGTACGGAGGAGCCTTGAGCACTTGTGTGGAACCCAGACCAGTAAGCGGGTCAGGAGACGCGATAAGGCACTTCTACTCGCCGCCGTTTCTGATGACGGGTGAGTGCTATCTTATCGTCGACACGTCTCCTGTCACTCGAGAACACCTTAACTGTGGCGACGCCTTCTCGGCTCTTTCTGATCTATAATAATTTACGTCAGTCCCAACGTATCGCCGAGGTGGCTTCAACCGGAGTAGCGCCGAGGACGTCTTTCCTAATGTGGTGGGAGAAATATCTGCTGCTGGACATCCACCGGGTGCACAAAGAGGAAAAAGTGGTTGCCGCTAGCGCAAGCAAATCAGTCGCACCACTGATGACTAAGAAAAAGAGGTAAAAACATATTTTAGGCCGCATCTGGGATTCGAACTGTGTAACACCGCCATGTCGAAGCGTGTTAGCTACCTGTGCCACAAAGTTTAGCTTGACACGCCTATTTACCATGGGAGATGATGTTTGTTTGGCTCTAGTCTTGAGAGTTAAAATGATTAATCACTATGCTGGACGGGCGCCTTCAAGGTTATTTTTTTATTATTCTCATAACAGCACTAGCAGATCTTTCATTTGAACTCAGCTGCCTCACAACAGCCGTCCAATATATTACTGGGGGCAGTTTACTGGGTTTCGTTAACCGTGTATTTTGTGCGGAGGCAAATACCATTCCCAGAAAGATTAGTTAGTTAGTGGCATGTTCCATTTATCTTTTATTTTGTGAACGGTTGAAGATATCGGAAGAATGTTTACCGCAGAGGGAGCATATAATTTTGTTGTGTGATTAAAACTCTTAACTCTTGTGTCAACCGAACAGTGTGATAAAACTAAAGTTTAAAAAAAGGTGAAACGATACACTTTTTTAGAGGCAGTCGAAAACTGTTGAACGGAAGAGTGCAGTGGTACTTGTTAATTCTGACGTTGCAAAGTCCCACAAAAGCATCCGTGACATATGCTACTACTGCAAGACTATTACGTTTTGAGTGCCACCAAGAAGGGCTAATAACTACAAATTCGCAACCATCTCGCACACAGCTCATTTGCGGACCCATGTTTTCCAGAATGTTTTCGCGTTTATCATCATATACTTTCACTTGTTTCAGTTTCCGCTGTTTATTAAAATATGGCAGTCTCTATGCCGGGATTATAATTCGTTTATTTGTGTTCCAGAATTCCTCAGTAGTTTAGGAGATTTAAAGGAAAATTTCTTTAATCTACGTGTGAAAACAGTTCTGCTGAAAGTCACATATTTAATTTTCATGGGCGACTGTCGTTTGAGAGAATTTCAGCTGTGCATTTCACACATTGCTGCGAAAAATGTAAAGTCGCTGGAGGAAAGTTCAGTTTAATTTTCCTTTAGTATTGTATTCGTGAATATCTATGTTACTCTCAAACTTTAATGGAACGACAACAAAGTTAATAATTGAGTAAATAAACCGTGAAGCTATAGTTCACATTCGAAGTTGCTTATAAACGTGCTTTCAGTATGTACGTGTGCAAACTCCACCATAATTCTGAATACGGTACCTACTTTTGTGCACTTAAATTTTGTCTAAGTGCGGAGCTACCTGATGTGTTTCAATAGGACATCGGTGAATTAAAATGCACAGGACGTTTAAATGAGCGTTATTATACATTATTAAAGTTGTCTGTGGCTCAGAATAGACTTCAGTATGCAGCAACAAAAATTATTGATCAATTACCCAATAAAGTAAAATGTGTGACAGGCAGCAAAGCAAGTCTTTAAACCCAACTTAAAACCGTTTGTCCTGGATACTTCCTTCTAGTCCACTGACGAATTTCTACTTTGGCAGCCAGTAAACGAAAGACTTATTTTTAACTGTAGTTAAAAAATGGTTCAAATGGCTCTGAGCACCATGGGACTTAACTTCTGAGGTCATCAGTCCCCTAGAACTTAGAACTACTTAAACCTAACTAACCTAAGGACACCACACACATCCATGCCCGAGGCAGGATTCGAACCTGCGACCGTAGCGGTCATGCGATTCCAGACTGTAGCGCCTAGAACCGCTCGGCCACTCCGGCCGGCTTGAGAGAGCACCTCTGTCGCTAGTGAATCACAGTGATACTCCATATTGAGTCGCTCGCAATCCATTAAGCATTTGTTCACTGTGTTGGCTGCGACACTTAATGTGCGGTGTGAACACAGACGGAGTATTAGTTAGCACCTGCGAGCGAACATTGAGTGGCATCACTGTAGACTGGTTATCTGACCAGTGTACCATGTCAATAGCTAGAGCAGGGGCAGATAAGAGTCCTTGACTTCATCAAGGCGTAGTGAGAGTTCGATTGGCGAAGGTCAGTCCAGATAGAAAGAGGTAGTTCTGTTGTTTTTCAGCGGCGAATGATGCAGGCAGTAGTAGCTGCAGCTCATGGTATTGTGCGCTACAGTGTAGGCGAGCCCCATCTTTCCTCCAATACAAATAACATTCTTCATTCACGTCACTCCATTGCATTTCTCACGCGACAGCCTCGACCGTACTTAGAAAAATTGAATCGGATAATTATTCAAGTTGAGTAGGTGTGACTCTCAGCCATTCTGCCGAGTAAACAACATTCTTAAAGAAAAGGCATAAAAGAGCTTTCCCACACTTTGTATATGAATGTCATTAACAGGATTCCTATCTACAAGAGGAGCTGTGTATCAGTTTATAAATAAAAGTTTCACTTGATTTTCTTAAATTTTGCAATAAATAATATTTTCTGTTCGTTTAAAGTTTTTCTTACACTAACTAGCACTACTCCAGTACCCAAGTATCCCACTAGTTATGTAAGAAAAAAGAATATTTTTGTGTCTTTTCCTTACAGCCGATGACTCCAGAAGATATTTATTGCTGAAAATTTTTCATGCATTTCCTTTTGGTAAGTTAGGAGCGTCTGTCTGACTTCTGTAGTAGTGTGGGGTGGAATTTGCTTCTTGGAGGAGCCAAAGGGTACTTCTCCGATCAATCCGTTGCACAACTGGTCAACATAACATCCACACACTGACAATGGTAGATCAATTAACATAAACGAAAATAGTAATGGACTCATGATTCAATCAGCTAGTTGTGATCTACCCATGTAGACGACGTGACGTCCCTCCCTTAGTTATTATAACATTCTATTGTAATTTTCTGCATCCTGTTTACTCAAACATCAAATGAACCACGCAGTTGCTGTAGCATCGGTCCCATAAAAACTAAGCGCCTCTAACAGAATATTGACTGACGCATTCTGATCGCTTCAGTAAGATCACAGAAGACCCATTTTGCTGATGTTTTATGTTTTGAAAATTTTATTTCGCGGCACGTGAATGTAAAGGTAGCTGCTTTATTACGATAGCATTTCTGAACTCCTAACTTTAGTTGATTAAATTACCCATTCTTACTCATGAGTACACTACCACAAGTTGGAGAAAGTAATGTTGAGGGGGGAGACTATCCGCAATTTGCTGATATCTGGGAAGTCATATTTATTATAGAGTGGCCTAGCAATTGTATTTTTAATCTATCTGAGAAAAAAAACACTGAATTAATTTTGTGTTACAGCGTGTGAGTAAAAATACGAAATATCATACGGCCACAACTTTGTGGAGTTTTATGGAAGATATCATTCACTGTTTACGAACTTTTACTTTATTGACGCTGCGATAGTACTTATTGACTCTCGGTAACACTCTCCACCAGTTCCACACATTTAGATAGCGGAACTGTGTCTAGTGAAAGCAGAGATAGCGGCATATCAGGGTAATATTCCCACGCCCAATTGAAACAAAACGTCGCAGATAAAAGAAATGCTGACGTACGAGTCGGAAATGAGATCACGCGAACGGTGCTTGCACATTTTGTGGGCCACCAAAACGTGGCTTAAATACAGACGATTGGCGAGTGCAATATGTTGATAGCGTACGCTAACAGCCGGCCACAATTCAGTTTTTGTTTGCCTTATTGAAAAAGCGCCGTTACCGGTTTCGAATGTAAACATTCATTTGCGAGACGGTTAACACACTTTGGTTGCTGTGAAATGACCGCTCGACGACAACTCACCGTAAACCTACAGTCCATGTGTACGCTATCAACATTCTACACCAAAGCAATGCCATGACTCTCCAATAATATTGCAGCTTGACAAAATAGCATTACAGTTTATTAACTGAATTGCGCAAAACGTACAAATTTACGGAAATCAAGCGCTCAGCTTGCTAAACGTGTCGTAGTTTTAGTCACACAACCAATTTCGGATAAATTAGAAGTACATTAAGTACTTTTCATTTTCTGTCGCTTCTTCATCACAATAAACGCGACACAAGCTTCTAAGCAAAGGAGATGATTCATAGCAGACTGCTCGCGCAATGAGGCAACTTGTGGATACGAGAACGTTCATGCGTACATGCGTTCTTTCCACAACTTTTAGTGCATGCCGTTTTATTCCCGTGGATCTGCGACTGCTCACGACGAAAGAGGCATCGTGTGCACATACCTTTAGAGCATGAACTGAAAGCAAAACGATGCACATTCAAAAATGGCTCTGAGCACTATGGGACTCAACATCTTAGGTCATAAGTCCCCTAGAACTTAGACCTACTTAAACCTAACTAACCTAAGGACATCACACACACCCATGCCCGAGGCAGGATTCGAACCTGCGACCGTAGCAGTCCCACGGTTCCGGACTGCAGCGCCAGAACCGCTAGACCACCACGGCCGGCGATGCACATTCACTCTTGATGATGCCCACTTCGCTAATAATGGTACACTATGTGATCAGAAGTACCCGGACATCTTGCTGAAATTGGCTTAAAAGTTCGTGGCGCCCTCCATCGGTAATGCTGGAATTTAATATGGTGTTGGCCCACCCTTAGCCTTCATGACAGCTTCCATTCTCGCAGGCATACGTTCAGTCAGGTGCTGGAAGGTTTCTTGAGAAATGGTAGCCCATTCTTCACCGAGTACTGCACTGAGGAGAGGTATCGATGTCGGTCGGTGAGGTATCGATGTCGGTCGGTGAGGCCTGACACGAAATCGGTGTTCCAAAACATCCCAAAGGTGTTCTGTAGGATTCAGGTCAGGACTCTGTGCAGGCTAGTCCATTACAGGGACGTAACTGTCGTGTAACAACTCCGCCACAGGCCGTACATTATGAACAGCTGCTCGATCGTGTTGAAAGATGCAGTTGCCATCCCCGAATCGGTCTTCAACGGCGGGAATCTAGAAGATGCTTAAAACATCAGTGTAGGCATTTGCTGTGTCACCCAAAACATCAAAGAATGCAAAGCCCCTCCATGAAAAGCACGACCTCACCATACCACCACCGCCACCGAATTTTACTGTTGGCACTACACACGCTCGCAGATGACATTCACCTGGCATTCGCCATACCCACACCCTGCCATCGGATCGCCACATTGTGTACCATGATTCGTCACTCCAGACAACGTTTTTCCACTGTTCAGTCGTCCTATGTTTACGCTCCTTCCATGAAGCGAGGCGTCGCTTGACTTTTACCTGCGTGATGTGTGGCTTATGAGCAGCCGCTCAACCATGAACTCCGAGTTTCCTCACCTCCCACCTGACCGTCGTAATACTTGCAGTGGATCCTGATGCAGTTTGGAAATGTTGTGTCATGGTCTGGATGTATTCTGGCTGTTACACATTACGACCCTCTTAGGAGGTCGGCCTGTAAGCTTTTGTGCTGTACGTGTCCCTTCACGTTTCCACTTCACTATCACATCGGAAACAGTGGACCTAGGGATGTTTAGGGGTGTGGAAATCTCGCGTACAGACGTATGACGCATGTGACACCCAGTCACGTGACCACGTTCGAAGCCCGTTAGTTCCGCGGAGCGCCCCATTCTGCTCTCTCACGATGTCTGATGACTACTAAGGTCGCTGATATGGAGTACCGGGCAGTAGGTGGCAGCACAATGCACCTAATATGATAAAATATGTTTTTTTGGGGTGTCGGATACTTTTGATCACATAGTGTAAATCTTATCGTTCCATTCACAGTGCAGTCGCCCTCTTCTTTCTTCAACCTGTACTTACTTCACACAGTCAAAGAGAATGACTGGATGTGACGAAAACTCAAAAACTAGTACGACTCCTTCACCAGTGAAAGTGAAATATGTTCCACAGTATTTTCAAAAGAACAGTTTCAAATATTTATCGAAAGTTAAGAAAAAAAATCGTATAAAATAAAAATATCGGCCCTCCGTATTGTCATTACGACATCCATACATCGATGTATCGCGGGAAAATATGTTGCTGATACATATCGAAATTTTATCGACAAGCCTAGTCAGTATACTCGGGCTATATGAAAACTTTTTTCTTCCGGTTATACTGTTATTTATGTGAACAGCTATTGAATACTGTCAACAAGGAAATACTTGGAGGGTTTCAATTATGTTTACCTCAAATCAAGAATAGAAAAAAATGGTTCAAATGGCTCTGAGCCCTATGGGACTTAACAGCAGAGGTCATCAGTCCCCTAGAACTTAGAACTACTTAAACCTAACTAACCTAAGAACATCACACACATCCACGCCCGAGGCAGGATTCGAACCTGCGACCGTAGCGGTCGCGCGGTTCCAGACTGAAGCGCCTAGAACCGCTCGGCCACACTGGCCGGCAAGAATAGAAAATTTACTACCGTCTCCTGCTGTTGGACACGAGAGTTTTCTATATGACTATTATGGATCAGACGGAAGCGCCTAGAACCGCTCGGCCACACCGGCCGGCAAGAATAGAAAATTTACGACCGTCTCCTGCTGTTGGACACGAGAGTTTTCTAGATGACTATTATGGATCAGACTGAAGCGCCTAGAACCGCTCGGCCACACCGGCCGGCAAGAATAGAAAATTTACGACCGTCTCCTGCTGTTGGACACGAGAGTTTTCTAGATGACTGTTATGGATCTGTGAAGTAGGCCATTAGAGCTGTCCGATATTGTGCAAAATTTTAATAAAGAAACCTGAATGTATGGAAAAGGGTGGATTTCTCGTTTCCAGAAATGATTTCAAACACTGAAGTTGTGATCAAGTGCTCAGGATACGCATTGTGGGCTCACGAACAGTACCTGACTGTTGGTGACGATGTCAATGACCATTTTTGCAGAGACTGTGCCTAAATTTTTTTGAATCACGTTATTTTCCTTTTTCACGGTAGTAATAATGAATTTTTCTTGAAAAATTATATAGTAATTATATTACGTATTTCATTTTTTTATTGCCAACATAGGATTTGTACAGTAAATAGGTTCTTTTTTTCCCTCCTAGTACAATTTTTCGAAGTTGAATCTAGTTTTCTGAATTTGTGTAGCCCTTTCTTAGGTTTGTGGCCATTACGACCTATCCTGTCGGGCATGTTGGCCACTCGCATGTTTTTCATATTATTGATCATTAAACGGCTTTCCATTTCTGAGAAGAGAATGAAATAAAAATATAGCGGGTAACAAGGTAGTCTTACTGTGCACCCTGCGATTTTAGAGGTTCCAGATCGATTGCAACTTGGGTAAAAAAAATCACCAAACCTTTTTGTATCCGTTATGGCCGCCCTTCCCAGCCGTTATGCGCTCCCTTCCCATATCTACACAGCAGGTCAGCACTCCTGCATAAAACTTTATGATATTACACTCCTTGTAAGCAAGAGCGTGCGGACCGGTCCTTGTCTAGGGCGGAAATTAGCTTAAGAAAAGCAAACGATCGTCGGGCCCCTGACTGCACACGGTGGCAAACTGTCGGAAGGAAGTGTAGGCGTGTGTGATAGCGTTGTCGCGACACGCATTGAGACGATATGCGACTCTTTATCAGCGGCTAGTGAGGCATTTGTGCCCCTCGAGAACCGTCAGATAAGCGCTGTCCATGGCTCCAACCAAACACCCTCCCCCAAGGCTCCAACCTAACTCCACCCTCCCACAAAATGCTGTCCTGTCCTCCATATTCTTTTCCATGGCTTACTCTCACGGGTTAGGCCGTTGTACGTTCACGTTTGTCAAGATATGGCTAGTTACGATAGATTATTTTTTTCTATTCTTTCTTTTCTTTTGCTTCGTGTACTCTGTACGTTTGTCTTTGTGCGGTTTCGATTAATGTTTGTTTTGTTCTGTAGCATGAAATGTAACTGTTTCTTTTTGCTTTATTTATATTTCAACAGTAATCTCTTTTTAAATGAGTATGCAGAATTTTTAACGCACGAGTATGTTTGACCGTCATTGTAATGCTTTTGTGTAATAATAAATGTAATATGCAGCACCGTTGTATAAACTGAACTGTGATGGCGGAGAGATATCGATAGTTGCAGTCGAACAATGTTACTCAGTTGTGTGTAACAGAGTGCCCTGGACGCGTGTGTGTTGGGTAATCGTGCTAGAACGGAAAACACGCAAATTTATGGCCACGTTCTTATTCTTCGGTCGCGGTATAAACTAAGTTTCGAGGTGGGCGCTATGGAACAAAATGTTAGCCTGTGAATACTGTGAACATTGAGTACTATAAACAGCAGTGACAATGCTTACGCGAACGGAATGTGATTATCGCGGTTAAGACCGAACTGTTAAGCACGTAACAAGAGTAACCCGAAGTAATGTACTTCGAACGTATTATCTCGGGTAGAACTTAATGAGATGCCGCACTCGTTAAAACATTAGCTGTCGCTGTGGAGAGTTTGAAGTTCTTTGTTACGTGTCGTACTGTTTTTCGCCAGAACCGTGAATTCGCGATCGTGATTGCTAAAAACCGATGGACTGGGTTATCGCGAATCAAATTGAATATTATACTGTTTTAAAACTGTGTACGGGACTTTGATATCGGAAGTGTGTGCGTAAGCAATTTGGATTTCTACAACAATCACGTCTAATCAGCATATGGCAAAATGACACAGATGATAATATTTCCCCCGGAAGTAACCATATATTAAGAAAGAGGAGGTGTCCATGGAAATTTCATGACTGGCGAGAGGCGATTTAATTACACGGCCGGGATAAACGAGGTGCCCTCGACGTCACAACAACCACACACTCAGATGAGCTGTAACGCCCATCACTCTCCCTCTACAAAGACCCAGAATGTTCTTAACAGTTACAAATGTAATTTCTTTTTCTTTTGTGATGAACTTTTCTCAATATTTACTTCCCTTAAAAAATGTATTTCTGTTAAGCGTGTCCGTAATCTGTGTTGACATTGTTGACCCACTATTTATGGCAGTCATTGCCATTTACTACTACCGTCTTTTTATTTTGTTTTATTGTAGCTGTTATTGCGCGTGTTTTAACGTATTCTATTGGAGGAGTGTGTTTTATGTTCGTGGGCATGTTTTGTCAGGCGCAATTACGTGCTTTGGTTCGATTTGCGGCGTCCGCCATCAGATTCGAGCGCCGACCAATCGCAGTAAGGCTGCTCACTCGCTATTGGTGCAAGGGACGCCAACAGTGGGAAGTTTGACAGCTGTCAACAGTTTAAACTGTGTTTATTTGTAGTAGGAAGTCATATTACCACATACTCATGACCGAGTGTTGGTTTGTTTCGTTTGATAATTGAACGAAATTACAGTAATTTCCTGAAACATTGACGAAATTGTTTGCGTTTTTTTCGTGTTTTGTTTTTTCGGAGTTTTTTTACAAAATTCTGACGTGATTACTGTAGTTAACTTTGGAGATAAATGGCTTCTTTTGAGTTTATTTATAATCAAAAGTCACCGCCGGAATTTGCGCAAAGTAGATCTGTGGGAACCGTTTTCTTCACACCATCTGTAGGAGTGGCTTGCACTTGGTCTCGCTGGTACCAATGCTTGCATCTATCAAACAGATTTCCACAGGAACGCCTGTTTCGCTGCCACGTGCTTCTCGCCGCAATGAAGCTCCATCTCCGGCTGCCAGATTCCCACCGCTTGCTATTTGCAACCAGCATCTTTGGTGTAGTTGTCCCACTCTGCACTTCCGCCATCGTTCTCCAGGGACAGACATCTCGTGGCTGCAAGTGTGCGGCCTAGGGCTTAATAGAAGTGTGTCAAGTCGCGCACAGTGCCTTCACCAGAGACTGAAATCATGAAAACAGCTCCATCGCCGCTATGGTTTCTAATTCTGGGTAATGCGACCACTGTTGCTTTTTAAGTTAATATAGTGATGTGCTAAGAACGCGAAACGCGTTATTGATCATTTAATGTTGCAACAGAGCCTGTCTTTTATTTGGCACACTAAAATAGAATCACCTACTCATCAGCTCGCTTCGTTCTTATTTTTTCCACTACATAAACACATTTATGGCGTGGGAGTACAAATTTCGAAAAATGACTGGTGTACCTCATCTGTTAGATGCAGAACATGTCTAATATTAATCATTAAGCTTACGTATGAGCTCGAATTTCTTTCTTTCCAGTGGTAGTCATTTAGCGAGATGTACGTGGTGGGAAAGAGTATGTTCCCCGAGTGTTCTTGGGAAATATGATTTTATAATTTCGGCAGTAAACTTCTCCGTGACCCGCAGTGTCTCTCATGTAGCGCCTGCCAATGGACGTCATATCCGTGTCACTCTCACATCGACTAAGCAAAATTGAATCGCAGCGTGCCGTTCTCCTTTTGTTCAAATGGCTCTGAGCACTATGGGACTTAACATCTATGGTCATCAGTCCCCTAGAACTTAGAACTACTTAAACCTAACTAACCTAAGGACATCACGCAACACCCAGCCATCACGAGGCAGAGAAAATCCCTGACCCCGCCGGGAATCGAACCCGGGAACCCGGGCGTGGGAAGCGCGAACGCTACCGCACGACCACAAGATGCGTTCTCCTTTTGATATTTATCATCTTCTCTATTAATACTACCTGACAGGAGTCCCAGACTGTCCCGTAATAAGCATCGGAAAGACATTTTTGTAAGCTAGTTCTTCCGTAAGTGAATTACATCTTATAAGAATTATTTCAATGAATGTGTCTGGCATTTGCTTATAGCATTTGTCAACCTAGTAAATTAACTCGAAATGTTAATTAATGCAAGATTTTCGAAATTCTCCGATAAATAGGTGGAAGATATAGAGGAAGACGTGTAATATGCAATATATACAAAAACCAAGACGTAAAAAAGAATGGAAGACGAAGAACGAAGTGCTCGGATGAAAAATGGTGTGAGACACGGATGCAGTCTTTCGCCCTTACTGTTCAATCTACACATAAAAGAAGCAATGACGGAAATTAAAAAAAGGTTCAGGCTTGGGATTAAAATTCACGATGTCAATGATAAGATTCACTGACGAAATTGCAATCCTCAGAGTGAAGAAGAATTACAAGACCTGCTGAAGGGAGTGAACAGTTTAACGACTACAGAATATGGACTGAGGGTATACAGAAGAAGGATGGCAGTGATCAGGAGTGGTAGAAATGAGGCTAGCGATAAACTTAACATCAAAATTGGGGACCACGAAGTAAACGAATTTAAGACATTCTGCTGCCTCGGAAGCAAAGCAAGAGAAGGTGGACATAAAAAGCAGATTATCCAAAGAGTGGGTTATTAAGTAGACGAATTTAAGGAATTCTGCTGCCTTGGAAGCAAAACAAGACAAGGTGGACATAAAAAGCAGATTGTCACAGGCAAAGAGTGGGTTATTGACCGAGATAGGTATGCTAGTATCAAACCAGCCTTCGATTTGGGGAAGGGATGTTTGTTTATGTACATTTGCACCTCACCATTGTATGGAAGTGAATAATGGACTGCGCAAAATTGTAAAAGAAGAGAATCGACGTGACTCAGATGTAGGTGGAGTTATAGGAGGATGTTGAAAATAGGTGACTGATAAGATAAGGAATGAGATTCTCCTCAGAATTGGCGAGGAGAACATGTGGGGAACAGTTAGGCGAAGAAGGGTCTGGATGATCGGACATGTGTTAAGACTATGGGAAGCAGTGACATGAAGAAGGGACAGGGTGATCGAACATCTGTAAAGACATCAGGGAGAAAGCTCTCATCAAGGAATAATTTCCGTGGTAGTCGAACCAGCTGTAGACCGTAAAAACTGTAGGCAAGACATAGATTGGAATTACATTCAACATACAATTGCGTTAGGTGTGTGGAAGTGCTACTCTGAGACGAAGAGATTGACTTAGGTGAATAAATCTATGTGGTTTTTGCTCCTTAGGTAGCTGCGGACAGTTAGTCCCAGTTGCTGTGATATATCGGCGTTACGTTATATAGATTTGGTTCACAGTCAGAATGACTCGAGCAGCCGAGTGAGCAGAGTTATACTGCGGTACACAGTTTGCGATCGGAGAGTCGTGGAATGGGTGTTACCTGTCGAGTCAGAACAGGTACGGCAAACACGGCGCACTTGCGCAGATGCCCTCTTCTGCTGAGAAAACGGACGGCCTTCGAGCCAGTATTACGCGCTAAAATAACTCTGTCAAAATCACAAAAGCTGGGGCGTGATCCTAGACTTCATAAAAGATTGCTCAAATGTTTTCGACACTGTAACACGGGCCTTAGTTGCACGTTGGGAGGAAATCGAAAGCAGACGCTCTACTTACCATTTATGTTGCGGTTTTATTTAGCCAATCGATTTCGGATCAGTTATATTTTTCAAGCGTATTAAATGTTTATTGTGCAGACAGCGCGGACATTCAATAAAATGCCTAACTTCGGACGACATGCATGCAATAGTAGCGGAAGTACTTCTGTGCTTATAGGAGTGGCAACTCAACCATCATCGCATCGGGATGGATCGATCGAAACCCATGCCTTGTGACAAACAAGCACAGACCGTTGCGTTAAGGCCCTTATTGTCATTACGGTCTTCAGTCTCACTGGTCTTCTGTAGCACAAAAAATGTTTCAAATGGCTCTGAGCACTATGGGACTTAACTTCTGAGGTCATCAGTCCCCTAGAACTTAGAACTACTTAAACCTAATTAACCTAAGGACATCACACACATCCATGCCCGAGGCAGGATTCGAACCTGCGACCATAGCGGTCGCGCGGTTCCAGACTATAGCGCCTAGAACCGCTCGGCCACTCCGGCCGGCCTTCTGTAGCACACCTTCCTAGCTCATCCACTACAAGCCTATTCATCTACACATAAGGAACATACTTGCTGTCGTCAAACCTTTGTCCTCATATACAATTGTTATCTTTCACACTTCCCTTCAAATTTACTATTCGTTAACACATCAGTACGTGCACTATCAATAAAGACCTTATTTGAGCCAAATTTTGCTATAAAGTTTTTTTCCCACCATTCATAGGTAACCGAATGTACCTATGTGATTTTCATTATGTCCTGCCTATATTTTTTATCCTTAAGATTTCACTTCAGAATAAGGCTGCACTCCTCAAAACTACTTTCAAAAAAGATTTCCTAACAGTTAAATATGTATTGTAAGTTAAAATCCCTTCTTGCAGTTAGCCGTCTGCATTTCGTATCCTTTGTACTTCGGCTGTCGTAAGTCATTTTACTGCTCAAATAACAACTCTTTTTTAATACATTATGTTTCTCATTTTCTAATCTACTTCCCTAAGCATCGGCTGATATCATTCGAGTATATTCAATTACCGTTGTTTTACTTCTATAGGTGTTCATCTTGTAACCTATTTCCAAGACACCACCCATTCCATTCTATTGATTTTCCTAATGCTTTGCTGTCTCTGACGGAATTAGGAAGTTACCCGCAATCCTGAAAGATTTTTTTTATTATTTCATTTCTAACACCTGAACTTTCTATAGGGCTTCCTTAGTTGCTTTGGCGTTGTACAGATTGAATACTCATTCTTCAACTACTCCATCTCTTTCATGCCCTACAACTCATAAAACTGCAGTTTAGTTACTGTATACGTTGCAGGTAAACTTTCGCTTCCTGCATTTCGTACACGATAATTTCAGAATCCCAAAAAGCTCATTCAAAACAAGAGCGTCAGTAGTCTTCGGTAAATCTATCGCAGAGAGTAAATGCAGCAGCAAGCTTTGCTTCCTTGCAGGACGCCTCGCTGAATGGTTACGAAACAAGACCTAAGCTGCGTCCCATTCCCTGACGTAACGTTCTGTGTCTAATGTGCTGCACTGACACGGCAGTTTGGCTGTTTCCGCTAACCGACAGAGCTGCAGTGCGTTCCTGAGATTCTCCCTGAAGATGACAACTCAGTTCATTGTGCGAACTAAGTAATGGTATATTGTAAGGGGGAAAGTTGGCAGTATTGTAAGTCTTTTCTTTAATCACCAGCCTTCTGATTGGTTCGCAACGACCCGCCACGAATTCGTCTCCTGTACCAACCTCTTCCTCACTGAGAAGCACTTGAACCCTACGTCCTCTATAATTTTATCCTCTAAAGTTCCCTCTTGTGTCATGGAAAACATTTCCTGATATCTTAACACCATATCTCAACCGCTTAAGATTCTCTTCTGCTTAGGATTCCCTGCTGTCCATGGTTCACTACCATATTTTGCTGTGCTTCAACGTACTTTCTCAGAAATTTATTTCTCAGGTTAAGGCCGATATTTGATACTAACAGATTTCTCTTGACCAGAAATTCCCTCATTGCCTGTGCTATTCTGCTATTTATGTGTGCCTTGCTCTGTCCGGTATTTATTAGTTTGCTTCCAAGGTAGGAGAATTCCTTAACTTTATCTACTTCGTAGTCTCCAATTTTTATAGTAAGTTCCCACTAATGTCATTTCTGCTGCTGCTCATTACTTTCGCCTTTCTTCAGTTCACTCTCAGTTCATATTTGTTGCTCAGTAAACTTTACATTCCATTCCATATTTTCTGAAATATACCCTCGTGTTCACTGAGAACAACGATGTAATCAGTGAATCTTGTAATTGATATTCCTTCGCGTTAAGTTCTAATTCCACTCCTCAATCTTTCTGTTATTTCCTTCATTGCTTCTTCGATGTAAAGATTCAACAGTAGTATCAAAATACCATAACCCTGTCTTACTCCCTTTTGAAACCGATCTTTTCGGTTTTGCTCTACTACACTTATTGTTCTTTCTTGGTTCTTTTACGTATTGTATATTATCGGTCTTTTCCTATAGCTTACCCCTATTTTTCTTAGAAATTCGAGCACCTTGTACGTTTTTAAACTGTCGAACGCTTTTTCCAGGTCGACAAATCCTATGGACTTGCCTTGAGTTTTCTTCAGTCTTGCTTCCATTATCAAGCGCATCGTGAGTACTGCGTCTCGGATGCCCTTACCTTTCCAAGAGCCAAACTGATCGTCATCTAAAAGAAAGTCAAATTTCTTTTCCGTTTTTGTGTATTGTTCATGCGAGCAACTTGGAGCGTTAAGCTGATTGTGCGATAGTTCTCTCACTTATCTGCCTTTGCTATGTTCGGCATTATGCGGAACATACTTTTCCGAATATCTGATGTACGTCTCCAGACAAATCCTTCACTCCAACTTGAATAAGCTCTTGGTCTCTACTTCTCTCAATATTTACCTTATTTGAACGCAAGTCTTACCAAGATCTAATAAATTCTTATACTTGTCTTCGTGTACATGTCTTCGGTATCGACTCCCATTTTTTCATCAATCGTGTCATCACCCCCCCCCCCCCCCCCCCCCCCCCCGTAAAGGAGTCCAATCTAATCTTTTAACCTATCCGTTCTCTCCTCTGTGCGTAGCATTGCAATTCCCGTTGCATCTAATGTTCACCACCATGCTTTAACTTCAGCGAAGGTTGTATGGACTTTTCCGTATCAGTTTTCCCGACGACCATATCCTTTTCGATTTCTTGACATTTCTCCTGCAGCCACTTTTCCTGCAGCCATTTCGCCTTGGCTTCCCCGCACTTCTTTTTTATTTCTTTCCTAAGTGACTTATATTTCTGAGTTCTTAATTTCTCCGAACATTTTTGTACTTGCTTCTTTCGTCGACCAGTGGAGGTATTTCTTCTGTTATACGAGGTTGTCTCGTAATTTCGTTCCTTGTACGTGAGTACTGCGGTATTCATTATCGCAGTATCTACAGCCACAGAGAAGTCCAGATACATCTCATCATTCCTCTGTACTTCTTTCAGAGTATATCATTCTGAGTATGCGTCTATTATAGTTCCGTCGTATTGTTTCGATGCCACCGGCCTTTCTTCGATGAATACGGTGGTTCTCGCCAGATCACCGAAGTTAAGCAACGTCGGACGTTTTATTGGCAGGACACTTAAAAAAGTTAACAGATCTACTAAGGAGACTGTCTACATTACGCCTGTCCGTCCTCTTTTAGAATTCTACTGCGCAGTATGGGATCCTTACCAGATAGGACTGACGGAGTACATCGAAAAAGTTCAAAGAAAGGCAGCACGTTTTGTATTATCGCGAGATATGAGAGAGAGTGTCACAGAAATGATACAGGATCTGGGCTGGACATTATTAAAAGAAAGGCGTTTTTCGTTGCGACGGAATCTTCTCACGAAATTCCAGTCACCAACTTTCTCCTCCGAATGCGAAAATATTTTGACGACACCGACCTGCGTAGGGAGAAACGATCACCACGATAAAGTAAGGGAAATCAGAGCTCATACGGAAAGATATAGGTGTTCGTTCTTTCCACGCGCTATACGAGATTGGAATAATAGAGAATTGTGAAGGTGGTTCGATGGACGCTCTGCGAGGCACTTAAATATGATTAGTAGAGTATCGATGTAGATGTAGATGTAGACGAGAACTTGGATGGTTAAGCGCCGGGATAAGTCACATGCTCCCTGCTGCTTGCCTCTGCCTTTACGGCAAAAGGAAGGAAGGGAGGTGGCGTGAAGTTGATCACGAGACCTTGCACCAGTGTTATGGATTCAGTTCCAGACTTCTCGGCAATGTTTCGTGAAGACATGTTGGTGTTGATCCATCCTTCGGGTGGGTACGTTAAGCTGGGCGGCCAACTTGGTCCTATTCAAGAGGAGTGGGCTGTGTGTCGGCGCCGGATTCCACACTCTACATTCTCTCATCTTCCAAAACAGTCATGGCGCCACACTGTAAACACCCATTACAGTCGCCCCCTACACTTATCAGATATACTGAAACACACGATTCTTACTGTAAATGAAGAAAATCTATAATTGTGCGTGCAGGATAGAAAAAGTTTTGAAATGAGGCGGATGAACCTACCCTTCGTCGTCTCCCAGCTGACAATGTCTTAAGACTTTATTTTTTGCTGTTACGGTTTTGGGAAGTGCAAACACGCTTAGAGCACCTCAGATGAACTGTGGCGTCCAGCGGAGGCCTCACGAGACGAAGAGGATCGCCATCTAGACATCTACATCTACAGCTGTAGTTGGCAAACCACGTTATGTGGCAGAGTGTAATTAACGTACCAATAGCTCTCGCAAGTGTGAAATCGCACGTTATGACGTCACATACCTTCTTCTCCACGCTCATGTCGCTGTCAAGTTCAGTGTCAGGAAGTCTTAACGCAAGCGTTCCGTGAAACGTAATAAAACAGCTCTTCTCTGCCTACTCGTAGGTTCATATACTTCTACGTCAGTGTTTTACAACTGTCACTTAAATTTTTAACGTAAGTGCCATATAGCTATGGCTGGTGTTGCAGGCGAAATACACACGACTTTTTTTTCTTCCATAGAAAATCTATTTGGCTACTGTTAACCTACAGTTCATCTATTGTAATATTTTACCTGTGAACTGATTGTTTGCTATAATATGTCAACGTAAGATAATTTCAAAGGAAATTCTACGGCCCCTTAAATAATCGAGCAATGTGTCGCAGTGGTTAAGAAAGGACTTGCATTGAGGGCGTGTGCGCTTCAACACCCTTCTAGCTATCCGAATTTAAATTTTCCGTGATTCCATTAATGACTCGAAGCAAATGGGAGGGTTTACTAAATTCGACAATGTCACCAACAGTTTATAATATTAAAACTATTTTATTCACAGTCATTGAGCACGAATTTATAAAAAACCCGTGTAATTAAATTCATTGCGCGTTGAAAAGCCTTAGATCTGAATATTAAGGTGGAGAAATCACAACCTAGCGCACTACTGCTTTACCTATATGTAGCCACCGATCGGAAGACGTTCATCGCTGAATCAAATTAATTACTTGTACTTTTAAGAAACTGTATGTGAAACTCTGTGAATAAAATGCATGATCCACTCGTTTTCAAAGCTCTATATTTTCCAAAGAATTACATGTTCAGATGTTATTGATGCATTTATAGGATCTTAAAATCACCAACGTTGCATTTTACACTCGATAAATGTTCTGTGAGTGCCCTTTGTTCATACGACAGACGTCGAAGCGATAGTCAAGCTCGTTTCATACTGTCTGCAGCAATACGCGTGAACGGTCATCGCAGCAGCAATGTAACGAACCACGCAGCGTTTGGATACCAAGATGGAGACCAAGGCGGTGACCGGAAACATTGTAGAGACTTGTAGCAACGTGAACCGAAAATCAGTACAGATAAACTAACCTAGCCTCACCTTAAACAACATTATCATCATCATCATCATCATAGTCATCACCACCACCACCACCACTTTCACTTCCAGACAGTAGTATAATGCCAGTTAGGCTTCAAAAGTTGTTGTTGAACCCATCTAAATTTGGGCTTGCCAGGATTACTTCATCTTCATCTCGGCCTGTATTTCAACAGCTGTATCGCCAGGCTTTCTTGCAGAATTCAGCTCTCATGTTCTTTCCATCTGTTTCTGTATTTCCCTGTTGAGTTGTTTGTGCCTTCAACATTCAATTTTTATCACTTTGATGGTTCTTAATTTGATCCTGACAAGGTCAAATTTTCACTGTTCTTAGAAATCTCATTTCAGCTGTCTGTATTTTATTCTTAGACCTCTTTGTAAGAACCCAGGTCTCACTCCAGTAGCGTAGGGCCGTAGCTTTATAAAACTTAACTTTTGCCTCCTTCCAAAATCCGTTCCTTAAGGTTCTGTGAATAGTGTTTCAATCTTCATAAGATGTCTTCGATATAGATATTAAATAATGTCATAAGCTCCCCACTTGTCTGACCCCCCTTATTCACTGGTATCATATATGAAATTCTTGCACTTGCTCTAACCATTGTTTCAGTGTCTGTCTACTTATCTTTCAGAACTTGTTTGTTGTTTTGGAGGTAACCTTGTTTTTCTAGAACGCCCCACTACATCTGCCTATTTATACCATCGAAGGCTTTCACGTAATCTGTAAGGGCTATATTCCTTTCCATATTAAATTCGTACCTTTTTCTCTATTACTTTTTTTAACAATTTATACTCTATCTGTGCACAGAACAACGCAATAGTTCTAAATCGAAATAAGTAACAATTGTGCTCATGAATCGGCGTAACGAAGGCTTCGAAGAGCAGATACGAACTTTCCTATCCGGACTGGGTATTTATTTCCTGTAGAGGTCCGACGATCAGCCGCATGTGGCGTGTGTGTGGCGTGATCCCTACTAGCGGATTTTTTATTATGCAGACTCGGGTTTAAGCTATAATTACAAGCGAACCAATATGCTTACCGCAAAATGAGTTACACCAATATTTTTCTTGTTTTATTCTGCAGTGGGCTGTATGGAGCAATTTAGTTTTAAAGTTCAATACATTTTTTTGTAACTTTTAGATTGTAGTAAAGATTGTCCGGTTTTCCGCGTTTTCGCTACGTGCTGCTCACATAAAAACTATGTTGTCTGAAATATATTTGTTCGATGTTAATGAATTTTCGATGTGTCGTAGACACATATATTGGTAGTGGAAATCTCAAGTTACAGAGTTTTTCAGTCACACGAAAAACGTTCTTACGATTTTCCTACAGTAACTTTACCCCAGTCCAAGATAAACATGTAACTGAAAGCGTCACACTGGCCGTAGCTTCGTATAACGACAAAAGAGACCTTCAAATTAAACCCATGCTTTCGGTTATGTGTTCATCTAGGGCTGAGAAAAACTTACTTTAAAGAAATCATAAGAAATTTTGTGTGGGTGATTGAAAAGTTCTGTAACTTGAGGTTCCCGCTACAAATACATGTGCCTATAACCTATTAAAATTTCATTAACCTCGGAAAAACACATTTCAAGATATAGTTCTCAAATGAGCAGTTAGTAGCGAAGACGCCAGCCTGACTACAATCTAAAATAAAAACTAGACACTGAACTTTAAACGGCTGGTCCCGGCGGAGGTTCGAGTCCTCCCTCGGGCATGGGTGTGTGTGTTTGTCCTTACGATAATTTAGGTTAAGTAGTGTGTAAGCTTAGGATCTGATGACCTTAGCAGTTACGTCCCATAAGATTTCACACACATTTTGATTTTTTTTTAACTTAAAAAAATATCCGTGTAGCCTAACGCAGAATAAACAAGAAAAATATTGGTATAACTCATTTTGCGATAGACCTATGGGTTCGCGTGTAATTAAAGCTTAAACTCGAGTCTCCATAGTAAAAATGCTATAGTAGAGACGCAGCAACCGTAAAGGTATACTAAACGTTGTGACGGTCGATCACAGCGGTACTGAATGCCACCTGCTGGTGCTGCAGGCACGTGTCGCGGTAGGAAAATATACGAGGTGTAAAAATAGCGTCGCATATTTTTGCAGATGGTAGTACCCACCAAAACAAGTAAAAGATGTCCAGTAAACCTTAAGAGCTATGAGCACTTTTTTCTCTTCGATATTGTGAAACACGTCTCTTCTGCTGCAGACTCTTTGCTTCTCGAGCAAACATAGGCTCGTAAAATGCATATATTAAGAGCTATGTAATAGAAGAGATGTGTTTTGCAACAACGGAGATGTGCAAGTACTTTTACCTCTTAAGATATACACTACTAGCCATTAAAATTGCTACACCCGAAGATGACGTGCTACAGACGCAAAATCTAACCAACAGGAAGAAAATGCTGTGATATGCAAATGATTAGCTTTTCAGAGCATTCATACCAGGTTGGCGCCATTGGCGACACCTACAACGTGCTGACATGAGGAAGGTTTCCAACCGATTTCTCATACACAAACAGCAACTGACCGGCGTTGCCTGGTGAAACGTTGTTATGACGCCTCGTGGAAGGAGGAGAAATGCGTACCATCACGTTTCCGACTTTGATAAAGGTCGGATTGTAGCCTATCGTGATTGCGGTTTATCGTATCGCGACATTGCTGCTCGCGTTGGTCGAGATCCAATGACTGTTGGCAGAATATGGAATCGGTGGGTTCAGGAGGGTAATACGGAACGCCGTGCTGGATCCCAACTAGCAGTCGAGATGACAGGCATCTTATCCGCATGGCTGTAACGGATCGTGCAACCACGTCTGGATCCCTGAGTCAACAGATGGGGACGTTTGCAACACAACAACCATCTGCACGAACGGTTCGACAACGTTTGCAGCAGCATGGACTATCAGCTCGGAGACCATGGCTGCGGTTACCCTTGACGCTGCATCATAGACAGGAGCGCCTACGATGGTGTACTCAACGACGAACCTGGGTGCACGAATGGCAAAACGTCATTTTTTCGGATGAATCCAGGTTCTGTTTACGGCAGCATGATGGTCACATCCGTGTTTGGCGACATCGCGTTGAAGCGTGTATTCGCCATCGCCATACTGGCATATCACCCAGCATGATGGTATGGGGTGCCATTGGTTACACGTCTCGGTCACCTCTTGTTCGCATTGACGGCACTTTGAACAGTGGACGTTACATTTCAGATGTGTTACGACCCGTGGCTCTACCCTTCATTTGATCCCTCCGAAACCCAACATTTCAGCAGGATAATGCAGGACCGCATGTTGCAGATCCTGTACGGGCCTTTCTGGATACAGAAAATGTTCGACTGCTCCCCTGGCCAGCACATTCTCCAGATCTCTCACCAATTGAAAACGTCTGGCCAATGGTGGCCGAGCAACTGGCTCGTCACAATACGCCAGTCACTACTCTTGATGAACTGTGGTATCGTGTTGAAGCTGCATGGGCAGCTGTATCTGTACACACCATCCAAGCTCTGTTTGACTCAATCCCAAGGCGTATCGTGGCCGTTATTACGGCCAGAGGTGGTTGTTCTGGGTACTGACGGATCAGGATCTATGCACCCAAATTGCGTGAAAATGTAATCTTATGTCAGTTGTAGTATAATATATTTGTCGAATGAATACCCGTTTATCATCTGCATTTCTTCTCGGTGTAGTAATTTTAATGGCCAGTAGTGTACATTTTAAGAATTTGTGTTCATTCTACAATTTTTCCTTGTTTTGGTCTATAATATCTCCTCCCGACAAATATGGAAAGCAAAGAGCTTGCAGTAGAAGAGATGTGTTTCACAATATCGAAGATGAACAACCGCCTGTAACTCGGAAGGAGTGCATTTTAGAGCCACTTCAAATGGCTCAAATGGCTCTGAGCACTATGGGACTTAACTTCTAAGGCCATCAGTCCCCTAGAACTTAGAACGACTTAAACCTAACTAACCTAAGGACATCACACACATCCATGCCGGAGGCAGTATTCGAACCTGCGACCGTAGCGGTCGCGCGGTTCCAGACTGTAGCGCCTAGAACCGCTCGGCCACCCCGGCTGGCAGAGCCACTTCCCATGGCGCTCTAGAAATAAGACGCCGACGGCACAACGTCTGCGTTGTGTGGGTTGCCGCGAACGTCGCTCCTACGGAACGGACGCAGCGGGAAATTTTGAGTTCCGGTACTCCGAGGACAGACCAGCAGGTGGCGACAACAGCCTTCCCACCAGGCCACGAGAGGGCGCGTACGGCGACGGCAGTGGTCGTTGACTTACCTCACCTCTTCCTGCGTCTGCAGTGTCACGTACCGAAAATACTCCCGCACGTATCCTGCCGTTAGTCAGTTATTCAGGCCAGCATGCGAGCTTAGCAACCCAATTCCGTCGCAGCGAGCAATCGACGGGTGATTTCAGCGTTGCTTCGCTGTGGGCTCCGACGCCATCTTCCAGGACAGCACGCCGCCTCCTCTGTTTAGACTAAGTGTAATATCTACTATTCTTATTTCACCAAAAAGATAAGATAGTGCCAAGACTTAATACTCTGCATTTCTGTCCTTACGGGACTTTGAAATTTACTGTACAGTTTTATCGTTGTAACTTCTCCTGTGAAGTATGACTGTAAGACATTTTGAAAGTGTTTGATTTCACGACTTAAGCTATTGTGCGACTTTGTTTATTACCAAACCCAAGAATTAAGGAATTGTCAAATGTTTATTTATTCCAGTCTTTGATCACAATATAAAGTCCTTCGACGGTGACTGGTTTGAATCAGTAATGACCATCTTCAGTTCTGTTCTACACCATGTCCTGATGTGATAAACCGTAATGGCATCGTCAAAATATAGAAATACACTCAATACTCTTTTGACGATGCCATTACGGCTGTATCACATTAGGACATGCTGTAGAACAGGTCTGAAGATAGTCATAACTGACTGAAACCGGTCATCGCCAAAGGACTTCATATTGTGACCAAAGACTGGAATAAATAAACATTTGACACTACCTGGATCACCGTTCGTATTCGCGACTATGTCGCAGCTTGTGGAATCAGGGAACTTATTGCATGATGAACTTTACTCAGACTTCACGACTTTGCATACCTTAAAAGAGTGTTGTGTTGTCACTTACCAGTTGACGATTTTCACGTGTTGAGGAACTTAATTATTTTTTGATTCAGGAACTTCAATGTGTTTACCAGTGAAGAACAGTTGTTTATTTTTCACTTGTATAATTTGGGGCGTGGAGGGAATTTACACCATAATATATAGAAGACTTTTTAAAAGTTGTGTTCGAGGAATAAACTTATTATATTGTGACTGCCTGTCTCTCTAGTGCCTGGCAGCAACCCGATTTATTGGACTTATTTTTCTTGTTTAGGTGGGTACTCCCACCTCTCAAAATATTCGAAACTTTTGTTTAATAACCCTGTATAAGTCGAGCAGAGGCGAGTGGGGAATTAGTCTAGCGACGATACGGGGCACAAATGGCAAACACACTGCACTTTGACAAAGGGCAGACTATTATTGGCCAGGAGCTGAAAACGAGCATCGAGGAAACGGCAAAGTTGGTCGCCTGTTCTACATCTACATCTACATCCATACTCCGCAAGCCACCTGACGGTGTGTGGCGGAGGGTACCATCAGTACCTCTATCGGTTCTCTCTTCTATTCCAGTCTCGTATTGGTCGTGGAAAGAAGGATTGTCGGTATGCCTCTGTGTGGGCTCTAATATCTCTGATTTTATCCTCATGGTCTCTTCGCGAGATATACCTAGGAGGGAGCAATATACTGCTTGACTCTTCGGTGAAGGTATGTTGAACAAAAGCCCGTACCGAGCTACTGAGCGTCTCTCCTGCAGAGTCTTCCACTGGAGTTTATCCATCATCTCCGTAACGCTTTCGCGATTACTAAATGATCCTGTAATGAAGAGCGCTGCTCTCCGTTGGATCTTCTCTATCTCCTCTATCAACCCTATCTGGTACGGATCCCACATGCTGAGCAGTATTCAAGCAGTGGGCGAACAAGCGTACTGTAACCTACTTCCTTTGTTTTCGGATTGCATTTCATTAGGATTCTTGCAATGAATCTCAGTTTGGCATCTGCTTTACCGACGATCAACTTTATATGATCATTTCATTTTAAATCACTCCTAATACCTACTTCCAGATAATTTACGGTATTAACTGCTTCCAGTTGCTGACCTGCTATTTTGTAGCTAAATGATAAAGGATCTTTCTCTCTATGTATTCGCAGCACATTACACTTGTCTACATTGAGATTCAATTGCCATTCCCTGCACCATGCGTCAATTCGTTGGAGATCCTCCTGCATTTCAGTACAATTTTCCATTGTTACAACCTCTCGATACACCACAGCATCATCTGCAAAAAGCCTCAGTGAACTTCCGATGTCATCCACAAGGTCATTTATGTATATTGTGAATAGCAACGGTCCTATGACACTCCCCTGCGGCACACCTGAAATCACTCTTACTTCGGAAGACTTCTCTCCATTGAGAATGACATGCTGCGTTCTGTTATCTAGGAACTCTTCAATCCAATTACACAATTGGTCTGATAGTCAAAAAAATGGTTCAAATGGCTCTGAGCACTATGGAACTTAACATCAATGGTCATCAGTCCCATATATCTTAGAACCACTTAAATCTAACTAACCTAAGGACAGCACAGAACACCCAGTCGTCAGGAGGCAGAGAAAATCCCTGACCCCGCCGGGAATCGAACCCGGGAACCCGGGCGTGGGGAGCGAGAACGCTACCGCACGACCATGAGCTGCGGACGTGATAGTCCATATGCTCTTACTTTGTTCATTAAACGAGTGTGGGGAACCGTATCACTGGCTGCTTTCGTAAGCATCAGTGGAAAGTGGCTGAATAAGGTGACAAAATGTTGGACGTCCACACCTCATCACGCAGGATAGACGGCAATCTGTGGAAGATACGGCGGCAGAATATCTGTGGAAGATATGGCGATAGAATACAATGATGTCTGACGGCTTCCAGAGACAACAAAAATTCAATTTTCAATAGTTCGCATAGTTATAGATCGCATTGAAAAATGCCGGTGCCGGTACAAGCATTTCGAACCCTACCTCTGAGTGTTGAACAGGGGATTCTGTAGCGGACTAGGCCTGTACAACCGACCTCAGGAGTAGCACGGTGGCTGTGTCGTCAAACGGCTGCGAGCTCAGGGTGGCTGGCAGGTCCGTGTGGGCGCAGAGAGAAGCAGCTATCATGATCAACTTGTGCATCAGCAACCAGCACTGCGTCCATATCGGGAGATGCAATTCCCCCCCCCCCCCCCCCCCGGAAGGAAGACTGGCAGCTGGCCAGGAGATTCCTAGCGACCAGACAGCTGGCAACAACTCATCCCAGTTGAGGAGAACCACAGCGTCGTCGTCAGCGACGCATGGAGATGGACAGAAAGCTTGCATAAGTAGCCGGACCTTCGATGAATGACCACATGTGGGTGATTGAAGCGTGCAGCGAGAGAGCACGCCCATCGGCTTGTCGGAATGCGGCTGCCGTGTCCGGGGTGCGACCCGCTGCCCCTGGACAGGACTCCGGCTGCTGCCCGAGTGAGCTGGGAAGGCCCACTGCGCTGCGACACCAAGTTTGGAGGGTGGGCTCAGCACAAGGGTCTGGTACTGCGACAGAGACTCGAACCCAAGGCTGCTGTTGGCAGCTCCATGCTGAATCCCCGTCCGGTGTAACCCCATTTTCCTGGAAGCTACAGCTATCGCATCAGTTATACCTGTGCGCCACTTCTGATCACGTACTAAGCAACACTACCGAAACCCCGATAATGGAGAATCCGTTTGCTTGTGTATGAATTACTGCTGACTGGCGGGTGAAAACGATCGAACCTAGCCCGTCTCCCAATATTTCAACATCGTCGTTGCTTTAGCCTGCTCACTAACTACCAGCGGTTAATGCAATATTCCACCGCACCTTCTCACACTTGAAAATGGTAACGGTGCTAAACTTGCTTGTTCTCAAGAATTATCGGCAATTACGATTGCAGCATGCTACATCTACATCTACATCTACATTGATACTCCGCAAGCCACCCAACGGTGTGTGGCGGAGGGCACTTTACGTGCCACTGTCATTACCTCCCTTTCCTGTTCCAGTCGCGTATGGTTCGCGGGAAGAACGACTGTCTGAAAGCCTCCGTGCGCGCTCTAATCTCTCTAATTTTACATTCGTGATCTCCTCGGGAAGTATAAGTAGGGGGAAGCAATATATTCGATACCTCATCCAGAAACGCACCCTCTCGAAACCTGGCGAGCAAGCTACACCGCGATGCAGAGCGCCTCTCTTGCAGAGTCTGCCACTTGAGTTTATTAAACATCTCCGTAACGCTATCACGGTTACCAAATAACCCTGTGACGAAACGCGCCGCTCTTCTTTGGATCTTCTCTATCTCCTCCGTCAACCCGACCTGGTACGGATCCCACACTGATGAGCAATACTCAAGTATAGGTCGAACGAGTGTTTTGTAAGCCACCTTCTTTGTTGATGGACTACATTTTCTAAGCACTCTCCCAATGAATCTCAACCTGATACCCGCCTTACCAACAATTAGTTTTATATGATCATTCCACTTCAAATCGTTCCGCACGCATACTCCCAGATATTTTACAGAAGTAACTGCTACCAGTGTTTGTTCCGCTATCATATAATCATACAATAAAGGATCCTTCTTTCTATGTATTCGCAATACATTACATTTGTCTATGTTAAGGGTCAGTTGCCACTCCCTGCACCAAGTGCCTATCCGCTGCAGATCTTCCTGTATTTCGCTACAATTTTCTAATGCAGCAACTTCTCTGTATACTACAGCATCATCCGCGAAAAGCCGCATGGAACTTCCGACACTATCTACTAAGTCATTTATATATATTGTGAAAAGCAATGGTCCCATAACACTCCCCTGTGGCACGCCAGAGGTTACTTTAACGTCTGTAGACGTCTCTCCATTGATAACAACATGCTGTGTTCTGTTTGCTAAAAACTCTTCAATCCAGCCACACAGCTGGTCTGATATTCCGTAGGCTCTTACTTTGTTTATCAGGCGACAGTGCGGAACTGTATCGAACGCCTTCCGGAAGTCAAGAAAAATAGCATCTACCTGGGAGCCTGTATCTAATATTTTCTGGGTCTCATGAACAAATAAGGCGAGTTGGGTCTCACACGATCGCTGTTTCCGGAATCCATGTTGATTCCTACATAGTAGATTCTGGGTTTCCAGAAATGACATGATACGCGAGCAAAAAACATGTTCTAAAATTCTACAAGAGATCGACGTAAGAGATACAGGTCTATAGTTTTGCGCATCTGCTCGACGACCCTTCTTGAAGACTGGGACTATCTGTGCTCTTTTCCAATCATTTGGAACCCTCCGTTCCTCTAGAGACTTGCGGTACACGGCTGTTAGAAGGGGGGCAAGTTCTTTCGCGTACTCTGTGTAGAATCGAATTGGTATCCCGTCAGGTCCAGTGGACTTTCCTCTATTGAGTGATTCCAGTTGCTTTTCTATTCCTTGGACACTTATTTCGATGTCAGCCATTTTTTCGTTTGTGCGAGGATTTAGAGAAGGAACTGCAGTGCGGTCTTCCTCTGTGAAACAGCTTTGGAAAAAGGTGTTTAGTATTTCAGCTTTACGCGTGTCATCCTCTGTTTCAATGCCATCATCATCCCGTAGTGTCTGGATATGCTGTTTCGAGCCACTTACTGATTTAACGTAAGACCAGAACTTCCTAGGATTTTCTGTCAAGTCGGTACATAGAATTTTACTTTCGAATTCAATGAACGCTTCACGCATAGCCCTCTTTACGCTAACTTTGACATCGTTTAGCTTCTGTTTGTCTGAGAGGTTTTGGCTGCGTTTAAACTTGGAGTGGAGCTCTCTTTGCTTTCGCAGTAGTTTCCTAACATTGTTGTTGTACCACGGTGGGTTTTTCCCGTCCCTCACAGTTTTACTCGGCACGTACCTGTCTAAAACGCATTTTACGATTGCCTTGAACTTTTTCCATAAACACTCAACATTGTCAGTGTCGGAACAGAAATTTTCGTTTTGATCTGTTAGGTAGTCTGAAATCTGCCTTCTATTACTCTTGCTAAACAGATAAACCTTCCTCCCTTTTTTTATATTCCTATTAACTTCCATATTCAGGAATGCTGCAACGGCCTTATGATCACTGATTCCCTGTTCTGTACATACAGAGTCGAAAAGTTCGGGTCTGTTTGTTATCAGTAGGTCCAATATGTTATCTCCACGAGTCGGTTCTCTGTTTAATTGCTCGAGGTAATTTTCGGATAGTGCACTCAGTATAATGTCACTCGATGCTCTGTCCCTACCACCCGTCCTAAACATCTGAGTGTCCCAGTCTATATCTGGTAAATTGAAATCTCCACCTAAGACTATAACATGCTGAGAAAATTTATGTGAAATGTATTCCAAATTTTCTCTCAGTTGTTCTGCCACTAATGCTGCTGAGTCGGGAGGTCGGTAAAAGGAGCCAATTATTAACCTAGTTCGGTTGTTTAGTGTAACCTCCACCCATAATAATTCGCAGGAACTATCCACTTCTACTTCACTACAGGATAAACTACTACTAACAGCGATGAACACTCCACCACCGGTTGCATGCAATCTATCCTTTCTAAACACCGTCTGTACCTTTGTAAAAATTTCGGCAGAATTTATCTCTGGCTTAAGCCAGCTTTCTGTACCTATAACGATTTCAGCTTCGGTGCTTTCTATCAGCGCTTGAAGTTCCGGTACTTTACCAACGCAGCTTCGACAGTTGACAATTACAATACCGACTGCTGCTTGGTCCCCGCATGTCCTGACTTTGCCCCGCACCCGTTGAGGCTGTTGCTCAGGCACATTGAGGCTGGACAGTGGATCAATGGGAACTTGTAGCCTGGTC
Organism: Schistocerca serialis cubense; assembly: GCF_023864345.2. NCBI lineage: Eukaryota > Metazoa > Arthropoda > Insecta > Orthoptera > Acrididae > Schistocerca > Schistocerca serialis. The sequence continues at coordinate 1,280,590,763 of NC_064638.1, read as the reverse complement.
GGATGAATCACGTTTCTTGTTACACTTGGTCCAACTACACCGTCATGCAGGCAAACATTTGCTCGAAATACACACCGCGCTACGGATGCAGGTCGATGGGGGACATTCACCTGGGCTTCCATGCGGTTTGTGGTAGTTATCAAAGACGTCAGGCAGCTGTGGGCTACCGAAATTATAATGTGGGTCACGTACACAGCACTGTGCTTGTTGTCTTTCCCGACGGCATTAGTTTCTTCCAGCAGGATAACTCTTCATGTCTCAAAATTAGCATCAGGCTGCAGTGGTTTGAGAAGCATGGTAGTAAACTCATGTAGAGATCTTGGGCACCAAATCCACCGGACGGAACAGATCTGGGACACTATCGAGGGCCACATCCGTGCGCACAATGGTCCGTAATTTACGAGAATAGTATGACCTGTCGTACACATCTGTTGCCACATACACTATGTGATTAAAAGTATCCGGACACCCCCACAAACATACGTTTTTCATATTAGGTCCATTGTGCTGCCACCTACTGCCAGGTACTCCACATCACCGACCTCAGTAGTCATTAGACATCGTGAGGGACCAGAATGGGACGCTCCGCGGAACTCAGGGACTTGGGACGTAGTCAGGTGATTGAGTGTTACTTGCGTCATACGTCTGTATGCGAGATTTCCACTCTCCTAAACATCCCTAGGTCCACTGTTTCCGATGTGATAGTGAAGTAGAAACGTGAAGGGTCACGTACGGCACAAAAGCGTGCAGGCTGACCTCGTCTGTTGACTAACAGAGACCGCTGACAGTTGAAGAGGTTCGTAATGTGTAATAGACAGAAATCTATCCAGACCATCACACAGCAATTCCAAACTGAATCAGGATCCACTGCAAGTACTATGACAGTCAGGCGGGAGGTGAGAAAACTTGGATTTTATGGTCGAACGGCTGCTCGTAAGCCACACATCACGCCGGTAAATGCAAAACGACGCCTCCCTTGCTGTAAGGAGCGTAAACATTGGACGATTGATCAATGGAAAAACGTTGTGTGGAGTGACGACTCACGGTACACAATGTGGCGATCCGATGGCAGGTCGATGGTATGGCGAATGCCCGGTTAACGTCATCTGCCAGCGTGTTTACTGCCAACAGTAAAATTCGGAGGCGGTGGTGTTATGGTGTGGTCGTGTTTTTCATGCAGGGGGCTTGGACCCCTTGTTGTTTTGCGTGGCACTATCACAGCACAGGCGTACATTGATGTTTTAAGCACCTACTTGCTTCCCACTGTTGAAGAGCAATTCGGGGATGGCGATTGCTTATTTCAACCCGATCGAGCACCTACTCATAATGCACGGCCTGTGACGGAGTGGTTAGACGACAATAACATACGTGTAAAGGACTGACCTGCACAGAGTCCTGACCAGAATCCTACAGAACACCGGAATCTTTTGCAACGGCGAATTCGTGCCAGGCCTCACCGACCGACATCGATACCTCTCCTCAGTGCAGCACTCTGTGAAGAATGGGCTGGCATTCCCCAAGAAACATTCCAGCACCTGACTGAACGTATACCTGCGAGAGTGGAAGCTGTCATAAAGGCCAAGAGTGGGTTAATACCTTACTGAATTCCACAAGCATTACCGATGGAGGGCGCCACGAACTTGTAAGTCATTTTCAGCCAGGTGTCCGGATACTTTTGATCACATAGTGTAGTTACGAAAACCTGCCAGGGACTTGTCGAATGAACGCCAAGCAGAATAGCTGCTGTACTGCGCTCTATAGGTACATCAACACGATATTATGCACGTATAATCTTTCGGCTCATTACTTTCTGCCACACAATATCTTCACCACTCTTCGATTATGTCTACATATCGCTTGTTTCGGGATGATTCCTTTTAGAAAGGTACTTTCCTTTCTCATCCTTCCTCATTTTCGAGCTTGTACTCAGTCCCTAATGACATCGTGTCAACTGGACCTTAAATCATAATGTGCTTTCCTTCCTCTCATTCTTTTGGGACGCTGATCTACAGGTTCAAATACAAATGTTCCTTCTTGCGTTCTCCGTAGCTTGTGAACACATGTGAGTCGAAAATACAGTACCTCTCTTATGACAAAACTCTTCGCTATCGTCGTGCAGATTTCAGTAGTGAAACGCGGATTTTCTGCCTCGGTTCGTGAACTGAGAATCGTCAAAGTGCTCGGTTCCCGTTGGCAAGTCTTGGCTGAGGCTGTCTTGCTACATTCCCACAGTTCCGGAGCTTTTCTGTGTAAGGCCGCGTGATGTCCTTGTGAGTGGGTGCCGTTACAGCTGGCAGCCGGCAGTCAGTGTGTGTACCGACCGTGTCCAGCCGGGCTCACCCCTCCATTCACAGAGTACGCCCTCTGGGCAGTGCGTGAGCACTCGTGTCTCCCACAGCCGGATCACCTCTAGTGTTTCGTAATTTCAAAAATAGAGAACAAAATGTAAAGACATAGGCTGGTGCGTAACTTTCCTGTCTTTATGTGTGCAGAATACAATAGACAACGAAAGATACAACTGCAGTGAATTCGCTTTTGGTGCAATTCCTATTTTAGTATTGTTTCCATTTTGGATGTTTCAGCGCCAGGCGTAACCACATGAACGATTACGACATGATAACAAACATGGTGCCCATTCATTTATTCATCCTTTGCATTCTGCGAGTACTGCCATGAAAAGGGTCAAAATATAAATTAAGAAAAGCTAACAGCCAACAGGAAAAGCTTACAGTAACTCGATCTCCCCACTGTATTAAAAATAAACTATCATTGAAGTCTGGGTTTACACCTCTACCAGTGGCCGTATTTGAGGATTAAATTACGGTAAGTCATTTCCGTCTAATATGTAATCAACTGTTATTATTCTGAGCAAAGATGTTTCAGCGCCCGGTGCCATCATCAGTTGCTATTTTCATTACAGTGTCATTCCCTAGATTGTCAGGTACTGCAACTGTAACACCATCTTCTGTACATACCTGTAGTAGAGGGAAAAAACTGTGGAAGCACGGTACATGTTTTCACAAAATCATAGTTACAGGTTAAACTGGGAAACTGCCAAATCAACTAAGTTCGGTTTGCTCCTGAGCTTATTTTCTAATTGATTCGATCTTAAACCACACCAGGTCGACAGAGATCTGTATTACTAAGCGACTATCGATGAACCCGGAACTCTGTTTAAGTTGCCTACCTAGGGGCTCCCAGGGGCGACAAAAATTAGATTTTTAGTACTGCGCGTTATTGTTGAATTTAAAATGTTTTAATAAGCTACTCGTTAACAGGTATGATCTTATGTTTAAAACACAGTAAGACAAGTATTACAGTTAGAAACTGTGTGATTGTCTTCAGGATGTGTAACTGATGGCGCGCAAATACTTGGATATCATTCATCCAGTATTTGGGAACGAGAGCACTTAGTGACTTCCAGCAGACTTTAAACATAAATTTAAACCTTTTGCAAAACTTTTTCTCGTCGACACCCGCCACAAAATTGTGAAAGAAAGAACCATTATTATTTTCACTGCTCATACAGTAAAACTTAAACATCAGACCCGACGCGTTAATTTATGACTTATTTACTATGGACTCTGTTCGTAGCACAATTTGCAGATAATATCCACATATACTACTGAATGTACCTGAAAAATTATATCATTGTACGACACATCATTCAGGAGATGTGACGTCATAAACACTGAGACGTGTGAACTTCCTTTTTCTTAAAACGGAGCGCAAATTTCACAGACTGTATTCAAGCAGTGTTTCATACTGAAAGAACTTAGTGGCTTCCAAAAAACAAAGTTTAAGCATAACTTCAAACCTTTTCTAAACTTTTTCTAGCTTATGTATTTAATCCCAAATAACGGCTAACACGTTAATTCATTATAGTGATATGATCAAGCGTCATGATTTCACGATATGGTTCAAGCGCTGTGTAAACGTCTGTCACATGTCTGGACGAAATCTGAGGAACGAAAAAGCCGCGACCATACATCAAAGAAGATTCACCAGCAACTGAGACAACAGACTGGGAAAGCCTTCATTATACAGTGTTGTAATTTTTACATGCATTTCAAAGTTTTCTAGCTTGCTCAGCTGGATAAATGCCCTTATTGCCAAAATTTTAAAAAATCGAAAAGATAATGAACAATAGACTTTATAATCGTTTACTAAAAGAAAACACATTCAACAGCAAACGAGTTCGATTTTGAAAGGAAAGCCCACCTGAAACGGCTGTATTTATCTGGACAGAAATATATATTAGAATCAATAAACCACAAATTACTGCCATTGGGAGTACTTTGTGACCTGGCTAAAGCCATTGATTGTGTGAACCATAATACTTTCATGCAAAAATAAAATATTGTGGAATAGCAGACATTGCCGTTTAAGCGATTTCATCTTATTTGAAAGCCGCAAAGCGAAGTCTGTCTATTCTGTGTTAATGACGTAACAATAGTCACTAAGAATTTGAAGCAATGAGACATTGTGTACCACAAGGATTGATTCTGGGCCCTCTGTTTTTTTTCTGAAAGACTGGATAAACGATTTCTCACTTTCAGTTTCAGAAGATCCAACTATTTTTATGATGCAAGTAAAGAAATGAAAAGTGGTACCAGTCCCTTTACAGAAAAGACAACTAATGAAATGTTCAGAAATATCAACAGATGGAAAATAGACTTATTTTTCACCTGTGAAACACTGTTAGACCTTCATAATTACAGAGCAACAGTCTTAATGGAACTATCAGTTTCACTGCCATATACTCAACAGTGAAACTGTTGTGAGTTCGATGGTTCACCTGTAGATAACTGGGGGGAGCAGTGGAAATATCGTGGTTTGTAGTTAACGACGACCAGCAGCAAGCCCCGAACTTCTTTGATTTTAACAGCGAAACTAACTAATAGTACCGTTAAGTCTGGCCACTACGTAACTACGAGAAATGATCTAAAGATGGACCACACTGCCCGTAACCAGCCAGCTTGAAATAATACAAACATCGACTGACAGACGAAAAGTTAGTTCATTTTCTACAAATAAGGAACAGCAGATGATTCAAGAAAAGTGGATTATCATCGAATTTTGACTCATACATGCAGTAGGGTACTTCTCATAAAACTCCACAAGCTATAAAAATAAGGTTCTTCGACAATGACATACAAAATGTAGAAAGCAGTAATTTTTAATTTGAAATTCAATAAACTAAAACATTAGTTAGAAAACATGCTGTTCAGCATTAAGGACGAACCTAGTTTAATTTCGTTTGCCGCGCACATGACCATTGCTACATGTGATTTGAAAATGAAAACAATTAGTTCATTTCGCTTATTTGCATTAACTGGTAACTTACGGAATCATATTTTGGGGAACCTAAACTTGCACCGATAATTTTTCAAAGTGTTCTATGTGATATACGATAATTGATTGTTGTGTCAGTTGTACTCGTACAACATCTAGCCGAGACCTCTAATAAAAATTGGCAATTAGGCAACTGTTACACAATACATTATTGTGCTTTGTCGTTATCAACATTTTTCCATCTTTAAAAGAAGTGCCAAATATGAATATAACGTTAGGACCAAAATCAACTTGTGCAGAGGCTTCAAGGGCTTAACATTAGTAGAGGAACATGAGTATTTGAGAGCCTGACAGGGCACATTGTGAAATGTGGCGGACTGAATTAGGGAACATAATTTTGGGCAACTCTTTCTGCTCCACTGAGGGATATCTCCACAGGACCTCTAAAAGTCAATGTTTTAGGTTATTGTGTAGTTAGAATTAGTGTTGTCAGACGTTATGCTTTGGTAATGTTGTATAATACTTAAATGTATAGCTCTGACTTCTTTCTTCATTCCGGAGACCACTGTCTGCGGAATGTATGGAAATGATTGGTGTAATGTAAAAGTCATTCACGATCTGCAGTGAACGTTCTTGAATTCTCGCTTTATTGGCAAGCTGCATCATCGCGAGCTCGCCTGTTGTTGCCCTACTCAGCCTCTCGCTCTCCCCTCCCCTCCCCTTCTGGCAGAACCACAGGTGCTGGAAATATCCCTGGACGGCGTCCTTGCTCGCGTAATCAGCGATTAACAAGGCGGTGTAATTCCAGCGCGCAGAGGCAGAGGCAGGTAACTGGAGACTGCTGCCGCGTGACCTTGACCGCCGCTCTTCTGTTTGTGTGTCCACAGCGCATGCGCGGGGAGATGCCTCTGACGCCGGAGCAGCTGGAGGCAGTCTTCGACTCGCTCGACGTCCACGGGAACGGATACCTCACCATCGACCAGTTCCTCGCCGGCTTCGGTGAGTACCAACTACGTCATTTCAATTGCTTGCTGTGCTTTGCTAAATCTCTGCTCGCGAAAACCTCATACAGTTCACTTCCAAGCGCGCTTATATCTAGCAGCGAGATGTCAGCTCCCAGGTCGGATGTGTTCAGGGTAGAACATTTTGTACTTTCCTTTCTGAAAGCGATAGAAGGAGGAGATCCAGCCCATTACAGAGCCTTGGTTTTTTTCGAAGAAGTACCAGGCTTGCTTGTAGTAGGGCAAAGAGATTCCCAGTTGGGATTACCAACTATGGCTTTTGCCTTAATCCGTGGGAAATCTCCCGAAAATCAGGATCGAAATTGGGGGATTGAAACTACTTTTAATTTCTCAGACAGTGATGTTCATTGACCCATTCAGTATTCAAACTCTTATGAATGTTTATGTGTGTGTGTGTGTGTGTGTGTGTGTGTATGTAGGAATCTATGTATCGCTTTTGAAGAACTTCGTTGTTTTCAGCAAAGAGCTGTGAGTGACGCACAGGAAGTCCCAAATGGGAATATTATGGATTTCTTTTGGGATGAACAAGGCCGGCCTCCCGAAGACCTTGGTCGATCTGGAGCATTAGAGCCCTTGTAACTCATTTCTGGGGCAATGCTTTTGTGGGCATATACACCTGATGGAGATCCAGGTGTATACATAAACTTCTTCTTTTCACCTGCAAGTTTGTTTCGCCTGACATCCTTCCCTTCCGTATGTTGAGAGGTCGCTAACCAACTTAATCGCCCAAGCTGCAGTGAATACAGGGGAAAGGCTTGTCTGTTATGCCTTCGAGGTTTGCCTGTGCGAAAGCGCTTGTGCAGTCAAATGAGAACGTGTGGATGAAAGAGTGTGTTTACTTGTGCAGGCGACCGGGGCAAATGCCCCAAGTTACGCGATATACCTTCACAAGTGATGAATGTGCAGGTCAGCTGCTGCTTTTCCAAGGTGTCAGTCGGCCGATGATGATGTTTGGTTTGTGGGGCGCTCAACTGCGCGGTTATCAGCGCCCGTACAAATTCCCAACCTTTGCTCAGTCCAGTCTCGCCACTTGCACGAATGATGATGAAATGATGCGGACAACACAAACACCTAGTCATCTGGGTGAAAATCCCTGACTCCGCTGGGTACTGATCCCGGGACCCCGTGCTCGGGAAGCGAGAACGCGACCGCGAGACCACGAGCTGCGGACGTCAGTTGTTCTGGTAAGTCGTAATGAGTAGAAAGATAGACAAACACAAGGCGGTGGGACGAAGTGTACTGAACCTTACACTAGAGATTAACATGATAGTGGAGAAGAAAGTGGCAAATTCAAAACTAATGGAATCCTTGAAAAAAATAGAACTCACTGTCGACCGACTGACAGTAGTTCCCAAAATAAGTACTGTCGAAAGAAACTGAAAGAAAGCGAACCATACTTTGAAATAAGAAGTAGTTTCAGATCAAGCTGTTGAGTTTCTTGGACAAACAAGGTAATGTTGGAAACTCGTATTCACATGTTAAAAAAAAAACAGCCGGCCAGTGTGGCCAAGCAGTTCTAGGCGCTTCAGTCAGGAACCGCGCTGCTGCTACGGTCGCATGTTTGAATCCTGCCTCGGGCATGGACGTGTGTGATGTCCTTAGGTTAGTTAGGTTTAAGTAGTTCTAAGTGATGTTCTGGTAAATGTGCCAACACCTTGTAGATAGAGGCGGCCTAAATGCACGCTATCTAACGCAGACGGGCGTGAATTCTGGAACAGGATAAGTAGTGAATTCTAATAAGAAAAGTATGCAGCTCCTCGAATACTTAACTTTATTCTATCCTTGTGGTACATCGCTCTTGATAATACAAATAAGACTATCTTCAGATACGGATAATGGCGCCTTGCTAGGTCGTAGTCATGGACTTAGCTGAAGGCTATTCTAACTGTCTCTCGGCAAATGAGAGAAAGGCTTCGTAAGTGTAGTCGCTAGCAAAGTCATCGTACAACTGGGGCGAGTGCTCGTCCGTATCTCCAGACCTGCCTTGTGGTGGCGCTCGGTCTGCGATCACACAGTGGCGACACGCGGGTCCGACATGTACTAAATGGACCGCGGCCGATTTAAGCTACCACCTAGCAAGTGTGGTGTCTGGCGGTGACACCACACTAAGTTCTGAGGGGCTGATGACCTCAGACGTTAAGTCCCATAGTGCTCAGAGTCATTTGAACCATTTTTTTGTAAAAAAACACAAAGATATTAAAATTAAGTAAAATATAATAATTTACTGTAACGCATTAAATGGCCAAAGTCCCTGTCCTGCCATTCAGATTTACGCGTCTCTAAATAGCTTACAGCACGTTAGATTCCCTAAACCGAGTTTCTGCTCCGTCCCTAATGATCTCCTCGCCGACGGCACCGTAAGCCCTAAACTGCCCTTCTTTAGTATAACAAATTGACAATTGAATACACTTCTCTTTTCTTCATGCATTCTATACATCACATAACACTTTCTTCCTGTGTTAAAACAGTTACGGCGTGTCAAAACTAGATTGTCGTTGAACAGTCATGGTGGAGTTTATGGTGAACCGATGAACTGGCTGCCTAAATCGTGCATCCACAGCAGACGCCAGGTTGATTTGACAGGTAAACCTGTACACCCGTGGATGTAGAGCTCCAGCTACATGCGTGCCGTAGACTTACACGATTCCTTCCTTGGAATATACCCAGCGGTGAATCTTTCAGCGACGGCCGCGCGTAACAGGGGCCACATACTCTTGATTCTCTTTGGTACCGAAGTAATCTCTGGGAAACGTAAGCATACTGACCATCTCCGTAGCCGAATGTTTAACGTCCTTGCCTCCCATGCGGAAGGACCCGGCTTCTATTCCTAGTAACTCCTCAGTTTTGTCCTGAGTGGTAGGGAGGTCTGGGAAGGAGTCTAAACAGCCTCGTAAGGTCAGATCAGGAGCTGCTTGAACTCAGAAGCAGCGCCGCCATCAGGATTCACCCACTGGCAGTGACGACTGGAAGGATTGGCGACACGCTGTCACATTCCCCACGATCATGGATGGCTCCTCGTTATGTCTTGCAGGCAGTCGTCGGCCACGCGGAACAGGTCTAATCAATGAGTGGTGTCTTCACATACGTAACACGATAGTAAACAACAGGGAATATTCAATGACACACCAGGCCCTCTGAACGGAAGTTTCTTATTTTTAACTTGGAATGAGATAAGTTAAGTAGTCCAACTGAAGATAACGACCGTACTATGTCTAGTTTTACTTCGGCCCAGCTTAGTTCGTTCTATTCTTTGTCATTCCATCAAAATGGATCCACAACTAAACGAAGAAAACACTTCTAATCGCTTGAGAGCTCGATGAATGCGTAAGTTACATTTAGAGGCTGAACGCTCGTAAGCTGCAATACGAACAAGTTTTCATACTGGCATTGTAAAATTAAGAACGTGAACATTACCGTGGCAGTTACAACTGGAAGGAACGTTTAACATTATGACTAGCAGGCACACCAGTGGGCCCGAACTGCAAAACAAGTACTGGGTATAGTTTTTTAATTATTACTTCTTGTAGCCAAAGTCCGAAATGACAGCACGCATCTTCTGTAGACTGTGCTCATCGTATGCTAAGACTTACGCAAATTGTGTGGCAGAAACTCGTAATAATTAAACAGCGAATTAATTTTATTATGCAGTTTTTTTTTCGGAAAAATGTTTCATGCAGCTCTCCTCGCCAGCTTAACCTGTACGAATCCCTTCATCTCTGTGTGACTATTGCAGCCTATATCCATTCGGCTGTGCTTACTGTATTCGCTCTCCCTGTACAATTTTATGCCCCACACAGCAGCAGGATTTGTGATATCAACCTATCCCTACAAGCAGTCTAGTTTTTTTGATGAATTTTTTTTTTAAATCAAAAAGCTCTTTCCCTTCCAGTACATTCCCAACCTCAAAATCAGTCATCTACATCTCATCTTCAGCATTCTCGTGTAGAATAACATTTGAAAAACTTTTATTTTATTCTTGCTGAAAGGTTTATCGTCCTTGTTTCACTTACATATGAGAGTACATTTCAGATAAATATTGTAAGAAAAGACATGCTAGTGCTTTAAGTCTTCCTACTGGCATTCTGCTCTTTGGCCATCGTCAGTTATTTTGCTGCCCAAATAGCATATTTCATCTACTAACTTTAGTGTCTCATTTCCTAAGTTAACATCCTCGGCTCCGCCTCATGACTACATTGCGTTACCTATGTTCTAATGTTCTTAATGGTCGTCCTATTACCTTTTTTAAAGACGTTATCCATTTCGTACAACTGGTCTTCCACGCCCCTTGCCGTCTCAGAATAAAAATGCACAGTCATTCCTTAAACTTTTTGTTTTTCCTGTCTGAACTTTTGTTCCTTTTTCTGGTCAGCATATGGTGATGTACACTGCAAGATACGGGCGACATCGCTGGACTTGGGCCTATCACACGACTCGTGGCTTTGCAGTGGGCCCCTTCATTAGTGGTGGTTTTCTGCCACTACAGCTTGACTTAGAGTGCCTAATGAACGGCCGCTGTAAAACTACTGGAAAAGTCTGAGGCAGCTGTACGCCACATTAATCATTTACATTTTTCGTTTCTACTGGTCGACCTGTCCTCATGGACGAACAATGTGTGTGACGCAGTCAGCGGCTGCGTCGTATAAAAAACTGTTGTCCTGCTGTGGGAGAGGTGGAGTTCGGTCGGAGTTCCTTGCTGTCCCAAGTGGAAACCGCCAGTTTCCCTGGGCTGTGTGTTCCTGATTGTAGCGAGGGAGCCGAGAGTCCTGCATCCGGCCTGCTGATACGCAGATGTGCGTCACGCACTGCAAATACCAAGTGGAGCCCGTGACTCACCACGGGACCACGAGGTCAGCTCTGGCAGGAGAGGAACAGCCGAAGCCGACGTACAGTGTGAGTGCCGTTGTCATCCGTAGACCAGGACTCGACGCCGTTAACTAAACTAAAAGTGCACAAATTACTAATTTCACTTCGTGATGGGCAACGACAAATAAATCGTTTGTTCTCGCTGGCGTGGTCAAACATCGACCGAAATTCCGCCATGCCGTCTTTGACAAAAGAAATCTTATTGCCCACGGTGATTTTTAAATATTTTAGTTATCACTGTACGCCTGGTTCCCGCAGAGGTTCGAGTCCTCCCTCGGGTATGGGTGTGTGTGTGTGTTTGTCCTTAGGATAATTTAGGTTAAGTAGTTCAAAAATGGTTCAAATGGCTCTGAGCACTATGGGACTTAACATCTCAGGTCATCAGTCCCCTAGAACTTAGAACTACTTAAACCTAACTAACCTAAGGACATCACACACATCCATGCCCGAGACAGGAATCGAACCTGCGACCGTAGCGGTCGCGCGGTTCCAGACTGAACCGCCTAGAAACGCTCGGGCACCAGGGCCGGCGGTTAAGTAGTGTGTAAGCTTCGGGACTGATGACCTTAGGAGTTAAGTCCCGTAAGATGTCACACGCATTGTAAATATTTTAGCTACCATGACGCAGAGAAGATTTAAACGAAAGAAGGCATTATAAATGAAATTAAATCCAAACAAAATAACAATTGCAGTAACATGGATGAAAATACAAAATGGTAAAAAGGAAGAAATTAAATCGGAGTAAGTAAATAAAAATAATTGAAGCCATCTGGATAAATAGTGCAGATGAAAAAAGAATGAAAAGAAGAAAAGTGGGAGCGAATGAAAAAGTTAGTACTGTGATTCAAATGACGTGGCGAAGGATTAAAATAAAAAATATATAAATTTAAACCAGTTAATTGAATAAAAATAATATAAATCTGTAGATAAATGATAGGCAACGACAAATAAATTGTTTGTTCTCGCTGGCGTGGTGAAACATCGTCCGAAAGTCCGTCATGCCTGCTTTGATAGCCGGACGCTGTGGCCGAGCGGTTCTAGGCGCTGAACCGCGCGACTGCTACGGTCGCAGGTTCGAGTACTGCCTCGGGCATAGATGTGTGTGATCTCCTTAGGTTAGTTAGGTTTAAGTAGTTGGTTGGTTGGTTTGGGGAAGGAGACCAGACAGCGTGGTCATCGGTCTCATCGGAATAGGGAAGGATGGGGAAGGAAGTCGGCCGTGCCCTTTCAAAGGAACCATCCCGGCATTTGCCTGGAGTGATTTAGGGAAATCACGGAAAACCTAAATCAGGATGGCCGGACGCGGGATTGAACCGTCGTCCTTCCGAATGCGAGTCCAGTTTAAGTAGTTCTAAGGTCTGGGGGACTGATGGCATCAGAAGTTAAGTCCCATAGTGCTCAGAGCCATTTGAACCATTTGAACCTGCTTTGACAAAAAAATATCTTATTGCCCGCGGTGATTTTGAAATATTTTAGTTATCATGACGCAGAGAAGAATTAGACGAAAGAAGGCATTATACATGAAATTAAATCCGAACAAAATAACAATTGCAATAACATGGATGAAAATACAAAATGGTAAAGAGGAAGAAATTAAATCGAACTAAATATATAAAAATAATTAAAGCCACTTGGATAAATGTTATAGATGAAGAAAGAATGAAAAGAAGAAAAGTGGGAGCGAATGTAAAAGTTAGTACAGTGCTGTGATTAAAATGAGGCGGCAAAGGATTAGAATTAAAAAATATATAAATTTAAACCAGTTAATTGAATAAAAATAATGATTAATTTTTCGATAAATATTATTAAAATGTGTACAGTCTATGTAGCCCGGTCACCGAAGACCAAAAAGGGTTGAATAGGAGAAAAAATTCGTGTAGTCGCAAACTTTCTTTGAATGGTCGGGAAGGGGTCCATGGAAACACTCTAAAAGTCCCCACCGGTGGGATATGAGCGTGGGGATGGGGATGTGTTTAAAGGTCACACTTTTTTAGGTTTTTTTAATATCTCGAAAACCGCGGATGCTAGCGAAAATGTTTCCCAGTACAAAATTAAACTACATCAAATTTCCTACAGGAAAGGGCGGATTCATTTTTTTCACTACGATGTATAATTTCCGCATCGCAGGGGATGGAGAAATCGGAATTATTATAGATTTAATGGTACAAAATTAATTTTTTGTGTTAATTGAAGTGGATTAAGAACAAATTTTAAGTTCCGGATAGCCGTATTAAGAAACAAATTATGTTCTGTTGTAAAAGGATTGAGGGTGGGAGTGGGGGATAGAAGCTTAAGGTAAGGTAGCTCGCCGGGTTGTCATGCGCCTACCTCTTTCATAGGTCTGGAAACTGAAGAGTTACCAGCTGATTCCTTGCTCTCTCTATACCACTATCTGAAGCAACTACGTGGTGTTTCACAAAGTTGTGCCAGCCCTCGGCAGCGCGCTTATGAATCGCTACTCGCTAGTGTTTATTTTTCGCAAAGTGCGTTAACAGTACACGAAATAGTAGCTGATAATACTAACACAGGAAATGCAAACGGACGGACTCTACATAAAACTTTGCACACTCTTCTACACGGTACACGAAAATTTCTGTACAGCAGCCATAGCGCTCTTCTGGGAAAGACGACTTCCCCCAACATTACCGAAGCTCAACTTTAGTTTACAGACTAAACCTTCCCAGCATTGCCTGTCCACTTCTGCGTGAACAGACAAAATAACCTGAATTAGCTCCTGTTCATACAGCGCAGTTATTGGCAGTGTATTAAACGAGTATGTATTTGCAGTTGTTAATTGAGCTCTTACGTGAAAAAGCACGGCAGCTGGGCCTCTCAGATGTCTACCACACTGAGGAGCCTGTCCTACGTGTAACATGCTGTCAATATTTTTTGGCAATGTCGATTTTATTGTCTCTAGTACCACTGGCCGGGATACTTTTCATGGCGTGAGGGGTTTCAAATTCATCACCCCAGTGTAAGCTCTTCCAACATCTGAAGAATCCCAGAGACTTAAACTGTCTCCCTCTGCAACACCAGTAGGTCACCTACGTGTTAAGGAATTTCAGTCAAGCAATGCATACAGCAGATCATTGTTCTAGACTTCAACACTCCAACAGACGTACTCACACCACCTTGTAAGACATACTGTGGATGTGTGGTATGCGTCCACTTAGTGCAGTCCACTCTAAAGGTGCCAGCAATTCCTGAATAGATAAGATTTGTGCAGTCTAACAGTGAGAAAGCCGACCGTGGTGGCCGAGCGGTTCTAGGCGCTACAAAATAATGGCTCTCAGCACTATGGGACTTAACATCTGAGATCATGAGTCCTCTAGAAGTTAGAACTACCTAAACCTAACTAACCTAAGGACATCACACACATCCATACCAGAGGCAGGATTCGAACCTGCGACCGTAGGGGTTGCGTGGTTCCAGACTGTACCGCGTAGGCCGGCCGCTGTGGCCGAGCGGTTCTAGGCGCTTCAGTCTGGAACCATGCGACCGTTACGGTCGCAGGTTCGAATCCTGCCTCGGGTATGGATGTGTGTGATGTCTTTACGTTAGTTAGGTTTAAGTAGTTCTAAGTTCTAGAGGACTGATGACCTCAGAAGTTAAGTCCCATAGTGGTCAGGCCATTTGAACGAATGGTGAGAAAAGTGCACTAACTTTCTGGTCATTCCTTAATTCACCACCAAGCGAGTACAAGACAATTACACTGCTTTACAATGCGATAGACAGCAGCTAGGTGCCACATTTAATAGTCCTATCTCTTTCCAGCCAAGACTACATACGTCACACTTACAAATTAAAACACTTCTCAGCCATTGTTTATAGGAACGTGTTTCACATAAAAGCTGACTTAGCAACTGCAAATATGTACTCAGCTGAAAATAACTCAGTTATCTCGTATAAACTCGAGCTCTGTCAAGAGAAGAAACCAGCAAATGCTGGGGAGGTACAATCTGTCTGTAAACTAAAAACCGGGGAGCGCTCGTGGTGCAGGAAGTTGCCTTTCCCGGAAAAAAACGCTAAAGAATAGCAGCTCTACAGGATGACTAAGAATCTGTTTCCCCTGTGCATTGTAGTACAGTACGCAGAGTTTTACGCAGTCTTCCCATATGCATTCTTACGTTAGTGTTATTCAAGAAAATGGCTGAAATGGCTCTGAGCACTATGGGACCTAACTTCTGACGTCACAGTCCTCTAGAACTTAGAACTACTTAAACCTAACTAACATAAGGACATCACGCACATCCATGCCCGAGGCAGGATTCGAACCTGTGACCGTATCGGTCGCGCTGTTCCAGACTGTAGCGCCTACAACCGCTCGGCCACGTCGGCCGGCGTTAGTGTTATTATTAGCTTATATAGCTATAGCTGTATTCCACGTCGTGTTAACCAGTTTTATGGAAAATAAACAGCTCCGAGCATGCGTGGGCACTGCGTCACCAGTGAGTCATATGGCGCACTGCGGGGGATCGGTGCAAGTTCGTTAAAAACGCTGCAGTTGCCTCTTCTCACGCACTGGGGTAGATAGAGTGGGGAATCAGCTTCTCACTCATCAGTTTCCAGACATATGAAGGAGGGAAGTTCATGATGACAATCCGGCAGCCTACCATCCCTCGCTCTTCTGACCCCCCCCCCCCCCCCACCCACCCAACCGTCCACCCTGTTACACCACCTCCAGAACGTAATTTATCCCTTAACTTAGCTCTGCTACACTTAGTCGTGCTACACGTATTTAATATGTGTTCTTAATCCATTTCATTTAACAGTAAAGAGTAATTTAATACCATAAAAACACCGTTGCTAATAATCTGCAAATTTTCGATGCTTAAAATAGTAACCATAGTGAAACAATGAGTCGGATCTTTCCTGTAGGAAGTTTGTCGTAGTTTCGTTTTTTAGTGGGAAACATTTTCACCAGAATCCGCAGTTAGAAAAAACAGCCTAAAAAGTGACCTTTAAACGCGCCTCCCCATCCTCACGATCACAACCCAACTGTTAATATTTTTAGTATGTTGTTCATGGCCCACTCCTATACCACCGTACAAATATTTGCGCCTACTCCAATCTTTTTACCTTAATTTTCCTTCGTTGACTGGACTACTGAGGAAACTCGAACCCGTAACCCGCAGCGTAGGTACTGGCTAAATAACTTAACCGATAGGCTGTAGCGGCGTTTAAAAGATTAGTGTTTTCAAGGCTCTGTATGATCACGACGAATTGTTTTTTGCTGATTACTCGCGAAACACGGCCCACCAAGGTGAATGGCGGTTGGATGTGATACTTGAGACCATAACGTACTCCACCACGTCGTGGGCCCCAAAATGTCGATTCCACCCTGTGGGACCTCCATTCAGCAAGAATATAAAACTATCAACTTCTTCAATGTTAATATGTGATATCAAAATACATTATTAACTGAAGTGAACTACAGAATAAAGACAAAAGAACTTTAGGATCTCGTGGCTGCCTGACAGTTAAAAACAGCAAGGGTAGCCAAGTTGACCTTGTTGGATACGCAAAGGGACATGATATGCAGCAAACCGCGCGGAGTGGCCGCGTGGTTGGAGGCGCAATGTCACGAATTGCGCGGCCCCTTCCGCCGGAGGTCTGAGTGCTTTCTCGGGCATGGATGTGTGTGTTGTTCTTAGCATAGGTGAAGTTACTTTAAGTAGTGTGTATGTCTAGGGCTCGTTGACCTCAGCAGTTTGGTCCCTTAGGAATTCACACATTTGAATATGCAGCAGCACATGTGACAACTCGTGAGCCTTTATATCCACTGTCCGATGACAAAAGGCAGTTTTACAAGAACACACTACTACATATGCGTGTGCTACTCAACAGAGGATGCGACCAAATCTAGGTCCGTCGAACATACATCTCCCTACGTCAACAAAGGAACCATCTGACATGAAGAGTCTGAATGGGAGCTACTCGTAATTTGAGGTGGTACTTTAGAAAGATACGTTAATGAGATTATCGTGTCCGTGAACAATTTATTTGGGACCAATTGAGGTAACTTGGGCAAAATTGTCAACCTGCAATTGAGACCCTGCAAGTGCTTGCCATGTAACATATACGTAAAATGTGAAGACATGCAATACACAAAGTTGACCACTTCTTGAAATTAAATCATCGTCTGTTTTGTTAGGAAGAGCAGCAACAGAACTGTTACCATGAATCATTTTTTGTTTGGAATGCGAATGTCTTCAGACATACGTGACCTACAAAAAGCTGTAATGATTTTCTTACTTCCATTCGATATTGTCGCACGGTATCAGATTTTGGGATAAATACACGTCAAACAACACCAAACGCTCGTGGATTCGAACGAGTGCATTACGAATTATTTGTGGTGTGAGCTCAAGAAAGTCGTGCAGAAGTTTGTTCAAGCAACTTCATGTGCTACCTGTTACTTCTGAGTATATTTATTTCTTAATAAAACACATATTTCTTTCAAGCGAACAGCTTAGTTCACGGAATTCGAAAGAGAACCAATCATTATAAAGTCACCTACTTTGATCCAGAAAGGTGTCTATTATTCAGGGACAACCATTTTCAATAGCTTAACGATAGCCTAGAGAATTAACGTGTGGCCAACCCCTTCTACATCAGTGATTAATTTCTTGGCATAACCGGTTGATGTATTTACCCTTGCCCATATCCTGCTACAAGATCGCTGTGCAATATCAGACTTTGGTGAAGCTTTAGTGCAGTAATGCAATGCCTTGCAAGCTCTCTTTTTTGCGATCTGTTGATACATCAACCTTGGTAATATATAAGTGTGGATGTACAGGATTATTACAAATGATTGAAGCGATTTCACAGCTCTACAATAACTTTATTATTTGAGATATTTTCACAATGCTTTGCACACACATACAAAAACTCAAAAAGTTTTTTTAGGCATTCACAAATGTTCGATATGTGCCCCTTTAGTGATTCGGCAGACATCAAGCCGATAATCAAGTTCCTTCCACACTCGGCGCAGCATGTCCCCAACAATGAGTTCGAAAGCATCGTTGATGCGAGCTCGCAGTTCTGGCACGTTTCTTGGTAGAGGAGGTTTAAAGACTGAATCTTTCACATAACCCCACAGAAAGAAATCGCATGGGGTTAAGTCGGGAGATCGTGGAGGCCATGACATGAATTGCTGATGATGATCTCCACCACGACCGATCCATCGGTTTTCCAATCTCCTGTTTAAGAAATGCCGAACATCATGATGGAAGTGCGGTGGAGCACCATCCTGTTGAAAGATGAAGTCGGCGCTGTCGGTCTCCAGTTGTGGCATGAGCCAATTTTCCAGCATGTCCAGATACACATGTCCTGTAACGTTTTTTTCGCAGAAGAAAAAGGAGCCGTCAACTTTAAACCGTGAGATTGCACAAAGCACGTTAACTTTTGGTGAATTGCGAATTTGCCACACGAATGCGTGAGGATTTTCTACCGCCCAGATTCGCACATTGTGTCTGTTCACTTCACCATTAAGAAAAAAATGTTGCTTCATCACTGAAAACAAGTTTCGCACTGAACGCATCCTCTTCCATGAGCTGTTGCTACCGCGCCGAAAATTCAGAGCGTTTGACTTTGTCATCGGGTGTCAGGGCTTGTAGCAGTTGTAAACGGTAAGGCTTCTGCTTTAGCCATTTCCGTAAAATTTTCCAAACCGTCGCCTGTGGTACGTTAGGTCCCTGCTTGCTTTATTCGTCAACTTCCGCGGGCTACGCGTGAAACTTGCCCGCACGCGTTCAACCGTTTCTTCGCTCACTGCAGGCCGACCCGTTGATTTCCCCTTACAGAGGCATCCAGAAGCTTTAAACTGCGCATACCATCGCCGAATGGAGTTAGCAGTTGGTGGATCTTTGTTGAACTTCGTCCTGAAGTGTCGTTGCACTGTTATGACTGCCTGATGTGAGTGCATTTCAAGCACGACATACGCTTTCTCGGCTCCTGTCGCCATTTTGTCTCACTGCGCTCTCGAGCGCTCTGGCGGCAGAAACCTGAAGTGCGGCTTCAGCTGAACAAAACTTTATGAGTTTTTCTAGGTATCTGTAGTGTGTCGTGACCATATGTCAATGAATGGAGCTACAGTGAATTCATGAAATCGCTTCAATCATTTGTTATAGCCCTGTATATGCGTACTGCAGCAACTCGAGTTGGCGCGGACTCGTCATACTGAGCCACGCTGCCTCGATTGGCGTCCACGATTGTGAAAATGTTGCCGATGCAGGGTGCTGTGCACGAACCAACCCCTCGATTATGTCCCGTAAATATGCGGTGGGATTCACGCCGGCCCATCACGGTGGCGAAATCATTCGTTCGAATTGTCGAGAATGTTCTACAGTCGCGAACAATTGCGGCGCGCTGCCATGATGCATTGTCATCAATAAAAATTCCACTGTTGCCTGGGAACATGAAGCCAATGAATGCCTGCATGTGATCTCCATGTAGCCGAACATAACCATTTCGAATCAATGATGGGTTCTGTTGGACCAGATGATAGAGTCCATTCCTTGTAAGCACTGACCCCACCGTTATGGAGTCACCACCAACTTGCACAGTGCCTTGTTGACAAGTTGGAACTACGCCGTCGTGGAGTCTGCGCCACACTCGAACCCTACCACCAGCTCTTACTAACTGAGGTCGACACCAGCCTCACCAGAGCACGATTTTACAGTCGTCCAGGGTCCAACTGATATGGTCACGAGCCCAGGAAATGTGCTCATGCAGTGTCCTGCTGTTAGCAAAGTCACTCGCGTCGGTCGTCTGCTGCCATGGCCCATTAACGCCCAATTTTACTGCCCTGTCCCAACGGAAACGTTCGCCGTATGCACCACATTGATTTCTGCTGTTATTTCACGCAGTATTGCTTTTCAACTCTACGCAGACGCTGTTGTTCGTGGTCGTTACGTGGGGGTCGGCGGCCACTGCGTTTTTCATACCGCGCTCTTTCCGCTGTGGATCACGGAATACTGAATTCCGTGACGATTTTCGAAATGTAATGTCCCATGCGTCTAGTTGTACCATTCCGCGTTCGAAGTCGCGTAATGACCGTCGTCTGCCCATAGTCACATCGGACACCTTTTCAGTGAATCCCCTGAGTACAAATGACGGCTCCGCCGATGCACTGTCCCTTTTACACCTTTAATACGTTTTTTGATTCCAGTCTCTGATCTCAATATCAATTCTTTAGACGATGACCGGTTTCAGTCCGTAATGACCATCCTCAGATCTTTTTTACACCATGTCCTAAGGTGATAAGGCCATAATGGCAGCGTCAAAACATATAAATATAATCAGCACAGCATCGTCACACGGATCTAAAATAAGGTGTAGAATAGGCCACATCGTCCACATAGTGCTTATTGCAACTGGCTGCTCACATTTACACCTTGTGTACGCGATACTAACGTCACTTGTGCATATGCACATCGCTATCCCATGTCGTCGCCTCATTGTATTTCCTTGTGTATTTTGGAGTTTTGCCGTCAGCCTCTGACGTCGACATACTGGAAGAAGAGGTACTTCAGGGAAGACTGTCTCAGAAGCAGCGCTGTTTATGGCTGGTACTAGCGACCCCTTGCGTTATTTTACTGCTGCCAGGCTGCTGGTGCAATGCTCGTTTCCGAGCGGCGCTTGCGAGCTGACGTATCCGGGCTTTCGACCCGTCTGTCCTCTGTGGCGCAGCGCGGGACCCTGAACCCACGTCCCCTGTGAGCGATGTCTGCTGGCGCTGTTGACACAAACACCCAGACTCGGCACAGTGCCCTGGCAGGCATAACGGAAGAAAGAATGCAGCTTCATTGTCACATCTCCCCGCCTCGTACCACTGTGGTCTAAATGTACGGAAAGATCATGTGCCCTGCACAGTCACCTGTACTCTTGAGAGCCGCAATGTGCTGCGTGGTGGGGTGAAGGGGAGTGGCTTTTAACGTAGCACCATCACCCCTGCACCCCCTATTCCATTCGCAGTAGGTACGTAGAGTCGGTACGTGCCCGTCTGTATGAACCCTTCCCTGACTGTAGGAGCGTGGTCGTGACGCAAGACGAATGTTACATATTAGAGGAAGTTCTATTAGTTCTGGACTCGTTTTGGGACGCATCCGGTCGTCGACGATGCACATATAATCGTTTTGCAACTCCTCGCTCTCCAGTTTGTCGAGCGTTTTTGTGACGTTCAAGGCGACTAAACAAACACGTGACGAATCGAGCAGTTCTTTGTTTTTTTTTTTTTTTTTTTTTTTTTTTTTTTTTCCTCCGTCCGTCCAGCCTGGTGATTTTCCCAAACCAACAAACAATACTTAGGAATCAGTAGAACGATTACTTCCTGTCCGAACTTTAGATTTAACCTGTCTGTTCATAAGACACTATGATCCCCAGTTTTCAAGCCCTCGAACATTCCTGTTTATATGAAACCTGACCCATAAATGGGCAGACTATCCCATGGTGACATGAACTTCCTCATAGCGCAACGGAATTAACTAGAGGGTGGTGGTGGTGTTACCATAAGCTAAACCAAGAGAAAACTGAAATAATTATCCTTAAAACAGATCTCTTGTAACTACTACTATCCGCTTATGTCAATAACGCCTTATAGGTGCAATTCGTGCAGCACAAAGTAATATATGTAAACTCTGTATTCTGCAACACCTCATGAACTGAAAAGATCTGAGCCAGTGGGACAGCAAAATATTGAAGTCTCCATCGCTGCAACAACGCACTTTGAAGTTCTACTGCAACACTAACGTATCTGGATAATTGAAAATTTCTCCCAGTTTTCTCAAGACATGACGAGTAAGCCCAAAGAAAGAAGCTTCCACAGCTAGACAGTACTAGACCAGATCTTCTTCTAGATTTTTATCCACTATTGTAGTTCTGCCTATTTTGTTTTTGCTACTTCCTCCATAAAACCGTACTTCATGATGGAGAACTTCGTTAAGTCTTTTTTTCCCAACCCATCTTCTTTAAGTTATATCACAAAGTAAATTCAAGATAAAAAAAGCGACCTTCCTTCGTAAGCAAAGTAGGTTTTTTATTTTCCTGCTTCCCACTCGACGGATCTTCCGTTCGAGTGACGGTTGCTGTTAATGGTCACATCTCTAGTTCTTGCCGTTTGCTTGTTGCTTGAAATGGCTGTGAGCGTCTTTTAGCCGTTATATGAGATACTCGTATCTTATAGGACCGGCTGTCCGCCCCGATAGCTGAGTGGTCAGCGTGACGGATCGTTGTCCTACAGGCCCGGGTTCGATTGCCGGCTGGGTCGGGGATTTTCTCCGCTCAGGAACTGGGTGTTGTGCTTCCTTCATCATCATTTCATCCCCATCCGGCGCTCAGGTCGCCCAATGTGGCGTAGAATGTAATAAGACCTGCACCAAGGCGGCCGGACCTGCCCCGCAAGGGGCCTCCCGGCCAATGACACCAAACGCTCATTTCCATTTCCATAGGACAGGCTGCGCGTATGATTGACAAGAGGCCGCTTTTATCTCGGATACACTGCACAAACCACTACCTACGGGGTAGAATTAGAGCTAAAACTAAAGCACCATTATGTAGAGGGCGTTCGGTGTATTGCAACGACCTGTACAACTACATAAGAGCCAGTTTTTTTTAGAAAGCAGTACTTAAGTGGACAAAGTGTAAATGGCTAGTGTGGTGTCTGGTGTGTGCCGTAGGTGACTTCCTGCGCACGCAGCGACGGCCGCCGAGCCGGGAGGCGCAGCTTCGATCCCTGGACGAAGCGGACTCTGGCGTGGGCATGCCCTGCGGCGCGCGGCCCTCCGGCTACCATGACGCGGACGTCGACGGCGACGCGGACGTGGCGCGGGACGACGACGTGGACGACGACGACGACCAGGACCCCATGGAGGCGCTGCTGGCGCAGATCGAGGACACGAGGCTCCTCTCCAGGTGAGCTAGCCAGCTCCCCTTTATACAAGAAGGAACACCCTCACTTTTGCATAAGCGTTCTATGGACATATCTGTGTCAATGCGAACAGGTTGGAGAAACATTCCTGATCTTAATTTCATCCATAGTAAAGATATATTTGGAAATACTTTAGACGTGTTAATAATAATTTTATTAATCAAGTACTCAACCGGTTAGGATTTTGCAGGCGTAACACAAAACGTTTCAGGAATTTACGAGGTGCATTCAAGTTCTAAGGCCTCCGATTTTTTTCTTCTCCGGACTGGAAAGAGATAGAAACATGCGCATTGTTTTTAAATGAGGCCGCGTTCATTGTCAATACGTCCCAGAGATGGCAGCACCGTACGGCAGATGGAATTTTACCGCCAGCGGCGAGAATGAGAACTGTTTTAAATGTGAAACCAATTGAAATTCATCGACAGTTGAAGGAGACATGTGGTGTTGGAGTTACGGATGTGTCGAAAGTGCGTTCGTGGGTGCGACAGTTTAATGAAGGCAGAACATCGTCTGACAACAAACCGAAACAACCTCGGGCTCGCACAAGCCGGTATGACGACATGATCGAGAAAGTGGAGAGAATTGTTTTGGGGGATCGCCGAATGACTGTTGAACAAATCGCCTCCAGAGTTGGCATTTCTGTGGGTTCTGTGCACACAATCCTGCATGACGACCTGAAAAGGGGAAAAGTCTCATCCAGGTGGGTGCCACGAATGCTGACGGACGACCACACGGCTGCCCGTGTGGCATGTTGCCGAGCAATGTTGACGCGCAACGACAGCACGAATGGGACTTTCTTTTCGTCGGTTGTGACAATGGATGAGACGTGGATGCCATTTTTCAATCCAGAAACAAAGCGCCAGTCAGCTCAATGGAAGCACACAGATTCACCGCCACCAAAAAAATTTCGGGTAACCGCCAGTACTGAAAAAATGATGGTGTCCATGTTCTGGGACAGCGAGGGCGTAATCCTTACCAATTGCGTTCCAAAGGGCACTACGGTAACAGGTGCATCCTACGAAAATGTTTTGAAGAACAAATTCCTTCCTGCACTGCAACAAAAACGTCCGGGAAGGGCAGCGCGTGTGCTGTTTCACCAAGACAACGCACCCGCACATCGAGCAAACGTTACGCAACAGTTTCTTCGTGATAACAACTTTGAAGTGATTCCTCATGCTCCCTACTCACCTGACCTGGCTCCTAGTGACTTTTGGCTTTTTCCAACAATGAAAGACACTCTCCGTGGCCGCACATTCACCAGCCGTGCTGCTATTGCCTCAGCGATTTTCCAGTGGTCAAAACAGACTCCTAAAGAAGCCTTCGCTGCTGCCATGGAAACATGGCGTCAGCGTTGTGAAAAATGTGTACGTCTGCAGGGCGATTACGTCGAGAAGTAACGCCAGTTTCATCGATTTCGGGTGAGTAGTTAATTAGAAAAAAATCGGAGGCCTTAGAACTTGAATGCACCTCGTATTCATCGTTTTCGAGTGCTGGGTACGGTGCAGCGTATATGTTGTTCTGTATGTCGTTCCCCAAACAACAAAGTATTTAACCTCTTTCATCAGACTTTGTTTACCCTAAACCAAGTTATGATTTCACGTAACCAAACACTTCCTCTCCTGTGCCAAAACCTCTTCATCTCACAGTAAAACTTACACTAGACGTCTCTGTTACTTTTTGGACACTTCCCAGTCTCTTCTTCGCATGCAGTTTTCACCCTCTACAACTCCCTCGTATTCCGTTGATGTTATTCCTATCACCGTGACCCTTCTTTTTGTCACTGTTTTCCACATGTCCTCAGTGATTCTGTGGAGGACCTCCTCATTCCTTACCAGTCCTCTTACTTCTCAACCTCCTTCTACACCTTCACATCTCAGACGCTTAGGTTCTCTTTTTCTGGTTTTTCCACCGCCCCTCATTCACTCACTTGCAAAGACGTGCTCCAAACGTCCGTTCCCAGAAAGTTCTTCCTCAAATTATGGAAGATGTTTGATACCAGTACAATTCCTTTGGCCAGAAATTTTCTCTGTGTCTGTGCTTGTCTGCTTCTTATGTCACTTTGTTTGTTCAGTCGTGTGCTATTTTGCTCCCAAAGTAGGATTCCTTCATCTCCTGCCTGTCCCCTAATTTCGATGTTAACGTTATCGCTAATCTCATTTTACTACTGCCCATTGTTTTCGTCTTTCTTTGGTTTACTCTCAATGCATATTAATTCTCAGTAGACTTCACTCCATGTAATCCATCTTCACTTTCACTCAGAATAGCGATGTCATCATCGAATCTTATCATTGTTATCCTTTCATCCTGAGTTTTAAATCCTACATTTCATACTTTCTTTCATTTCCATTAGTGCTTGTACTGTGTACAGTTCAGCACTAGTGGGAAAAAAACTGGATCCGTGTCTTACATGCTTTTTAATCCAAGCATTTCGATTTGTCGTTTTGTTCTTGTTTTTACCTCTTAGTTCTCTTATATATTGCATATTACCCGTCTGTCCCTATGCCTTACGTATATCTTTCTGTGAATTTCAAACGTCTTGCGCCATTTTACATTGTGGAACGCTTTTTTTCTAAGTCGAGAAATGCTACGAACGTGTCTTTCATCTCTGTTTCCTTATGAGATAACTTATAAAAATCTTCGTAGAAAATTCTAGCGTCTTGTTTTTAGAGGGCTACCCATGAACAGAGTTCTTTGCTTTACAATACGGTCCCTGTAGATAGCGCTGTTACAAAAGCAGAGTAGTAAGACACCGCACATAGTTATGTAACTAGTCTTCCTTACCGCACTCCATATGTGAATGGACGAAAAGATGCATTATCATATGGCGCAATAAAAATTACCCTCAGCCATGCGTTTATAATAATCTCTAGCGGATCGCGCGGGTTATGCAGGTGTTCGGTTTGTAATTCAGCTTGCGAGGTTTCATGCGGCCATGTGAGCGAAAAATATCTGTCCGTGACGCTAATTAGTGCATAATTCATAATTAGGAAAATTGAAAGCCAAACAACTAAAACTATTTAAGAAAGCATTACATTGTGTGGTACATATATTAAAGAATATGCTATGCTGTAAGTATGGCGCAATGAAGCCTTTGAAGATTATATATTTTAAAGTGTTTGCCTCTTGATTTAAATTTCTCAGTGTTGATGAGAATCTATTGAAATTGAAACTGCTAGTGGCCGAGCGATTCTAGGCGCTTCAGTCCCGAACCGCGCTGCTGCTACGGTCGCAGGTTCGAATCCTGCCTCGGGCATGGATGTGTGTGATATTCTTAGGTTAGTCAGGTTTTAGTAGCTCTACGTCTAGAGGGCTGATGACCTCAGTTAAGTCCCATAGTGCTTAGAGTCATTTGAACCATTTTTTGAAACGGCTAAATAACTTTTGTGCTAGTATATATTGTTTATCTTCTAGTGTTCATTGAGTGACTGAGGAAATTCGTTTTGAATGAGGCCACGTTTTGTCCCACAAATTCCACGAGGAATTATATGTACAGGGACGGTACAGGAGTGTGTGCTGATCTGGAACTTGCTGGCAGATTAAAATTCATTCTGGAAACTATTCCCCAGCCAGTGGAAGCCATGTCTCCGCAATATCCCGTCTCGCAGGATTGCTTGTCCCACCAAGAATGTTGGAGAACGTTTGTGCAGTTTGCAACGGAGGAGACGAGGCACTGGCTGGAGTGAAGGATAGCTGTGAGCGCGGATGGTGAGACGCGTTTGGAGAGTCGAGTCTGTAGGGTACTTGTCCGCGAAAGTCCCAGATTCGAGATCCGGTACGGCACACAGTTTCAATCTGTCAGGAATTCCATATCAGCGCACGCTTTGCTGCATAGTGGAAGTTCATTCTGTGAACAGTATTTAGTTTCTGACAAGTCCCCGAATATAATACTTCCAAGGAATTTCTTCATCCGTCTTCACTCCTAATAATTTAAAGTCTTGGACTTCATTGATAATGTGATAACCTTCTGACAGTAAACACTGGGCTACCACAAGATTCCATGTCAAACACTACCTGTGGCGTTTTGTCCCAGTGAAGCCTATATGTGTTTTGAGTTAGCCACGATTTAACACTGTCTGCTATACTGTTCGTTAAGTCGTTTTCAGATCTAAGAAATTATTTCACTGGCCATGTTCAGTGGCAGATAACTGATTTTTATTGAGAAAAGGAACAGTCCAGAGCACAATACCGTCGCGTCCTCTAATTTACAGCGCCCGTTCTTAGACGTCGGAGGGCAATCTTCCGTTCCCTGTTTTCCTGATACGAAGTGTATTACTGAGTCACTTCCGTAGCTGAGCTTTCAGCAAGTCTGCCTTGTGAGATTCGCGACACGAAAACACTCTCAAAATGGTTCAAATGGCTATGAGCACTATGGGACTTAACATCTGAGGTCATCAGTCCCCTAGAACTTAGAACTACTGAAACCTAACTAACCTAAGGACATCACTCACATCCATGGCCGAGGCAGGATTCGGACCTGCGACCGTTGCTGTCGCGCGGTTCCAAACTGAAGCGCCTAGAGGCGCTCGGCCACAGCGGCCGGCAGACTCTCACTGCCACGAAGTTTTTCGTTAGTGAGAGAACCGGAACGTGATGCACTCACGCGAGTGGTGCCAGCTGGGAAAACACTGAAATGAGCAGCATCAGCACGAGTGTCTGAAAAAGTGATAACAGGTGCGAGAGCGCAGTGACGATGCCGTGCACCCCCCCCCCCCCCCCCTCTCCCTCTCCGTACTACATCCAGATGACGCCATTGCCGGAGGTTCCACACGGCAGCCGGTAGACATCGCATAGCCCTCAGGTTCATGTACCAGTGTTTAGCTTTTCCGCTAAATCCGTATTGCTTTAGTTACTGCGAGTGTATAGCATGCAACACACAATCAAATTCTGTTGTTAATTCAAACAAGATTTCTTGTGTCCTCAGTTAGCCATTTGACCCTGCAACTGCATAAAACAAAATGAAGTGATCGGCTATTTTCGAAAGTCACTTCAGGTGTTACACAGAAGGACATGCAGAGAAAAGTATAACGATTTCAAATCAAATGAAACTATATGGTTCCAGAGACCTTTTCAAGTCCCAAATACCTTTGATGTATATGCGCAGACTGAAGCGATGAATGAAAATTTCTACCAAGGCCGGGTTTCGAACTCGAGACTGTGCTCACCAGGCAGGTGCGCTAACCGCTACACCACCCTGGCACAGTGCCTTTGCACAACTGCACGGACTACCCTAGCATGCGTCCCTCCTCAATTCAAATTCCCATTCACGCCTCACCCCTTCTGATACTCCCCCTTAACACCTAGGTCCCCGGCCGCTGTGGCCGAGCGGTTCTAGGCGCTTCAGTCCGGAAACGCGCGACCGCTACGGTCGCAGGTTCGAAGCCTGCTGCCTCGGGCATGGATGTGTGTGATGTCCTTGGTTTAAGTAGTTCTAAGTTCTAGGGGACTTATGACCTCAGATGTTAAGTCCCATAGTGCTCAGAGCCATTTGAACCATTTGAACACGTAGGCAGAAATTTAAATTCGTCGCTTGCCTGCATGTATACATAAGCTTCTTCTTCTTCTTCTTCTAGTGTCTTTGTGTGCATCTAAATGGGGTTGGCATTGTTACTACGGAATTAGGCATGGTTAATTTAAGGCGGTGACCGGATGCCCTTCACCATTCCACATCTCAGGAGGAAATATGTGTACCACAGGTGTCTCCATGTAGTGATACCCATGTACAGAATCCGAATTTTTTTCAAAGTGTTCGCGAATCTTGTAACTGAGGCGGCATTTGGGAATGAGCCCGGTATTCACCCAGACCGGATGTGGGAAGCCATCTAAAACCTGCATCCAGGCTGGCCGACACACCTTTCCTCGTCGTTAATCCGCCCAGCGGATTCGAACCGGGGCCGGCGCACTGCCCGAATTCCTGAAGCGGCGTGTTTAACGCACTCGGCTATCCAGGCAGGCAAACCACATAATAATAATAATAATAATAATAATAATAATAAGGAGTGCACGTGACATTTCATCCAAGGAGCAGCAGTTGCTGTATAGTGGCTACAGTTAGCGGAACACATGTGCGGCTTTGACGGCCAGCTGACCAGCGCATTACCTACCTCGGGATGCAGATAGACAACCGCCTCAACATGGAGACAACACATCAATAAAGCGGCAAACAAAGGGTGCGCGTTCCTGTCCCAACTACACCCTCTTCTGAAGGGTGAAGGACTCACCTTGAATTGCAAAATGCTTCTCTGGCGCCAACTCATGCTTCCGGTCATTTTGTATGGCTCGGAAGTGTGGTCAATGGCGTCAGACACCTCACTTGCAAGGCTACAACGGCTACAAAATAAAACCTTCAGAGTAATCACAGGTGCTGACAGATACGTCCGCAACACACAAATCAGAGAATTCTTGGATCACCCCACCATCTATTCCCCCATAAAGGAAAAATCTGCCAAACTTTATGTTGTTGTTGTTGTTGTGGTCTTCAGTCCTGAGACTGGTTTGATGCAGCTCTCCATGCTACCCTATCCTCTGCAAGCTTCTTCATCTCCCAGTACTTACTGCAACCCACATCCTCCTGAATCTGCTTAGTGTATACATCTCTTGGTCTCCCTTTAGGATTTTTACCCTCCGCGCTGCCCTCCAATGCTAAATTTGTGATCCCTTGATGCCTCAGAACATGTCCTACTAACCGGTCCCTTCTTTTTGCCAAGTTGTGCCACATACTCCTCTTCTCCCCAATTATATTCAATACTTCTTCATTAGTTATGTGATCTACCCATCTAATCTTCAGCATTCTTCTGTAGCACCACATTTCGAAAGCTTCTATTCTCTTCTTGTCTCAACTATTTATCGTCCATGTTTCACTTCCATACATGGCTACACTCCATACAAATACTTTCAGAAACAACTTCCTGACACTTAAATCTATACTCGATGTTAACAAATTTCTCTTCTTCAGAAACGCTTTCCGTGCTATTGCCAGTCTACATTTTATATCTTGTCTACTTCGACCATCGTCAGTTATTTTGCTCCCCAAATAGCAAAACTCTTTTACTACATTAAGTGTCTTTATGAGAGGACACAAACATCGCCCCATCTACAAAATTGTTAAGGCTTTCGTGGCCACTTGTTGACAAACTGCCTATTGGCTTCTGTCTCGGGTTCTTAGATGAACGTCGGCCGAAGAACCCGAGACAGAAGCCAATAGGCAGTTTGTCATCGTCCCATCTCCTCATTCGAAATTTAGGCTGCGAACATCCAGGCATAAAAGACCTAAACTAACCCTTACGCGCCACTTTAGGGACCTATAAACACACAAACACACACACAAAGCAAACATTTACTCGAAAACACACACACAAACCAAACCACCATCTTCATGAACCCCCTAGAGCATTCCTAGAAGTCAGACGGGCACAGCTCTGTGGTACTTCAGTACAAGAGTACCGACAGAAAGCCTGTGCTGGCCAGCAGGTGCTGCGCCCCCTTGCTGTCTGCTCACCCGAGATAACTCGCAGTCACACAGCGTGGAGACGTGTGACGTGTGCTGAGTTCGTGGAGCCGCTCTGGTCGCCCACTTGCTGCTCGTTTGGCAGCCATTGTGTTGGACCGGCCAGCCGGAAGCAGACGGGGTTTCCCCGGCCGCCGTCGTTAACTGCTTCAGGAGGGCCGACAGGGACCGCCACTCCAGCGCCAGACTGGTTCCAGGCCGGTGGCTATTGTTGCACAGTAGGCGCGTCACCTTGGAGCCTTGCTTCGCTGCGTGCTCCAGTTTCAGTTAGCAGGCAAGGTGTTGGAATGCGTGAAACACCCGACGTGTATCAGGGAGTATTGTCGTTTAAATCCAAGAATGGTGACCCTGATGTTTGAGGGTAACGTGAAACAGTTTGCACAGCTGCGCACTGACAGCTCTTGAGGGAAATCTGTGCTCTATACTCGCTCCCTATATTGTTGAGCATGCCGTGATATATATATACTCGACTGGCCATTAAAATTGCTACACCACGAAGATGACGTGCTACAGACGCGAAATTTAACCGACAGGAAGAAGATGCTGTGATATGCAAATGATAAGCTTTTCAGAGCATTCACACAAGGTTGGCGCCGGTGGCGACACCTACAACGTGCTGACATGAGGAATGTTGCCAACCGATTTCTCATACACCAACAGCAGTTGACCGGCGTTGCCTGGTGAAACGTTGATGTGATGCCTCGTGTAAGGAGGAGAAATGCGTACCATCTCGTTTCCAACTTTGATAAAGGTCAGATTGTAGCCTATCGCGGTTGCGGTTTATAATAACGCGACATTGCTGCTCGCGTTGGTCGAGATCAAATGACTGTTAGCAGAATGTGGAATCGGTGGGTTCAGGAGGGTAATACGGAATGCCGTGCTGGATCCCAACGGCCTCGTATCACTAGCAGTCGAGATGGCAGGCATCTTATCCGCATGGTTGTAACGGATCGTGCAGCCACGTCTCGATCCCTGAGTCAACAGATGTGGACGTTTGTAAGACAACAACCATCTGCACGAACAGTCCGACGACGTTTGCAGCAGCATGGACTATCAGCTCGGAGACCACGGCTGCGGTTACCCTTGAAGCTGCATCATAGACAGGAGCGCCCAACGACGAACCTGGGTGCACGAATGGCAACACGTCATTTTTTTTCGGATGAATCCAGGTTCTGTTTACAGCATCATGATGTTCGCATCCGTGTTTGGCGACATCGCGGTGAACTCACATTGGAAGCGTGTATTCGTCATCGCCATAGTGGTGTATCACCAGGTGTGATGGTATGGGGTGCTGTTTGTTGTTAGACGTCTCGATCTCCTCCTGTTCGCATTGACGGCACTTTGAACAGTGGACGTTACATTTCAGACCTGTTACGACCCGTGGCTCTACCCTTCATTCGATCCCTGCGAAACCCTACGTTTCAGCAGGATAATGCACGACCGCATGTTGCCGGTCCTGTGCGGGCCTTTCTGGATACAGAACATGTTCGACTGCTGCCCTGGCCAGCACATTCTCCAGATCTCTCACCAACTGAAAACGTCTGGTCAATGGTGGCTGAGCAACTGACTCGTCACAATACGCCAGTCACTACTCTTGATGAACTGTGGTATCGTGTTGAAGCTGCGTGGGCAGCTGTACTTGTACACGCCATCCAAGCTCTGTTTGACGCAATGCCCAGGCGTATCGAGGCCGTTATTACGGCGAGAGGTGGTTGTTCTGGGTATTGATTTCTCAGGATCTATGCACCCAAATTGCGTGAAAATGTAATCACATGTCAGTTCTAGTATAATATTTTTGTCCAATGAATACCGGTTTATCATCTGCATTTCGTCTTGGTGTAGCAATTTTAATGGCCAGTTGTGTAATATATACCCTGTTAATGTGTGTGTTGTTGAATGGACTGTGAATGTATTTATATTTTATTTTTAATTTGATTTTGGTTTCACTGCAATGATATGCGAAGGCACGGATCGTTCTTACATTTTACTGACACAAAAATGTAGCATGGGATCCTGTATCATTATTGAAGTTACTTAGAGGAGTGGTCGGTTTCCTGACCGATTAAAGTACTCGGTAGTGAAGCCACTTTATAAAAAGGGAGTCAGGGATAATGTTGACAATTATAGACCTATTTCTATGCCATCGGTGTTTGCTAAAGTTATCGAGAGGGTTGTATATACAAGGTTACTGCAGCATTTAAATTCACATAATTTGCTGTCAAATGTACAGTTTGGTTTTAGAAATGGCTTAACAACTGAAAATGCTATAGTCTCTTTTCTGTGTGAGGTTTTGGACGGATTAAATAAAAGGTTGCGAACGTTAGGTGTTTTCTTTGATTTAACGAAGGCTTTTGACTGTGTTGACCACAAAATATTACTGCAGAAGTTGGAACATTATGGAGTAAGGGGAGTAGCTTACAATTGGTTCGCCTCCTACTTTAAGAACAGAAAGCAGACGGTAATTCTCCGCAATATTGAGAGTGGTAATGATGTTCAGTCCCAATGGGGCACTGTTAAATGGGGCGTTCCTCAAGGGTCGGTGCTGGGGCCACTGCTGTTTCTTATTAATGTAAATGATATGCCTTCTAGTATTACAGGTGATTCAAAAATATTTCTGTTTGCTGATGACACCACCTTGGTAGTGAAGGATCTTGTGTGTAATATTGAAACATTATCAAATAATGTTGTTCATGATATAAGTTCGTGGCTTGTGGAAAATAATTTGATGCTAAATCACAGTAAGACTCAGTTTTTACAGTTTCTAACCCACAATTCAACGAGAACTGACATTTTAATCAGACAGAATGGGCATGTTATAAGCGAGACGGAACAGTTCAAGTTCCTAGGCGTACGGATAGATAGTAAGCTGTTGTGGAAAGCCCATGTTCAGGATCTTGTTCAGAAACTAAATGCCGCTTTATTTACTATTAGAACAGTATCTGAAATAAGTGACAGTTCAACACGAAAAGTAGTATACTTCGCATATTTTCATACGCTTATGTCATATGGTACTATTTTTTGGGGTAATTCTTCTGATTCAAAAAGGGTATTTTTGGCTCAAAAACGGGCTGTTCGAGCTATGTATGATGTAAGTTCGAAAACCTCTTGTCGACCCCTATTCAATAGTCTGGGAATTTTGACATTGCCCTCACAGTATGTATTTTCTTTAATGTCGTTTGTTGTTAGCAATATTGGCTTATTCCCAAGAGTTAGCAGCTTTCACTCAGTTAATACTAGGCAGAAATCAAATCTGCATGTGGAATGCACTTCCTTGACTCTAGTGCAGAAAGCAGTGCACTATTCTGCTGCATCCATTTTCAATAAGCTACCACAAGAACTCAAAAATCTTAGCAGTAGCCCAAACACTTTTAAGTCTAAACTGAAGAGTTTCCTCATGGCTCACTCCTTCTATTCTGTCGAGGAGCTCCTGGAAGAGCTAAAAAATTAAGCAAATTCCAGTGTTACATTATTGATTTTCTTTATTTAAACTAACGACTTGTCGCCTGAATATGTTTCTTATATTTCATTTTATCTGTTTCTACAATCGTGTTATAATTTCATGTATTGACTCGTTCCATGACCATGGAGACTTCTCCTAAATGTGGTCCCACGGAACGATAAATAAATAAATAAAAATAAATAAATAAATAGACGAATCCGTGCTCAAAAACAGTTAATCATTATAGGCTATATACACACTAAAAAAGTATTTCACCATTTTCAGTACGTAAGGAGCTACGTGTGATTTAATTACGTCTTAGTGCAAGCCAAGTCTGTGTCGTATTGCAAGTAACATAAATCGTCTAAATAAATCGTTAAGTACTTGGAAAATGTCAGTTTGCTATAGATCATGGAGGAAATAAGTAATGTCGTCTGTCTCCAGCGTCGCCTGTGGAAAGAACGGGATAATAATTACAATAATTTGAAATTGCCGCTTAAAGGCGACCAATTGCCGCCGTCCAGCGATGTTCAGCTTGCTGCCGGCGCGGCGTCTGAAATTATTTTAAAAATGATGGGACAGGCAAACGGGATATGTGGTGCAGGTTACAGTTAAAATTAACAACAGCATATATTGGAGCTCACTGCTCAAATAATAAAATATGAACACACACCATTATGTAGATTGCGCGCAATGTCGTCCTATGCGAACAAGACAAAGCAAGACAGAGTCTGGCTCTTTTTGTTTCACGCCGATGCCAAAAAGACCAAAGATAATACGAGGTGTTCAAAAAGCCTCTCCGCGGTGCTATATTTCTGTTAGCTGCGCGTGCCGTATGCGGCAGTGAATATACCGAATTGAAACTCAGTGAAATACAAGTTATTAATTTATTGAATATTCACTTTTAGTTACAAATTTTCACACTACATGTTGAAATTTGCCCCCCCCCCCCCCCACCCCCGTTGTTGAATACACAGTTCAATTCGTCTAATCACGTTTCCAAACACAAGCTGTAACATTTCTTCTGTAACAGAAGCAGTGAAAGTGGATATTGCAGTTTCCAATTCATCGGTGAATTTTGGACGGTTTTTATTCACAGTTGCTTTCGCTGCAACCCAGAAGAAAAAGTCAGGTGGTGTTAGGTCAGGCGATCGTGGAGACCAAAGTCCCTGTGAAATTATGTGATCACCAAAAACATCAGCAAAAATGGTTCAAATGGCTCTGAGCACTATGGGACTTAACATCTGAGGTCATCAGTCCCCTAGACTTAGAACTACTTAAACTTAACTAACCTACGGACATCACACACACACACCCATGCCCGAGGCAGGATTCGAACCTGTGACCGTAGCAGCAACGCGGTTCCGGACTGAAGCGCCTAGAACTGCACGGCCACAACGGCCGGCAACACATCAGTAAGCAGTGGCATTGAAACGCGAGCTGTATGCGTGCTTGCGCCATCTTGTTGAAAATAACCGTTTAGTATTTCACTTAACACAAGTTCTCCTATGGATGGCTACAGAATATCACTGGGAGGGTCCACTTGAAGGGAAGTAACCCAGGCAGCCGAAAAATCATACGGCACGCGCGGCTAACAATCATATGGCACAGCGTAGAGACTTTTTGAACACCCCGTAATAATACTTATGTTAAAGATTATAGTTTTTCTGTATGACCACATTATTCCTTGACTTTAAAGATTATAGTTTTTCTGTATGACCACATTATTCCTTGACTTTCAGTAGAGAGTCTTTTACATATGACAAATATAATTGCTTAATATCGTGCAAAAATAGTTAAGAAATTATAGTTTTCCTAATCTGGGCCATGGGACGCCATAAGCATTGCCACATAGCGGGCAGGAATGTACACACATCGGTCTGCTACTAAACTGATAGTGGGCTCTTGTACTTTCTGTTTGCAGCGTGAGCCGGAAATAATAGGAACGCCGGCCTCTGTGGCCGAGCGGTTCTAGGCGCTTCAGTCCGGAACCGCGCTGCCGCTTCGGTCGCAGGTTCGAATCCTGCCTCAGGCATGGATGTGTGTGATATCCTTAGGTTAGGTTTCAGTAATTCTATGTCTAGGGACTGATGACCTCAGATGTTAAGTCCCATTGTACACAGAGCCATTTGCACCATTTGAATAATAGGAAGATCAACAAGGATACTTCTTCGCGCTGACTTATGACAGACGATCAAATTTATAATGTCATCATGTGACCAGATGTGGAACACGAGGTGTAGTTACGAAGCTTTATCGGCCCGAAAAAATCAAGCTACAACCTTCAACTTGAAAATGATGCTAGCCGCTCTCCACATACTCATCCTTTAACGCGACACACTTATACAATGAGCCACTACAAATATTTGGGAAATATAAATACTTGGGAATTACATTAGAGGCATCAGCGGCACCTTTCGGCATGCATATTCAGAAAAGAGCAGCAGCAGGCATAAAAGCC
This sequence comes from Schistocerca serialis cubense, assembly GCF_023864345.2. Taxonomy (NCBI): domain Eukaryota; kingdom Metazoa; phylum Arthropoda; class Insecta; order Orthoptera; family Acrididae; genus Schistocerca; species Schistocerca serialis. The sequence goes on along the minus strand of NC_064638.1, from coordinate 1,280,554,250 downwards.
TCGTAGAATATCTTGAACATAACCAGTCTGTGAAAAGCCCAGCGATGACATTACAAAAAGCGGCAGTGGTGCGGGTTATAACGTATGGATTAGGAGCATGTGGAAAAAAAACCATAAGATCGGCGATAGGAAAAGAACAGAAAAAGACAAGATAGTGTTCATGAAAAGGATACTACAAAACGGGAGAAACCACGCCATCCCGACTCATGAAAGAGGCTTATTTCACTGGAGTCATCAGTTTACAACAATGGATATCTTCAACAGGACCATATCAGAAACTAATTAACATCATCGATCGGAAAATGATGGAGACAAACCAAGAGTCCTACAACACATAAGCCAGGCTGGATAACAACTGAGACAAAGAATGTAGGAACCAGAGGCATGTAACAACAATACTGGCAAAATACGAATTTCACATAAAATATGTGCCAACAAAAAATTTCACGAGCATGCAGAAGATTGGAAAGGTATTCTACGTCGGGAAGTATGTAAGAAATACCATATTACATCGTGAGCGAAGAGAATGAAAACTTAGCCAAAACTGAAACTTGTAAGGCTTGTATAAACTTGTATAGTAATGTTCAGTCTGAACGTATTTCTCTCGTTAATAACAATGCGACACATTTTCCCCAACGACAGATGACGTGACGGACACAGTAGTTCGTTTTTGCTGCTCAATAGAGATTCCACCCCGTCGCCATTCTGGAAATGCCTGTCACGCACCAGTTTATTCGTCCTAGGAAACCAGAAGTCGCTGGGATCAGGAGACGAAGAGGCAAAATTTGATAGCCCAAAGGCAGCAGCATGTATGACAGTGCACGGAGCGGAAAGAGCTGGGGTGTTGTTGTGGAACAAAAACACCCATTGGGACATCTTCCTGCAGCGCTTTGTCTTGGTAGACTTCAGTAACTTCGTCAGGAGATTTGGGCAGTGTGATTCTGTGACGTTTTGCCACTTAGGAGCAAAATTTGTTAGCTCCACGCCGTGGCAGTCACAAAACAGAGCATCACCTCGATCGATAATGGTTGGGTCTTTGCATTTCTCGGCTGCTTGGCTTGCTCCTTTGTCTTCGAGTCACAGAGAAACAGCCAGCACCCGTCCACGGTGATTGGGTGGCTACAGAATTAATCTGGTTGCAGGTCATGACTGGTAATTAGATAGCACAGTCGGTAGAGCACTTGCCCACGATAGACAAACGTCCCAGGTTCGATCCCAGTCCGGCATACAGTTTTAACCTGAAGCGAAGTTTCAAGTGCACCCATATGTAGTTGGTTCTGCAGATCTGCTATATGTGTGTACTATGTTGTACATTATATGTACTCTGCGTACAGCAATGGAAGAACCGACACGTGTTACGTGCCTGCTAAGCTAACACTACTCAGATGCCATCACTCACTACAGATATGGCATATGCCTTCTTCATGTGTAAAGTGCACCAAGTTTTGTCTTACAGGAAACCAACACTTACATAATATTACAGCCGTGTGACTGGTATCATGCAGTCCATCACAACTTCCTCTCTTACGACAACTTCTTCATCTCAGAGTAGGACTTACACCCAGCGTCCTCGATTATTTGTTGGATATATTCCAATCTACAGCTTCCATTCTCTACAGCTCCCATAGGTACTATGGCGGTTATGCCCTGATGTCTTAACATATGTGCTATCATCCAGTCCCTTCTTCTTGTGAATGTTTTCCACATATTTCTATACTACTTGATTCTGCGAAGAACCTCCTCGCTTCTTATCAATGCATTTGATGTTCAGCATTATTCTGTAACTCCTTCACAGGTCAAACGCATCGATTCTCTTCATCTCCTCCCTCCCTCCCCTCCCTGTCCACAACTCACTTCCATAGGATATTGTGCTCCAGACATCTATTCTCAGAAATTTCTTCCTCAGAATGAGGCCAGTGTTTGCTACTATTAGATTTCTTTGCCTATCCTATTCTGCATTTTTTGCCCTCCTTGCTTCGTCCTTCATATGTCATTTTGCTGTCAAGATAGCAGAACACCTTCACTCCGTCTACTCCATTGTCTCCATTTACGACGACAATTTTATCACTAACCTCATTCCTACTACTCCATATCACTTTTATCTTTCTTCGATTTACATATTCTCTGCTCGTCTTACTATTCATTAAGTATGTCTTGTAATTCTTTCTCACATCGTTTGACGACAGTAATGCCATCAGCGAGTCTTATCGGTGATATTCTTTCACCCTGAACCTACCTGTTATTTCCGTTATTGCTTCTTCAATATACAGACTGAACTTAGGGGAGAAAGGCAGTATCCTTCTCTTACGCCCTTTTTAATCTGATCATTGCGCGCTTTGTCTGCCATTCTTATTGATCCTTCTTGGTTCTTATAGATATTGTATGTTACCTGTCTTTCTGTATAACTTGTCTAAGAATTTAGAACATCTTACACCATTATACTTTGTTGAACCTTTTTCTATGTCTATAGATCCTATGACTATGTCTTGATTTTTCTTCAGTGTTGTTACCATTGCCCGGCACAACGTCAGCTCTTTCTGTCTGGTGCTTTTACCTTAACTAAAACAAACTGATCGTCCTCTAACGGATCCTCAGTTTTCTTTTCTATGCCTTTCGTAATACAAGAAATTAGACAATGACGAAGATTCGTCGCTAAAAGCACTCTGCGCATTCCCAAAACCGAAAACATCGTTTGACTATGATCCATTTAACAAATATGTGTTAAACGCCATGCTGTTTAGCTGTGCGTTTTGTACTTAATGCACTTCGAATTTTCATTCCGAAATTTGCAGTCGATTATTGTGCTTGCTATGAAAGTTACCAGCAAAACACACTATACGGGGTGGTCCATTGATAGTGACCGGGCCAAATATCTCACGAAATAAACGTCAAACGAAAAAACTACAAAGAACGAAACTCGTCTAGCCATAGGTCAAACGGATATCACGTGCGTTTTCTTAAATAGGAACCCCCATTTTTTATTACATATTCGTGTAGTACGCAAAGAAATACGAATGTTTTAGTTGGACCACTTTTATCGCTTTGTGATATATGAAGCTGTAATAGTCACAAACGTATAAGTACGTGGTATCACGTAACATTCCGTCAGTGCGGACGGTGTTTGCTTCGTGATTCATTACCCGTGTTAAAATGGACCGTTTACCAACTGCGGAAAAGGTCGATATCGTGTTGATGTATGGTTATTGTGATCAAAATGCCCAACGGGTGTGTGCTATGTATGCTGCTCGGTATCCTGGACGACATTATCCAAATGTCCAGACCGTTCGCCGGATAGTTACGTTATTTAAGGAAACAGGAAGTGTTCAGCCACATGTGAAGCGTCAACCACGACCTGCAACAAATGATGATACCCAAGTAGGTGTTTTAGCTGCTGTCGCGGCTAATCCGCACATCAGTAGAAGACAAATTGCACGAGAATCGGGAATCTCAAAAACGTCGGTGTTGAGAATGCTACATCAACATCGATTGCACCCGTACCATATTTCTATGCACCAGGAATTGCATGGCGACGACTTTGAACGTCGGGTACAGTTCTGCCACTGGGCACAAAAGAAATTACGGGACGATTACAGATTTTTTGCACGCGTTCTTATTAGCAACGAAGCGTCATTCACCAACAGCAGTAACGTAAACCGGCATAATATGCGCTACTGGGCAACGGAAAATTCATGATGGCTGCGACAAGTGGAACACCAGTGACCTTGGCGGGTTAATGTATGGTACGGCATTATGGGAGGAAGGATAGTTGGCCCCATTTTATGGATGGCAATCTAAATGATGCAATGTATGCTGATTTTCTATGTAATGTTCTACCGATGTTACTACAAGATGTTTCACTGCATGACAGAATGGCGATGTACTTCCCACATGATGTATGTCCGGCACATAGCTCGTGTGCGGTTGAAGCGGTATTGAATAGCATATTTCATGACAGGTGGATTGGTCGTCGAAGCACGTTCACCGGATCTGACGTCCCCGGATTTCTTTCTGTGGGGAAAGTTGAAGGATATTTGCTATCGTGATCCACCGACAACGCATGACAACATGCGTCAGCGCATTGTCAATTCATGTGCGATCATTACGGAAGGCGAACTACTCGCTATTGAGAGGGATGTCATTACACGTATTGCCAAATGCATAGAGGTTGACGGACATCATTTTGAGCATTTGTTGCATTAATGTGGTATTTACAGGTAATCACGCTGTAACAGCATGCGTTCTCAGAAATGATAAGTTCACAAAGGCACATGTATCACATGGGAACAACCGAAATAAAATGTTCGAACGTACCTACGTTCTGTACTTTAATTTAAAAAAACGTACATGTTAGCAACAGTTCGTCTAAAATTGTGAGCCATATGTTTGTGACTATTACAGCGCCATCTATCACAAACTGGAAAAAGTGGTCCAAGTAAAACATTCGTATTTCTTTACGTACTAGACGAATATGTAAAAAAAATGGGGGTTCCTCTTCTAAAAAAAAAACGCAGTTGATATCCGTTTGACCTATGGCAGCGCCATCTAGCGGGCCAACCATAGCGCCATCTGGTTTCCCCCTTCAAGCTAGACAAGTTTCGTTCTTTGTAGTTTTTTCGTTTGACGCTTATTTCGTGAGGTATTATCCCGGTCACGATCAATGGACAACCCTGTATATAGATAATAATTACTGCTTCCACACCTCGCTGTCGCGCTTGTCCTACGTCTGCAGTGAAGTCGTTGAGTAAAGTCCCCCTACAATTAAATCCTTATTGTCGCCTTTAATGTACGACTGCCTGAAGTAGTCGCAACGGCGATAGTATATCCCTACTATAACACTGGAGACAGTCGACATCTATTTAGTGCGCCCGCAAGTAACCGGAAGCCTCGCTGTCAAACTTGGTTCATTACGAACGTTCCACAATTTGCCGCATCACGGAACAGCCTTTACTTGCGGAAACATCTGCACTCCACGACGGGAAACAGCCGCTTAAACGACATATTAAGAGGCCCTTTGTACTTGGGCGCTATTAGCACGCCGGCGCTACAACTCCGCAGGGCGCACCTCGCTGCGTAAACCAGGAGCTAGCCGTAATTAGAAAACTTGCCGCGGTGCGGCAGTGGCGCTGCCGTCGCGGTCCCCCTGTTCCCGGTGGCCGCCTTTGGTCGGAGTCGTTTGGCTCGCATTTTTGTCTCCGCGAGGGACCAGGCCTGAGCAACTGTCTGTGTAAAACCAGCGACGTGGCTTAGGGTTTGGACACACGACCTCCAACCACTACCCTTATTCAAAACGCCGACGAACTAACACTATATAGAAAATGGCAGAGCTAAACGCCACTTTCACTAGGCTTTGTTCTACTGAAGGTGGTATGCCATTGCCTTCCTTCGAGCTAGTCTATTATAGGTTCAAATGTATGTGAAATCTTACGGGACTTAACTGGTAAGTTCGTCAGTCCCTAAGCTTACACACTACTTAACCTAAATTATCCTAAGGACAAACACACACACACTGTAACACCTCGGTTCAGTTTACAGTGATAAAAGCTACAGAAAGAATTAAAATTAAGAATAGAATTTTTAGAGGGGAAAATAGTGTACAATCAGAGTTCGGTGATTGCAGATCAAAATTATAGTATATCAGCAAGTAGTTTAGCGTCTAAGTACAGCAAAGCCACGGAAGCTTCGCCATGGAGAAGGCAGGCACGTTAAACTCTTGTGATGAAAAACCTATAAAAAGGCCTGATCGTCATTATTGCCGCTTTTTTTCCTTGATTGTTTCGTTAAAGGGCGGCGAACCCGTATCAGTCAGCGAGACAGTAATTAGATTGGACTTTATCGTGTTAAGATTCACGATAAACTGTTAGAATATTACGGAGATTAAAAGTGATGTCGTGTACGATCTCTGACTGTTGGTAGCAACGGAGTATTAAGGGGATTTTAGGACTTTAGTGCTACATTTGAACTTTACGGACATATAGACGACAGAAACTCAAATTATCTGATGATACGAGTGAATTCAGAGGTACCGGTATTCAGATGTTGACGTGTGGGCTTTTGAAAGTGTCGTGTGCCGTTAGTTGCGAATCCGGACGTAGGGCGCGGGCATATCGGCATTTGCGGACTATTCCTCCAGGCTAGGAACCTTTTAAATAGACCATCATCCATCACCATCTTAATCCTTGAATATAGAGTGAAAGTGAAATTCAAGAGTGTTGTACTTATTTCATTTACCTAGTACTAATCAGTGAAGGTTTCACGGAACCAAAGCTATTCAGCAGTAAGTCAGCACCATCTAGCGGAAAGCGTAGGCATTAACTGACACGCTAACTGAAGTGAACGTTTACGTGTTTTACGGACTGCTTAATATGAACTTTTGTGACTCTTTGACGTCCCCACTCCCTCCTAAAGGTGGCGCAGGCTGTCTTAATCATAAAAGGGGAGAGTTTCAGCCGGGAAAATTGCTAAATAAAAGCGATATTTACAAGACTCCCAGTAATAGCAAAACACAAGGCCCGCACCTCATCGGAGAGTCGTCGCTGTCACGTCGGGAAGTAAAGCCGGAAAACCTACCGACGATACGTATCTACGAGCAGACGTCGACGTGGAGTACCTAAAAAGGGAACCACAAGAGAGTTGGGGATGCTTCAACACCCATGCCCGAGGGAGGACTCGAACCTCCGCCGGGGCCAGCCGCACAGTCCATGACTGCAGCGCCTCAGACCGCTCGGCTAATCACGCGCGGCTAGTCTATTATAGGAGGACCTATAGCGTAAAGTGGTATCCGAACCACGGTGCAACGCGTCATTGTCCAAATTAACAAACACAGCGAAGGTGGAGAATGTATAACAATCCCCAGAGCGACCGGTGACAGAACCTCAGTTTTTGGATTCCAAGTTTGGCACTGTAGCACATACTCACACACACGGATAAGCCACATTAACAGCTTGTAGATCCACATTTGGAACGTAGTAGGCAGCGTTTCTGCTGATAAATTTCTCCTCACACCCCTCCAGCACAATTCTGGTCTTGTGACAGGGACAGGTACACTGCTGGATGGTGCCATCACCTCAGGAAACAAATAAAGCGGGAAGCGACGCTTGTATTTTAACAAGAGACATGATGTTCAGATAACTAACGGGAATGCATCCGATGGCCGCAGTCGACAACCGCCGATATTTCGACAGGTGTTCACCCTGCTATTATCGAGGCATAACTGCAGCAAGTAAGCGCTGTGAAAGTGAATTTAATATCTCAGTTTTCAGAGAAACTCCTGCACAGATAACAATTACACACTGTAAACACTTGCGCCATCGCAAAGCAAAGATGACAGACAACAGAAATTAACGTTAGTGAAATTAATAATCACCCGGTGAGGTATCATTAACTCTGTCCTTCCGTTTTTCGACAAAGGAGATCAGGATTCCACGCAGATTTTAAACAAAAACCTCCGTTTCTGTTTACAAGGTGACTTGCTAGTTTGATTTCAACGGCTTCCTTCATACGGCTATCCCAGTAGCTGGAAGTGCATGCCAGAATCTCTGTGTTGTTATGTTCCACAAGATGACCGGTGCCGATCCCCTACCTCCTCCTTTTCCTCCAACATCCTCGCATCCTTTATACTCTCCACTGGCTTGATCCACCCAGCCTCTGGTTTCCTCCTTCCTCTACACCTCACGCCCGTTGCCCGCCTCTATCGCTGTATCCCTCCCTCTTCCCACCTCCACACCCGCCATCTCGTTCATCAGGGCAATTTCCAGCACCTCCTCCTCATGGATGTTGAACTTCGCCATGACATCTACCCTTCCTTCCAACTGTAACCTGGCCTTGTTCCATCCCCTCCCCTCCCCAGGGCCCCCCTTTTCCTCTCCCCTCCTTCTCCCAGAGCATATTTTCCTCTCCCACCCCCGAGCCCTTGCACCCCCTCCTCAACTGCGTCCCTCCCACGTCCTTCCCTCCCCAGCCGTCTTCGTCGCGCCCCCACCTGTCTCCCCCCCCTCTATCCCCCCTCCCTCCCTTCTTCCCTCCTCCCTCATCACCATGGCCCTGGCAGATCCTCTGTTTTGCTCATCATCATCAGTGTGCTACGTCAGTGCTGTGTTTGCTGCTGTTCTCCTGTGCGTCCAGAGCTGTGGTTTTAATATTGTGCTGGACCTGTATGTAGTATTACTGTCAGTGATCGTTATGTGCTACGCTGTTCATCGATACTTTTGTGCTGCAGCCATACTTCGCCGTGTGTTCTTTTAATTGCCCCAGTGTCTGGTTTTTTGTGCTCACTACTTTTTAAGGTTTTTGTCTCCATTTTACGGTCGCCCCCTTTTTGTCTGTTCTCGTCCATTATGTTCCCCATTTTTATGTTGTTGTCCGCCATATTTTCTACTTTGTAATTTTAAAACGTCTTCTCTTGTACCATTATTGTCTTTTGGATGAAGAGCAGCGCACATGCTGCTGCCAGCCCGCCCCAGATGGGGAACTGAAATTCAATACATTCATTCATCCATCATTCCTCATCGTTTAAGACTGATTATGCCTTTCAGCGTTCAGTCTGGAGCATAGTCCCCCTTATAAAATTCCTCCATGATCCCCTATTCAGTGCTAACATTGGTGCCTCTTCTGATGTTAAGCCTATTACTTCAAAATCATTCTTAACCGAATCCAGGTACCTTCTCCTTGGTCTACCCCGACTCCTCCTACCCTCTACTGCTGAACCCATGAGTCTCTTGGGTAACCTTGCTTCTCCCATGCGTGTAACATGACCCCACCATCTAAGCCTGTTCGCCTTGACTGCTACATCTATAGAGTTCACTCCCAGTTTTTCTTTGAATTCCTCATTGTGGACACCCTCCTGCCGTTGTTCCCATCTACTAGTACCTGCAATCATCCTAGCTACTTTCATATCCGTAACCTCAAACTTATTGATAAAGGTAACCTGTATCCACCCAGCTTTCGCTCCCATACAACAAAGTTGGTCGAAAGATTGAACGGTGCACAGATAACTTAGTCTTGGTACTGACTTCCTTCTTGCAGAAGAGAGCAGATCGTAGCTGAGCGCTCACTGCATTAGCTTTGCTACACCTCGCTTCCAGTTCTTTCACTATGTTGCCATCGTGTCAGAATATGCACCCTAAGTACTTGAAACCGTCCACCTGTTCTAACTTTGTTCCTCCTATTTGGCACTCAGTCCGTTTATATCTCTTTCCCACTGTCGTTACTTTCGTTTTGGAGATGCTAATCTTCATACCATAGTCCTTGCATTTCTGATCTAGATCTGAAATATTACTTTGCAAACTTTCAATCGAATCTACCATCACAACTAAGTCATCCGCATATGCGAGACGGCTTACTTTGTGTTCACATATCTTAATCTCACCCAGTCCGTCTATTGTTTTCAACATATGATCCATAAATAATATGAACAACAGTGGAGACAGGTTGCAGCCTTGTCTTACCTCTGAAACTACTCTGAACCATGAACTCAATTTACCGTCAACTCTAACTGCTGCCTGACTATCTATGTAAAGACCTTTAATTGCTTGCAAAAGTTTGCCTCCTATTCCATAATCTCGTAGAACAGACAATAACTTCCTCCTAGGAACCCGGTCATACGCCTTTTCTAGATCTATAAAGCATAGATATAATTCCTTGTTCCACTCGTAACACTTCTCCATTACATGCCGTAAGCTAAAGATCTGGTCCTGACAACCTCTAAGAGGCCTAAACCCACACTGATTTTCATCCAGTTTGTGCTCAACTAATACTCGTAGTTTCCTTTCAACGATACCTGAGAAGATTTTACCCACAACGCTGATTAAAGAGATACCTCTGTAGTTGTTACAATCTTTTCTGTTTCCATGTTTAAAGACTGGTGTGATTACTGCTTCCGTCCAGTCTGATGGAACCTGTCCCGACTCCCACGCCATTTCAATTATCCTGTGTAGCCATTTAAGACCTGACATTCCACCGTATTTGATGAGTTCCGACTTAATTTCAATAGAGGAAAAAAAAAAAAAACAGTGCCAAGACAGTGTTCTGCAATGGCGAATGTGCTAGTCTGTTGTAAGCGTGTGTGGCGCTTACGCTTATTACACCGGCCCTCCCCAGTCCTGATAATGTGACTAATACATGACAAGCTGCAACTGCAAGGAATGCGGTGGACACCCGGCTTACGCAAGCCAGGATCATCGTTTGCGGAATCTAAAAGGACTGATCTCAGATGATGGTCGTCCGCAAAATACGACCAATCCTGTTCGAAATGATCTCTGCATAAGGCAAAAGAAACACGATGACTAGGTGATACGTTTTCATCGATCCAACAAACAATCTCGATTCTCCCAGGTCTGCTGCTGTCGTAATTGACAGTGACGTTGGGTAAACATGGGAACCCGTAGGGGTCGTCTACGGCGGAATCCCATCTTCCGCCACATGGGCTTTGCTTCCTGAAACGTGCCTGTTCCAGCATCGTACTCCGTCACCGGCTATCCTGCTTTACGTAGAGGGGCCGGCCGCGGTGGTCTCGCGGTTCTAGGCGCGCAGTTCGGAACCGTGGGACTGCTACGGTCGCAGGTTCGAATCCTGCCTCGGGCATGGATGTGTGATGTCCTTAGGTTAGTTAGGTTTAAGTAGTTCTAAGTTCTGGGGGACTGATAACCACAGCAGTTGAGTCCCATAGTGCTCAGAGCCATTTGAACCATTTTTTTTACGTAGAGGGAAAACCTTCGACCTCCCATGTTCTGCGAAGAGACAGGACCGTCCCACACCGTGTCACGCACTCGTGTTTCTGTGTCCTTCAACAATTTTCCGCAGATGCTCACGACAGTAGCGTGCAAACAGGTGACAAGCTTCTCCATCTCCGAGATGCTGGCTTACAGACACCGTGTAACCTCCCCCTCACTTATCGGCCTTAATGACAGTGAAAAATTAAACCGGGTGCACCTAATGGAAATTTGGGAAAAGCAATCGTCACCGAAGTTAATCTGTCGGTAAAGAGGGAGGAAAGGGGTACATCTAAATGAAAGGAAAAATGCAAATGAAATTGGTGGAAATTAATTTTGAGAAAAGGGTAAAATTAATAAAGAAAGTAAATGTGCCATCATTACGTTAACAATTAATTGGCGTTAATTAGATATTTGAGATTTGGCGAAAATTACGGTCGCCACTCCTACGGACAACTACTATAATAACTGAAAATGAAATATTAATGCAAATATAATTAGCTCTAAACGCGTGGCAACGGAAAGTTGACACGTGTTGTGTGAAAACTGAATGTTTGTCAGAAGTAATAAATTTCGCTACACTCTGACTTAATTTAGCAAAGAATTAATAAAACCGGAAAATTGAAAGTTAATTTAGTGACTGAAATTAATAGTGAACTTTGTTTCTGAAGCACTACGAAATTCAATAAAACAAGGTTAGTCTTGGGCTACCTCAACAATCACTTCAAAAGCTACTTGAATCTACGCAATTTAGAAATAAGAGATTTAACTTTGAACTTGAATTAAATGATTCTGAACAATTAACAATAGTAAAATTTAGTACGAACCAAGCTGAGCTGCAGTCACAGGTAAGCCAAAATGTGGTAACAAAACTCGCACTTTTAATTTGTGCTTATGTAATCCAAATATTGTAGCCAGCTACGAATACCTTAACTGAACTTTGAAATTAGAGCAGTGAAATCTTTAATCTTGGCGTATGAATTTCAACGACACTCGGGTTCTTCCGGAAAAGGAAGGGACCCTGCTTGGTAATGCAATTGTGACGATGAGCAACAAAGGTTCATGCTAAGTTGCTGTATTTTTGTGATGCAACAGTTTGAAAAGCTGAGGTCTGCCATACAGTTCTAAAACTTTTTGTGCTTTTAGTCTTCCTTGTTGGTTGATTGAAGGTTTGCAGTCGTCGATGGGGGAGGTGGCGACAGTCACTCATTGTCGGCCGTCGCTGTTGCAGAAGCTGGATGTTGGTGCGCCTTCTTCTCGGCACAGTCACCAGGCGAAACGGGCTCTTGATGTGCGCCAGCTAATGCTTCCCGTCCGCGACACCGTGCCAGAAACCATCATAGCAAGTCGAGCGCAATTACATGCTGCCAAACCCCGAAAGCGTGGCAACTCGCGGGAGCGTCACACAACACACCTGCTCCACCGTCCTACTCCAGCCAGACTCTGCTCTGCCCGCGCTCCATGCGGCAGAGTTAACACTCCCAAACATCCTAAACACTTTGGTTCTCCACACGACCTATCGATGTAATCGTTCGATAGCATAGTTTTCGCTAGGCCAGACCCAGCATAAAAATACAAATAATATTTACAAAACAAACCAATTATACATCGACATAAATGCATATATATATATATATATATATATATATATATATATATATATATATATATATTAGAACAATTAAATATATAAAGACACAGAAATGTCATATCTTCAGGTAACAAAATAAGGAAAAGAATTTATAGTACAATAGATGGTGAGAGGCACCCACATGCCTTGCTCATACTGTGGCATCAAGCAGTCAGGCCTGCAAGATGAGTGGTCTGCCAAGCGAGTGAATTCATTCTTATTTATCGAGTAACATGAACTCTAGTACTCACACTTAAGTTACAAGTTATCCTCCTATATGAATAATACACAACGGAAACATGCATCTGACTATCAGTAATTTACAGAACTCTGACTGTACACTACGCACTGGCAATACCACATTTTCTTTTTGTGTTTTATTTAACGGCTTTTGTCAACACTTGGCCACCGCACTGAATATGAATGGCGCACACGTTATAAATTCGGGACATTATGACAACATACAATTCGAAGGAAAAGTCCACCAATCTTTTTTTTTCACTATCTCATTTATTCCGATAAATTCTCTAACCTAAACACACAAATTCTATAACCTACAACAATAACACATGAGAAATTCCACCCAATGGGCATGGCTTTACATTGGTGAATCTCTATATTATGGTCTCGTAATTATTTAACGCTACAGTGCACTTTCTGGATAGGATGGTGGATCTTTTATTATTTCTCACACTTCGACTCTCACAATCATCATCACGAAACAATCCTCCAGACCGAGCGGTACAGAAGGAACAAGCATAACCCACTAATCTTTTGAAACTACCTTGCTACTCTCCCATGCAAACCACACATACCCAAATTACATGACATACATCACACTACAATATGAAATACAAAACACTAAATAGTCACAACACTATCACTTTCAGCTTTCCCACTTCAATTAGTATTTATCCCAGTTTCACACGACACTGCCCCACTTTGTAATTCTACTTTCCTACTATGAACTCTGGAGATATTTGCACGTCTTCCTGTGCAATGCAAGCCAAGTGGCGTTGCTGGATAGACGGCCGACTCACCTTGCTTCTCTCTCAGAGTTTGAATCTAGCGTCACACGGAATCATATCACGCAAAGTAATATTAAGAACATATTCATCACACACGCGAGTCCTCAACTGATACCATGGACGAGTACTTCTCTTTATCCTTTGTCTCATACACAGATTGAGACTCACACAGTACTCACCACGTGGAAGTACTCGTCTCTAATTTCAAGTCCTGCACACGCCATTTCTTAAATATTTCAACTTATGGTACACACGCTATTTCTTAAATATTTCAACTTATGGTACACACGCTATTTCTTAAATATTTCAACTTATTGTACACACGCTAGTAATTCAGCTTAACTTAAGCACACGGAAGTATTTCAACTTATTGCTACACGTGGTTTCATTGTGACCATTGGTCACTTCCGAAGATTACTACAATCCCATTAATATTACCTGCCTGACATTTAATTCTCCCCACAAAAGTTCCTGAAATAGAGAAATTATTATTTCAAACTACTCTTAAATATTCCACATGCATACCATGTCTCCACTCTTTTTTCATTATGAAGCACAACTACAAACAGGTCTTAACAGCACAAGATCCAGCGGCAGAGTGCTGAAACATGGCCGTTCTCTAGGTCCTCTCACACCTCTGTCGAAGTGGGGGAGCACCTTGCTACCGTATTGGTCAGCCACATTTCAGGCGCTCAAAGCTCAGGTAAATTTCATCTCTTTGGTCCCACCAAAGGTGGCCAAAGGATCGTCTCAAAGATGATCATATATTCACATTCACTATCTGCGGTTAGCAGACGACCATACATTCATTCACTTCACAGATCTCACCAAACTGGATGTAGGGATTTACTTTGTGGGAGTGCACATGTGATCAATTAAATAAATAAATTGTCATTCTTTCCCACACTGGTATCCGGCTTCGCTGTATTAATTGAAATTGAGTTATTTTACAAAAAAACAATGTGTTGTTCTGACAAAAATAATGAAGTATATTGTACCTATTTTCAATGTCGGGCGGTACTGTACCCTTTCAATGGAAATAGGAGGGTACGCATTTCCGGCGTTACAACCTGGCCACAACGATCTACCCATTGACAAAGTCTGTTACGTCAGTGGAGTCCTCGTTTGCGGCTGGTATCGTCACTAGAATGATACTTCGTTCGTCTCTACTCCGCTTGTGTATTACCCTAACTGCGTCACGTGCGCCTCCAGGCACGATTCAACTTGCGGTGGACACATCAATGTATAAGTCGAATTTATAGTTTGCACTTGGATAGTACCATCATTGTGTGTCAGATATCCATTGTTAGTTATTTCATGAAAAGGATTTTGGTACAAAAAAAAAAGAAAAAAGATCTTTGTAAGACAATTTGTTCAAATGTGTGTGAATTCCTAAGGGACCAAACTGCTTAGGTCATCGGTCCCTAGACTTACACACTACTTAAACTAACTTAAGAACAACACACACACAAACACCCACCCACCCACCCACCCACCCACACACACACACACACACACACACACACACACACACACACACACACACACACACATGCCCGAGGGAGGATTCGAACTTCCGGCGGAAGGGGCCGCACAGTCCGTGACATGAGGCCTCAAACCGCGCGGCCAATCCGCTCGGCAAGACAATTTGTTTTTTTGTGTCTTAACTAATAGGTTCATGCGTTTAAGTACCTTATTCTTTCTGTTATTAACATTTTTTACACCTTCCACGCCTATTTTGTGCTTAACGTAAACTACTTACGATCTCTGTCAGGAAGTGCGTGATATGTTGGCATAACGGATGATGTTTGCTTCTAAACGAAAACACGCCGTGTAAACCGCATATCCGATACTTCCTAGCAGATTAAACTTGTTCGCTGGAGCGAGACTCGAAGCTCGGGACCTTTGCCTTTCGCGGCAAATACTCTACAGATAAACGCCGCTGAAGAGTGAAAACTGCATTCTGGAAACATCGCCCAGACTGCAGCTAAACCATGTCTCCGCAATATTCTTTCTTCCACAAGTGCTGCTTCCGCAAGTTTGTCAGGAGAACTTCTGTGAAGTTTGGAAGGTAGGAGACGAGGTACTGGTGGAGGTGAAGCTGTGGGGACGGGGCGTGAGCCGTGCTTGGGTAGCTCACTTTGTAGAGGAATTGCCACTGAAAAGCAAAGGTCCCGAGTTCGAGTCTCAGTCCAGCACACAGTTTCAATCTTCCATTAAGTTTCATATCAGCGCTCGCTCCGCTGCAGAGTGATAATTTGCTTCTGGCACATGTCCGAAGATACAACGATTTTGAATGTAGTGTGCAACAGCTTCTTGTGTAAGAGTTAGTGGAATGAATCTTCTCAAAAGTATTTGTAGTTTCGTTCTGATCTCTCTCAACAATGCTAAGTAAGTTACTAGTTTCAGGTAACATAGTGTAATTGAGTCCTTGGTCGCGGGAAAAGAAACCGTGGTGAAACCACGTAAACGTACTTGATTGTACAACATATGACATGTTACGTCAAGGAACGACATTTTATGGTGTGTCCTGTCTCCCTTTCTTCTCCTTTTATGCTGAACACGTTGTAAGTAGGTAGAATATTTTTTCTGACTGTTTTAGTTATAAAGATGATTGCTAGCACAATCCAAACTCGTCACATCATTTTATAACCTCGCGATCTATACGAAGGACATACACTACTGACCATTAAAATTGCTACGCCACGAAGATGACGTGCTACAGACCCGAAATTTAACCGACAGGAGGCAGATGCCGTGATATGCAATGTTAGCTTTTCAGAGCATTCACACAAGGTTGGCGCCGGTGGCGACACCTACAACGTGCTGACATGAGGAAAGTTTCCAGCAAAGAAAATGGCTCTGAGCACTATGGGACTCAACTGCTGAGGTCATTAGTCCCCTAGAACTTAGAACTAGTTAAACCTAACTAACCTAAGGACATCACAAACATCCATGCCCCAGGCAGGATTCGAACCTGCGACCGTAGCGGTCTTGCGGTTCCAGACTGCAGCGCCTTTAACCGCACGGCCACTACGGCCGGCGAAGTTTCCAACAGATTTCTCATACACAAACAGCAGTTGACCAGTGTTGCCTGGTGAAACGTTGTCGTGATGCCTCGTGTAAGGAGGAGAAATGCGTACCATCACGTTTCCGACTTCGATAAAGGTCGGATTGTAGCCTATCGCGATTGCGGTTTATCGTATCGTGACATTGCTGCTCGCGTTGGTCGAGATCCAATGACTGTTAGCAGAATATGGAATCAGTGGTTTCAGGAGGGTAATACGGAACGCCGTGCTGGATCCTAACGGCCTCGTATCACTAGCAGTCGAGATGACAGGCATCTTATCCGCATGGCTGTCACGGATCGTGCAGTCACGTCGCGATCCCTGAGTCAACAAATGGGGACGTTTGCAAGACAATAACCATCTGCACGAACAGTTCGACGACGTTTGCAGCAGCGTGGACTATCAGCTCGGAGTCCATGGCTGCGGTTATCCTTGACGCTGCATCAAAGACAGGAACGCCTGCGATGGTGTACTCAACGACGAACGTGGGTGCACGAATGGCAAAACGTAATTTTTTCGGATGAATGCAGGCTCTGTCTCGGTCACCTCTTGTTCGCAGTGACGGCACTTTGAACAGTGGACGTTACATTTCAGATGTGTTACGACCCGTGGCTCTACCCTTCATTAGATCCCTGTGAAACCCTACATTTCAGCAGGATAATGCACGGCCGCATGTTGCAGGTCCTGTACAGGGCTTTCTGGATACAGAAAATGTTCAACTGCTGCCCTGGCCAGCACATTCTCCAGATCTCTCACCAATTGAAAACGTCCGGACAATGGTGTCCGAGCAACTGGCTCGTCACAATACGCCAGTCACTACTCTTGATGCACTGTGGTATCGTGTTGAAGCTGGATGGGCAGCTGTACCTGTTCACGCCATCCAAGCTCTTTGGACTCATTGCCCAGGCGTATCAAGGCCGTTATTACCGCCAGAGGTGGTTGTTCTGGGTACTGATTTCTCAGGATCTATGCACCAAAATTGCGTGAAAATGTAATGACATGTCAGTTCTAGTATAATATATTTGTCCAATGAATACCCGTTTATCATCTGCATTTCTTATTGGTGTAGCAGTTTTAATTTCCGGTACTGTATTAAACGTTGAGATAGCTTTTCCACGTTCTTCACCGTGACAACATGTATAAAAATAGGATTAAATAGTTAAATGGTTAACTGTACCATCGCAATAAATATATTTGCTAATGAAATTCGTCACAAATTAGCCATTACAATTTGAGAACTGTAGTGATGTCCATACATGCAACACTAGAGTGAAAAAATGACTATTGTCTACATTAAAGTTGGCAGTAACTCAGATAGGAGTTTAATATCCAACAACAAAATTTTTTGATGATTGGTTCAATAATGTGAAAAGTCTGACAGCAAAGAAAATTTTAAATTTAACTTTAAATCCTGGTAAACTCCTTCTATCCCATGGTCGAATTTTTATTTAAAATCGTTAACCGGAAAAGAAATTGATTTTTAAGACCATAAGTAGGAGTAAAAATAATGTGTTCAGTCATGTTAACGCCAATCTCAGATACATGTTCTATAAACTGGCTCGTTCCACATCATTTCGATGAAAGAACAGTTCAGATAATCTATGGGGAACGTATTTAAGTACCGATAAGTACACAAGATCGGCATAAGACCACAGAACATGATATTATAATTTCACGGAACAACCCTCGTAGACGCAGATGCAGATCCCCTTAGAAGACCGCCTCCGCGTGGTCGTTCGTGTACTGCGGGCTGCCCCACGTGGAGCTTGTAGGCGCAGACGGTGTCAGCCAAGAACTGGCCATGCGTAGCTTCTTCGGGGCGTCTTGGAAACACAAGTAAATTCGGCACTACGACACAACAGGTACGACTGCAAATGAGGGCGTTTCCTTGTAAGCGGATGTTGAATTTTGAGAAGCAACGGTAGAGTCCGGAGTCCTCAACAGTAATATAATACGGCAGCTGCTATTCACCATATGCGAAATGTAGTATTAAAAACCTCGCAGTCCACTTCCACTTCCTTAATGAGGTGTGCCACTTTCCTTTGGCTCTTTTAGCGGTATTCTACGGTACAAACAAAAATTTGATTACACTAATTGATTTTTTCGAGGTGATGGTTAAAAATGAGAAAGGAGAAAGACTAAGTTCTGCAGTAAATTTCAGCTATAGGTAATAATGGCGAGTAGCTATTCGAAAATCACAAGAGGAGGAAATACAAATGAAAAAAGCCTGCAGACACGGGATGATACCAGCTAGATTGCATTTTGGTCAGAAAGAGATTCCGAAATCCGGTATGAACTTTCAGGCGTAACCAGGAGCAGATAGAGACTCACATCACTATTTAGTAATGGCAAAGAGTAGACTGAAGTTTAAGAGAATGCTCCGGAAGGATCACTGTGGAGAGAAGTGGGATACGGAAGTACTGTAAAATGTAAGGTGCCTCTGACGTTCTCTGAGGCTACAGATACTACGGTAATGAATAACGCTATAGGCAAGTCTGGTGAACAGGTATGGACATCTCTAAAATCGCCAGTTACAGAATCTCGGTATACAAATATAGATAAAAAGAAGGTAACTGCCAAGAAGCCTTGGTCAGCAGTTGATTAGTGGAAGAATATAGCTCAAAACTGTTCACGGAAGGAAAGGACTACAACAATATAAGGAATGAAATACATAGGAATTGCAGGTAAGCCAATGTGCAGTGACTGCAGGAAAAAGACGAAGAATTCGAGAAAGAAACTGTCTTCGGAAGTACAGATTCAGCGTATAGGGAAGTCAAAACAGTCTGTGGTTAAATTTTAAACAGAACCGTGAACATGAAGAGTGGAAGGGAAATTCGCAAAAGTGAGAGTGCGTAGTTGAAAAGGGTACAATGAAGGACTCTACGAGGTGAGGGAAGTTATAGAACAACAAATGAGTCGTTATGGAAAGTAGGGGTTTAGTTATTACAGTCGGTCTTCGAAATTTCTACTATCATTGAGGAAAGAGACAACCAACGGCTATTCATGTTGATTGCAGAATCTTTTAATCTGGAGACGTACCATCAGACTTTCGCAAAAATATGATGCACACAGTTCCGAAGATAGCAAGATCAGGAAAGTGCAAGAACTATTGCTCAATCAGCTTAACAATTCATGCGCTGTAGTTACTGACACCAATAACGTACATAGGAATGGAACATAAATTGAGGGTGTGCGAGCCTTAGCAAAAACTAAAACACGTTCATAGGATTAGTCGTCGTAGAAAAAGTGTTCGACTGTGTAAAATAGTGCAAGATATTCTAAATTCTCAGAAAAAGAGGGAACAGTAGGAGTGCAAGACCAAGAACGAAGTGCTCGGATTAAAAAAAGATGTACGTTATGAATGTTGTGTTTCGCCTCTGCTGTTCTGTAAAACATACATGAAAGGAACAACGACGAAAATAAAAAAAAGTTTCAAAACAGGGGTATAATTCATTGTGAAACGACATCAGTGATAAGCTTTACTGATGACATGCTACGCAAATGGAAATGCGTTTTGTAGATCTTCAGAATATTCAGATTATAGAGACGCTTGATGAGAATAAGTTTGGAAATTATAAATCAAATTTCCCCATAATGAAACTGAACGGGCTTGTCACAACTTACCCATTCTTCAACAAAAAACAACAGGAGAATGAGTATGGAAACTTTTACTCTGATAAACATAAATATTTTCCACAGGTAGACTTCGTAACATAATGGACAATTATTTGTAAAGGAGTAACAAAATTTATCACACTGATTCTTCCCTGTCAATACAGCTTCTTCTGAGAGAAGTATGAGCGCTCTTGAAAGAATTAAAAATTGTCTTCGCAATTCACTGGCAAATGATAGGTTAAATTCTCTCTACACATTTGCCATAGAAAAAACTGATTTGACAATTTATTAGAGATCAGAAATTTAAAGATAACGTTATTGGTAACTTTCGTACCAAGAAGAATCGGAGCATGGATCACCTGTATAAAAAGATATAAGGTAAGACTAACCACAGTTAATCCGTTAGCCTCGCCCTGGTGTAGAGTGGTGTTTACTAACTTCCCTAAGTTTTCTGCGTAAATTTGTGTGCTTATCGTTGTGTGAGGTGACTTTCTCGGGTAGCTTCCTGCCGCCAGAAGCGCCATGTCACGTGACTCCGTTTAAAAGTGGTGTTACAACACTTCGTATAGTTTAGATCAGTGCTTTAGAATTTGCGTATTTGTTTTCCGCAGTAGCTCTTGCGTAATCAGAGTTTCTAGTAAAAAGTAACTGATGATACATCCATTCTCAGTAGGGAATGTTATTTCTGTTTTGAGAGATTATGGATCTTGCGATCCTAGGCTACAGTATGAGCTCAGCAGAGCTTAATTTAGTGTTTCTTTACTCTCCTCCTTTATATTTTGCGTATATTCCAATCTCAGTAGCTCCACAGTCGAGTGATTTTCTTTTTTGCGGGAGTCTGTTTGTACTTTCTTAGTTAGTCCTGACTACTTTATTTGTATTTTTTAGATCTTATTCAATTTTTTCATAGTTGATATGTATAGGGACTGTGCTTATCTGTAGAATTAATTAATTGTACAAAAATGGACACTGCTGTCATTTTTGTATTGTTATCGGCCGGTAAATTGAGGACAATGTTTGTTAAGTCAGATTATGCAAAGTAATGGCAAACACGACAGATGTTAATGTGAGCAGTGTTTAACCCACCATATACTAAGTAAAAATGTTACTTACGAAACGGGGCGGGTAAAGAATCATTACACGTGCGAAATTGTGAACCAAGCTGTGTTGAGTAGTATTTTTTGCAGTAAGACTGTAAAATTGCAACCCCGACCTGTAAGTATGCACTTGACTAAATTACAGTGTAAACACGTATTGGAGTTACGTAGGACAAATTAAACTTGTATTTTCTACCACTACATTGAAAACATGCCGTGGAATCTTTGTTTGTAATTTCTCGGAAATTAAACTAGCGACTGTATGTTGTTACGCATATCAAACGTTCGTAAGTTTCAAGTATGCAACATCCAATATGTAACTACAAGATAAATATTAGAACTTCAAACAAGAAAATAGCGGTTGATAAATACGCTCATAGCAACCTGTGCATGTTGTGCTTCTACTTTGGTTCACTCAGTTTATCGATGTTATTTTGCATGGGCAGTCGACCGATAATAATAAACAATTTAATGCTCACCAGAGCGAGAGCAGTAGCGTGTCCAAGGCACGCCGAGCCGCGTTTATTTGGTCGCACATGCCCTGATGTTACGGAGCGGGCGGTGTGTAGCCGATGGCCGCTGTTGGGCACGAAACTCTCGGACATAAACTGTTCTTGATCCAGCCACGAGCTCTTTTGTGGAAGTATTCCTGGACGCTTTTGTTGGTACTGGTGGGTTAGAAAGTGAAATAAATTATCTTTGAGGTTCCATCGGATAGGTGGTTTAAGAAATAAAGGAAGGGGTGGGCGCTTCCCGCGCCCGGGTTCCCGGGTTCGATTCCCGGCGGGGTCAGGGATTTTCTCTGCCTCGTGATGACTCGGTGTTGTGTGCTGTCCTTAGGTTAGTTAGGTTTAAGTAGTTCTAAGTTCTAGGGGACTGATGACCATAGATGTTAAGTCCCATAGTGCTCAGGGCCATTTGAAGGGATGGGCTCGAATTCGCGACTTTGCGTCTGCATTGCGCGACGTTTTCCGCTAGATTAGATTAGTTTAGATTTGCTTTCATTCCAATTGATCCGTAGTGAGGAGGTCCTCCAGGATGTAGAACATGTCAGAAAAACAATAATACATGACAAATATTTACAAGTCAAACAAATAAGCTAATGTACCACTCGACAGGTCCCAAGTGGAATGATCGTCATTTTTGTAAGAAACACTATATGAAAGAATCATTTACAAACACTAATGCACTATATTTAAAATAAAAATGTTTTCTTATTTATAAGGTAATAAACATGTAATAGATCTACTATAATACTTATTTACAATAAACACATTACTGCACTGAAATTGTGCCGATATACACAAATCAGTTCGTTTTACTGAGAAATTCATCAATAGAGTGGAAGGAGTTGGCCACCAATAAATCCCTTAGGCTTTTCTTAAACTGAATTTCATTGATTTTTAAGCTTTTTATGGCTGCTGGCAAGTTATTGACAATGTGTGTTCCCGAATAACGCACGCCTTTTTGTACAATAGTAAGTGACTCTAAATCCTTGTGAATATTATTCTTATTTATAGTATTGATTCCATGAATTGAGCTGTTGGTTTGAAGAAGTGATATATTTTTAATGACAAATTTCATTAAGGAATAAATATATTGAGAAGCAGTAGTTAGTATCCCTAGTTCCCTAAACAGGCTTCTGCAGGATGTTATTGAGTTCACGCCACATATAACTCTTACTGCACATTTTTGTGCCCGGAAAACTTTAGCTTGGCTTGATGAATCACCCCAAAAAAATAATCCCATATGACATTATGGAATGAAAGTAAGCATAGTATGTCAGCTTTTTCATTTTTATATCCCCTATGTCTGACACAATTCGCATTGCAAATAGAGATTTGTTTCGACTCTTCAGCAGTTCTGTGGTGTGCTCCTCCCAGTTGAATTTATTACCAAGCTGTAATCCCAAGAATTTAGCACTGTGCACTTCTTCTATCTGCTTGTCATCGTATGTTATACTCGTGGGACACCCCTTACAAGTTCTGAACTGCACGTAGTGTGTTTTTTCAAAGTTTAGTGACAAAGTATTGGCTAGTAACCAGTGATTAATGTCCACAAACATTTTATTAGCCTATCTTTTTATCGGCGACAATGTGGTCGACGTCTGCGCCTCATCGGTGAACGTGGTAGTGGAGTCTTGGCTACTCACTGAAGCACGATAGGCGGCAATACGTGGGATTTTTGATGACAGGATATCAATGCTGGTGCAAGCCCAAATGTTCTGGAGCGCACCGATCAGAGCACGTTGTTGGCCACAGATCCCTGCAGCAGACCACTTCTGTGTATTCCCATTTCATCTCGACCACATTTTCATTTACGACTGCAGTGGGCGCGGCGTCATTGAGGCTGGGCTATAGATTAATGGAAACGTATCACCTGATCGGGTGAATACCTTCTGTTGTTACACCAGGTCGTGGATTGTATGTACATATACCGTCACCCAGGAGAACTGCTGGCCCACGCCTCGGAATCAGGTTGGTGAGGGCATTATTATGCTATGGAAGCATTGATATGGGATTCCATGGGACTTGTGGTAGTAATCAATGTTACAATGACAGCTGTGAACTACATCAACATTACTGCAGACGATCTGTTTACTTTTCTGATGTCCTTCGTGCCAGAAATGGCATTCTCCAGTCAGGTAAATGGTCTCGGCGTACGGCCATTATCTTGCTACAGTAGTTTGAGAAGCATGATAGCGATCTCACGTCAACGGTTTGGCCCCCAAATTTGTCTGATCTGAACTTGATGGAACACATCTGGGACACTATCATGTACCAAATCGGTGCCCACGGACCACTGGCCCATAATTTACAGAAATTGCGCGATCTGTGCGTATACATTTGGTATCACCTACCTCCAGAAACCTACAAAAGACTTATCTGATTCATGCCACGCAGAACTGCTTCTTCAGTGTTTTTCAGTGAACTAACGCGCTGTTAAACAAGTTGTCAGTGCTTTGGCTCATCAGTGTAGATTATTCGTGGTATCATTGCGTTACTTACCACATTCAGTGGACCACAAACCTCGTATATTGATGTATATAACCCTCGATTGCCAATGGCGCTGTCGCATTGGATACACCGTTTCCCACCTGATGACGAAAGCTATGCGTGATGGATGCATGACGGCCTGGGAACACGGGATACCTCGCTATTGAGTCGTATGACATTATTATTATAGAAATTAAATTCTTCTGGGTTGTTGGGCAACTTTATATTTCTTAAAAAAATCGACGTTTCGAACCCTCTGCGAGGGTCTTCTTCGGGGTCTTGTAGTGTTCAATATAGATTGAACATTCAGTCTACAGAGAACACAACAAGATCCTGAAGAAGATGTTTCGACCCCTCTGCCGGTATCTTCTTCACAGTCTTGTTTTCCACTGCACAATGAGCACTTAATCTACAGTGCACACCACAAGAACCTGAAGAAGACGTTTCGACCTCCACTGGTGGGATCTTCTTTAGGATCTTGTGGTGTCCACTGTAGACTGAACACCCAATCTGCAGTGGACATCACAAGATCCTGAAGAATATCCCAGCAGGGCGGCCGAAACGTCGATCGTTTGAAGAAATATGACGCGGCCTAACAAACCAGAAGAATTTAACTTCAGTGGCAACGGTCACGAAAGCCTGCAGACTTACATTATAATTATGCATTATCACCGAATAATGATATATTGTATGCGCTCTAGATTTCATATCTAAGTGATATTAACCGAGCGTGACATGTAGGTTAAGAAAATGAATGTATTAGACTAACAATAGAAGGGTAACTGTGTATTGTGTGCTTACCTGGAGACGTTTGTCAGCACGGAGCCGCTGCGCCAGCTGGTGAGGCGGGTTCGCCGAGATGGGCTGCCGCTGGTGCAGGCCAACCTGGAGCGCTTCCTGGCACAGCTGGGCGCAGACCTCTCCAGGCGGCTGGAGGACGCCCGGCAGCTGGAGGCGGCCCTCAAGGCGCGAGACGAGGCCCATCACAAGCAGGTACGCCTCTCCTAGCGTTACGTTCGCTACTTTGAACTTCGCTATGCTCTGTGCATTTCCAGAGCTACACTCGACCCATTTATGTGCTCTGCAGCATAATAACAGTTTATAACAACTGCAACACCACAACGAGATACTCATACCCTGTCATGGTCATCAATCGCAATTTAAACATTAGTTATTTTAAAATTACTTTTGCTGCACACTGAAGCAGCTTCATCCTCCAGAGGTACTCCGTCCCTTACAACCTTACTCCAGTGCTTGTCTACAACAACTTTAAACAGTGGCCTGAAAAATCCAAACCGAAATGATACATTGAGTGATGCAACAACAAAACACATTGCTGGGAAAAAAATGGCACACCAAAAAATTATTAATGTAGAGTAATGAAATTTCGGTAATGCATTTGTCTAGGAAACGTATGTAAGTGATTAACACTGCAAGATTACATGTCATTGTAAGCGCGAGATAAGCGAAATTCTGGTACATTAGTAATCAGCGTAACCTACAGAGCGTTCAACAAAAGCTTGCGAACGTGCAAGCATTGTGATGAACAGGTGCCGGAGGTCAGTTTGGGGATGGAGTCCCAAGACTGTTGTACTTGGTCGGTCAGTAGAGCGACAGTTAATGCTGTTTGTGAATCACGCTCGTGTTGTCGTCCTATAATGTCCCGTATGTGCTCGGCTGGAGACAGATCTGGTGATCGAGCACGACAAGGCAACATGTCGGTACTCGGTAGAGCGTGGTGGGTTAATTTCTTTTGGAAATTGGTGGTAAGATCCTATAGGACCAAACTACTGGGAGCGTCGGTCCCTAAACTTTCACACTACTTAAACTGACTTACGCTAAGGACAACACACACACTCATGCCCGGAGGGGTGGGGGTGGGGGCTGGGGGTGGGGGAGATCCGCGCGTACCGTGACAAGGCGCCTCCAACCGGGCGGCTACCACTCCCGGTCGTGTTGGGTTACAACAGTGGTTTGCGGACTAGCGTTGTCCTGTTTGAAAATACACAATGGAATGCTGTTCACGAATGGCAGCACAGCAGGTCGAAACACCAGACTCACGTACTACGAGGGCAGTTCAATAAGTAATGCAACACTTTTTTTTTCTTGGCCAATTTTGGTTGAAAAAACCGGAAATTTCTTGTGGAATATTTTCAGACATTCCCGCTTCGTCTCGTATAGTTTCATTGACTTCCGACAGGTGGCAGCGCTGTACAGAGCTGTTAAAATGGCGTCTGTAACGGATGTGCGTTGCAAACAACGAGCAGTGATC
This sequence comes from Schistocerca serialis cubense, assembly GCF_023864345.2. Lineage (NCBI taxonomy): Eukaryota > Metazoa > Arthropoda > Insecta > Orthoptera > Acrididae > Schistocerca > Schistocerca serialis. Next base: position 1,280,527,838 of record NC_064638.1, on the reverse strand, counting down.
GAGTTTCTTTTGGCGGAAAACCAGGGCATCTCAGATATTCATAGGTGCTTGCAGAATGTCTACGGTGATCTGGCAGTGGACAAAAGCACGGTGAGTCGTTGGGCAAAGCGTGTGTCATCATCGCCGCAAGGTCAAGCAATGGCGGAGCGTGCGAACACACTCGTTCGAGATGATCGACGGATCACCATCAAACAACTCAGTGCTCAACTTGACATCTCTGTTGGTAGTGCTGTCACAATTGTTCACCAGTTGGGATATTCAAAAGTTTGTTCCCGCTGGGTCCCTCGTTGTCTAACCGAACACCATAAAGAGCAAAGCAGAACCATCTGTGCGGAATTGCTTGCTCGTCATGTGGCTGAGGGTGACAATTTCTTGTCAAAGATTGTTACAGGCGATGAAACATGGGTTCATCACTTCGAACCTGAAACAAAACGGCAATCAATGGAGTGGCGCCACACCCACTCCCCTACCAAGAAAAAGTTTAAAGCCATACCCTCAGCCGGTAAAGTCATGGTTACAGTCTTCTGGGACGCTGAAGGGGTTATTCTGTTCGATGTCCTTCCCCATGGTCAAACGATCAACTCTGAAGTGTATTGTGCTACTCTTCAGAAATTGAAGAAACGACTTCAGCGTGTTCGTAGGCACAAAAATCAGAACGAACTTCTCCTTCTTCATGACAACGCAAGACCTCACACAAGTCTTCGCACCCGAGAGGAGCTCACAAAACTTCAGTGGACTGTTCTTCCTCATGCACCCTACAGCCCCGATCTCACACCGTCGGATTTCCATATGTTTGGCCCAATGAAGGACGCAATCCGTGGGAGGCACTACGCGGATGATGAAGAAGTTATTGATGCAGTACGACGTTGGCTCCGACATCGACCAGTGGAATGGTACCGTGCAGGCATACAGGCCCTCATTTCAAGGTGGCGTAAGGCCGTATCATTGAATGGAGATTACGTTGAAAAATAGTGTTTTGTAGCTAAAAGATTGGGGAATAACCTGGTGTATTTCAATGCTGAATAAAACAACCCCTGTTTCAGAAAAAAAATGTGTTGCATAACTTATTGAACTGCCCTCGTATTTTTCAGGCAGTGTGCGTGCGATAACCATGAGAGTGCTTCTATTGTCATACGAAATCCCACTTCGGACCATAACACCAGGTTTAGCTCCAGACAGGTTCGTTGCAGGCCGTCAATTCACCTCTTTCTAACCAGCCCACGGCCGTTACCGACAGCGAGACAGAACCAGTTTTCATCAGAAAACACAACATTCATCCACCCTGCCCTCCAGTGAGCTCTCGCATGGCACCAGTTAAGTCGCAACGGCAGTGCTTCGGCGTCAGTGGAATGCCTGCTACAGGCCGTCTAGCTCGGAGCCGTCCTTGAAGTAACTGCTTTGTAACAAGTTCGTTATGTCACTTTGGTGACAGCTGCTTCTCAAACTGCTGCCGCGGATACAGTACCATGCGCCAGAGCCGTACTCCGAAGACGATGGTCTTCTTCTCGGCAGTGACACTTAGCATCCGGAGACCGGTCTTCTTGCGACCGTATATTCTCGTTATCACTGCTGACAGGAGTCGTATACGTTGGCTGCATTCCTGCCAAGTCTTTGTGCAACATCGGTGAAGGAACGTCCAGCTTCTTGTAGCCCTATTACACGATCTCCTTCAAACTCAGTGAGGTGTTCACAACGGCGTCTTTGTTGCCTTAAAGGCATTCTTGACTTACGTCATCTCACTATGTAACCAACACTCAGGACCGCTACAGCGTGTTTTTAAAGCAAATCCGGTTTGTATTCTCACAGTAGTGCTACTAACGCCGCTGTCATGCGAACGGCACCAAATTTGGATACACATCATGTTTCAGATGTAGAAATACGCCTACCAACTTACGTTTGTGTCGCACAACTCCTTAGTGTTACTTTTTTCCCCATCAGTATATGTGCCGTGGTTTGGACGCCATTCATCATTTAAAACTTTATTACATTATCTCTTTAGAAAATAAATTCAACTGCGATCAAGCTGTCTCTTTATAATACAATGCTACACTTCAGTCATTGATTCAGCCTTGAGTATCATAGTAAAATATGTGGAAAATGCAGCATCTAGTGAGAGGTACGTAGAACAGTAACATTGCGGCTGCCCTGGCATATTTGCCATTCAGCATTTCAGAAAATCTCTCACACACTCTTTGATTATAATTTTCTCACACTAAATTGTTCTTTACAGTTCGCACCTACCTTTAATCCACTCTTTCATAAATGAAGTGCTGTGCTAAATTATTTGGATAATTTCAGCATCCAGAAAGAACTGCCCCAAGGATCCAAAGCCAGATAATGCATGCGTCAGTGAACTGTCAGTATGGCTATCCTGGCCTAGCTGCCACTCAGCAATACAGCCTTCATTACATTCATTGTTTCAAAGCTGTATCCGCCAGGCTCGAAATCTCTCTTAATCCTTCAGAACTACATTCAATGCATTTCTTTCCGCTTCAGCACGATACTAAATTAAATGACAATTTGCAGCATCACAAAAGCAAAGCCAAGAAGATCCAAACCCAGCTGCACATTGACTCTCCCCGATTTCGTTATATTGCACTGTTTCAAAATTAATTACTCCACACAGGGAGCATCGGTTCATCCTTCGAGGCTATACTAAACGCCTTTATACGTCCTTAGGCGCCATACTAAAGTATCTGACTATTGCAGGTTGTCAAGGAGGTCTGCCTCTCTTGTGATTGACAGCAAACATCAATTGACACTTAACTACATTCAGCATTTCAAAGTAACATATGCTACACTCGAAACGTTTCTTCACCCTGCTGATGTATAATCATCCCATGTCATCATTCTTTACAACCATACTGTAATACTTGTCTGCTGTAACGTTCAGAAGCAATGACCCACAGGAACCAAACCTAAATGTTGCATGTAAAGGTGCGCCACACTAATGCGTTTCACTCCAGTAACAATGTCAGTTTCTCGTTACAGCTGAATAATTAAACTTATTTTGAAGCCATAAAAAAAAATCACCAAAAGTGTTGAATTCAGTGTGCCACAACATTGCACACAACATTTGCCCACAGAAGCCTCAATTATTTGAAGAAATCATTTGACTTCCTGCTGCTGACTGTATTCATAGTTGTGTGCGACGTTATTGTGTAACCGCCATTTCGTTGCAGTAAAGTTTTAAAATAAATGTCGCTGCATTGTTAAGTCTGTACAGTGAGAAGTTTTCTGCGCCCATCAGCACTGCACTGCACCACATGACGCCTCCAATATCTGCAAAAAATGGCCAGAGTTATCCAAACCCAGATAATACTTGGAAACAGTGCACCATCAACGTGTGCAAGTGATTAAATATTTTAGGTGCGTAGCGCTCCTGAGCTACATAAATTCCTAATGACGTTTTTATTTCGAAAGGAATAACTCGCAGCTGCGATCATTCCGTTTTACTCTTATTATCCGACATCTGTTTAGGTGTAACCCATCCTCAGGGGCACCAGAGAGAGGTTAAGAATACAGAGAAACAATTTTTCAGTAACGAAATCTTTGTCAGCTAAATTAAGCTACAACTTGCTAAAAAGATAAAAAGAAAAGGAGGGAGTTACGAAATATGTTATTTACATATGCTTTGATTTACTGGATTTCACCGCCATGATCCAGCGACATGTGTAAACGCCATGAAGGCAAATACGTCGTATAATGCAACGTACGCCTTAAGCTATGATGTGATTAGAAAAACTACGATTTATTACGGAGAAACAAGAAATACTTACCGTGTGTACAATGCACATCGTATGTATACTTTTATATTAGGATTCCAATTTCATTTTCACGCTGTAATATTTTTGCTGCTGTTTACAGATGCAGAAACTCTTCGAGGAGATGGAAGCCCAACTCAGTGAAGACAAAGAAAACATCGTGAGACAGGTGAGTCACGCTTACACATTTGTAACGAAATTCTTCTTGTGGCATCAAAATTAAGTCCAGTCACATAACAAGATGAAGAGACAAAATGTGCAATACTCGAGCACATCTTGCTTGTGCTTCGAGACATCACAGAACAGGTCCACCGAGCGAACAGTGCTCCTCACAATCCGAATGATCTTCAGCTACTGTTTCCGATCCCCGCCGCACATTATTGACTGTTGCGCAGAAACTATCTTACACTATAGTTCTAAAAGGAGAGACCTAGAAGGCATGGAAGAAATTGTAATTACATCGTAATTTTTTTCACATAGGATACCGCTGCCGCCTATTTATTGTAGGCCTGTGTCATCCCCTCGAAACTGTGCTGATGGTGAACATTAATTTTAGGGACACTGCTGTTGAGAGCTGTCTCCATGTTTGGTCATAAATCTGCTCTACATCTTGGATCAAACAGTTACTTGGACTAAACACTAAACGGTCAGGTTTCGGCGACGAACGTACAACTGCATTTGTCATTTTAGCTTGCAGATGCAGCTCTTATTAATCGAAAATAACGTTCTCATGCCCATGATTGTCTATTTCCCTGGGGGATTGATATTGAATGGAATAAAGCCAAATGTGCTATCCTTCTAAACTGAAAAAGATGTACAAAACTATGATTACTTCTCGTAGAATGATTATCACAGGTCATAAGATTACTCTTGTGTGTACAGCAGTTTTCAGTTGTTCGGCATACGATTTTCTGTAGTACCTGAGATACCAATGTTAGGTTGTTTCTTCCCATGACTCAGAAGTATAAACCTTGTTCGCCAATGATGGAGGCTGCTACAGACTTTTCAAATTTATTCATATCTTCCACTGTATCAGCGAGTTTCTCCCTGATTCACAGTCCACATGTTTCCACCTCTCCATAGAAGCTGGCGTCCGATAGCGTCCTACGCGTTCCATGCCTTGAGGTCAGGTGGATGTGGTGGCCAAGACAATGTCAATTCACTATCATGCACCTCACCATTGTATCACGATTATGGTTTTGTGACACAGACAGACTTCGCTGTCATGGAAGGCACCACGCCTGAAGGGATGCAGATATTCCACAATAATGTTCACGCAGTCCACAACTGTCATTCTGTCTTCGATAAGTAACATAGGGGAAAGCCGGACAAGACCATCGACCTGATGTAACAAGAAATGTAATTCATCCGGCCAGGCGATAGTATTGCATTGTTTCACGACTGACTCGAGATGATTTCGAGCACACTGCAAAAGTTATTGAAGAAGTCGTTGGATCAGCTTGGAAACGCCTAGAGGTGCCTGCTACGGATCCCCATGTTCCACAATGAGCACTGAACGGTGTGCTTTGAAACACTTGCATCTTCACCAGAATTGTAGCCTTTCTTAGATATGCCACAGATCACCACCTATCCTGCACCAAGGACAAAACACCGATCTCCAAGTTTCTAATGAGACGTGGAAGTCCAACAGTTTGTCGCGTATTCGTGGTCACCGTCCTCCAGATACTTACCATAGATGCTCACGCCAGTGGCAAGCTAACAGCCTGGCGGCTAGGCCGTTTCTAAGATGCTCATTCTCAGGCTTGCCGCCGTAACAATTTGTCCTCTGTCAAAGTAGCTTATGTCAGTGGATTAGGCCATTTACGGTCCATACCATCGCTAGAGTGATTCCCTCACGTCTGCGGTCCACTCGTATACTTTTCTTACCGCGTCACGTGCCCTCTCCGTCACAAGGGGACCTTCAGTTTCACGGTGGGCAGTAGTCTTAATGTTCTTCTGCAGGAAGTACGGGGTAAGCCCAATAATAAAAAGAAGTCGCACCTCGGGTATACAGCAGGATTTAATTGCTCATCAGGGTGTCCTGGTACACAACAGTGGCTGGTGCTCTCAGTAGAACGAGTTGTAGGCACAGTTTTCCGATTATGGTTGGCTGCAGAAAGTCCTGTGATCCAGCAGATAGCGATAGAAAAATACTAAGTATGTGCCATATGGTCGAATTATCTGTATGTAGTGGAAAAAGATATGACTGTCTTGTTGAAGGCAGGCATCGCACTGATACGGTAGGCATCGCAATACATTGAGATTCACTTAAACCTTTAACATAACTGGCTAGGATCAGCGACTGAATGGATGAAGTTCTGTTAGAGCAGGAATGAGTTACTGAAATTCATGCTGGAGCCTCTACTGGATGGTCTTCCGGGCAGACGCCTAGAATGAGAAGAGTGGTCGGCTTTTGAGTTGCCAGCTCCAGGGTTCACCATGGTCTGTAGCATACGAGCTCATCTGTTCACGGTATAAATGGAAATGTCGTGTGGCTACGGCCTCCCGTCGGGTAGACCGTTCGCCTGGTGCAGGTCTTTCGATTTGACGCCACTTCGGCGACCTGCGTGTCGATGGGGATGAAATGATGATTAGGACAACACAACACCCAGTCCCTGAGCGGAGAAAATTTCCGACCCAGCCGGGAATCGAACCCGGGCCGTTAGTATTGACAGTCTGTCACGCTGACCACTCAGCTACCGGGCCGGACATCTGTTCACGGTGTGTCGCTTCAACACCCGTGGGTCTCACAACTGGGAGGTCTCCGCTCCTGGAAGTATCAGGGAAAACCGAACATGCAGTCATAGCCATTCTGTTAATTACGTCTGCGGCTACTGAACCATTACTGAAGCACAGTGTTGTTAAAGATGAATTCTGTGCTTGCTACTTAGGTTACAGGAACTGACGCTGTTACAAGACTTGTAATTGCGCCTTCTCACTGAACTGTGATAATAATATGATCGACAAGAAGCTACGGTTTTTGTGATGATCATTCTGTTAATTAAATATTATCTGCATTTCATATGCTGCCCCGTTGCAGTGCTGGACGCTACAAGCGAAAGGCTAACAAAAGTTCAATGCTAATTCGAAGTAATTCGTTGAGGTACCTCATGCAGGCCTTCAGTTTCCTCCGTTTCAGTCAATTTATGAAAGTAGGTGAGGTATGACATTTTTGTAAACAATTTTCGAAGCAGATCGCCTTGCTAACTTTATCCTCTTGGACATGAGATATTTCATTCTGCATATCTTCAAAGTTTCCGTATTTATCACAACTTGTGAGTGTAGTCTGTGTTTGTTTTGATACGCAAATACACATATTTGTGAGTATATATTAAATTACGGATCAGTGTCCGGATTTACTTCAAGATGGAATCACGAAACACTAGTTTTGCGACTTCTCTCTAATATAAGACTACAATGTAAAGAAAGCACTGTTAATCTTCAAAATTATGTCACAATAAGCAAGAATGTACTTACCATATAGCGGAGATGCTGGTCGCAGATAGCCTCAACAAAAACGTGCCATCCTGGAGTTCCATTGTTTGGTTATGCAAGAATGCAATTGTTTGTGGATATACAGAAAATGCGAAGCACTGGACTGCGGGAGAAATTACAGTGTTTATGTGGTTTACTAAGATGAAGAAGTTGAAATGTCTACCATTAACTTGCGTGTAAGTTTCACATAATTTTTATTATTTAATTTCGTATTGGAAAAGGATGTCTTACTGTATAATTAATTTACTTCTGTAATCTAATTTAGTGTTGAGTGTGAAATATCTGCGCTAGCGGAAAAGAAATGCGAAAAACACAAGTCCGAAAACAGTTTATTGGACTCACCAAACCGAAACAAAAATACAGTCTCCAAACGATCAACATACTCGATCCCAACTGCGGATCGTCACAGATGTGCAATAACCAATAATAATGGAAAAGACCCGTCTCTTCATGGGGAGAGATCACAATAAAACAATTCTACAATGTCAAGATGTTTGTCTACTGTACCAAGTCCATCTGCAAGAGATCAGACAGGTAGAAGAGGCGTCTGGCCGTGGCTGCCGGGGTGACAACGCTGTATACTTCCAAGCGGTGGGTCTAACTGCCCTTCGCCGGCAGTGCACCGCCCTATAAAGCTCGTTTGGCAGATGTATCTGCCAGAACTATTTGCTTTCACGTGCCTGGCGTATTAGAGTAGTTCCTGGGCTAGCTGTTACCTCTGGTGAAGCTGTTCTGCGGGCTCAGCGAACGGGTAGCGGTCTCTGGGGCCGTTGGTGGAGACCTAGTGTTGTGCTGTGTTGCGGTCGCCGGTAAACATTTGTGTGTTGACAACACAGACGACGTAGGTTTTCCTGGTGAATATACGCCCTGTGGATGCAGGCATCCCGTGTTCGTTGGACGTGAAGTGGGATGCCGATGCAGTAGGCGCTACGATGTATGAAGTGGGCGGACACACAAGAATGCACCGTTAGAAGCCGTCGTAAATAAATTTTTGTTGCGGTTCTGCCTGCTGTCTGAGATTTGCCTACCATCGGCTGAAGATAGTCGCTGATAGCAGGAAGCTGGATGATGTATCTCTGGGCCGCTGTCGTGACTGATCTGTGTTATCTTATCTGTAAATGAGATTTGCTTCCTCAATCGGCCTCCAAAATTAATAAACCCACTGAAAGTTAATATAGCGAAGATTCCACTGCAGTAAATAGCTCAAAGTACTTTAAACGTTTCGTAGAACACGAGTGATTATCTGGAATTGGTTTCGACATGGTATTTTGTAAAAGCAAAGCTGTTGCCTTTCAACAGTGAGCACTCGCAGAGATGTTATATTTGATAGGCGAAGTACACTTTCATTTCAAAATTTCACAGTCCGCGAATCATTTACTATGCCTTCACAAATATTAAAAGCACTTCTAAATTGTCCATCGTGTACAAAAGTCCATGTAACATTAGTTCATTCGTAAACACGCTCTGTTCATTTGCCACAGTTCGTCTTCATGACACAGTCCACTTGCATCTTCCACTTCGCTAGCAAATATAATTTTACTAATGAGTGCACTCGCCGTTACACTCTTCGTTCATCTGTCCTGCTCATAAGTTTTCAATCGGAGTCCAAACGACCAATCTAAATTCTTCAAAGACGACGTAGCAACCACTTCCCATTACATGATTTTTGTTCTCTGCTTTCTTGAGAAGCTTCATCAGAAAATTAATTCCACTCCTTCTTTCGTCTTCACATCGACATCTCTTCTCTCTTGACACTCTTTCACTGTCCTTGAATAATTAATTTCCACAAACGCGATGTCTCATTTTTCATTTCGCTGCTCTGCACTAATTCGTCTCCATTACTGTCCGCGACGACACCCTTCTTTAGGTCGACGTTTCGCCTGAACGTCTTTACTTTGCAGAACGTAGACGATGATTACGACCTCGTTGGCATAGTACTTCATAACATTGACGACAAAATTACCTTACGTGCAGTCAGTACGTTAATATTACTCAGAAGTGCAATAAAAGGAATACATTTACAAACAAAATTTCTTGCATTCTAATTCTTGTTTGTCATTTGTATTAGCAATTTTACAGTGGACTCAATGTAATTAACAAGACAGAAAATACCATCGGATTAACAGATAGGGGTTACGGAGGACCAAAATCTTTGTAAAGAGACCTGCAGCGATTCCCTGAGAGGGAAAACTGGTCCAATGAGATGAACTGTGTAACAGAACGAAACACATCTTTAGGGACAAATTTAACTTCTGGTGCCATGAATACGCCCAAAGGTGATGTGAGGATGGATGCAGGAGCGGAGAAAGTGGACCACTCATGTTGGGTGGGGATTTTGATAGACACAATAAGTCTTTGTGAATGGGCCGGTGGAATGCCTGAGCGAAATTGCCAGTGAGTCGGCAGCAGGCTCAGATGTGGGTAACTCAATGGTCTGGGTGACCTTACTTCCTTTAAAAAAATCCCGGAGTTCGCCAAAAACTGAGCCAACGAATTACAGCCTTATCTAATATAACACCTGTTTGATAAATTCGTGACTTTCAGGTGAAGAGTATCGGTCTGTTACCATCTGGAAAGATTAAATTACCGTTTCAGAGTCGCAGTTAATATAAGATGACGTGGAAGGAGGTACCAGCCGCTGAATGGCTTAAGGAGACATTCATTGTAAGAGCTGGTGAAGATGGCACCACTTGTAAAAGCACTTTTTAGTGAGCACCTGCGAGAGGGGGACGCACGAGATTTCTTCCTTAACACTCGTAAGCTGTTGTAGGGTTTCATTATAGTATTGCGCAACATTGGTGAGATGTGTATCAACCACCTTGCTTCATTGACGTTGAGTTTCCCTATTCGTGAAATATATGTGGCTTTTCTGTTTGTGCAAATAATGATATAATATTTCTTTCGCGAAGTTAGTCAAAATGTGTAGTTGGTGGGGATTGAAAATTGTAATGAAAGAAGTCTTATCGTCATTTACCTTGTTTATTTCGGTTTGGGAAGCTGGTGGCGACATTGGTGGTTTTACACGTTCCTGTTGATGTTAATGTACATACTGTAGGCAGTGTTGGGTGTATCCTTTGTGCAACAGGACACGGAGGTGAAGGCACAGATGAGGGGCAACTGTGTTTGAGTAGCACAGAGAAGACCTCAGGCTACTTCTATCCACAGGTTGCAGGAACAACATACACAAACAGTACAACAACAGCACTTTGAACCCCAATGCACACAGCTTATACCATCGCAGCTAATACCAGTACCTATACTGCTGACTGTGTCTGACTGTTTGTTCATGATGTGAGATGTTTCTGTTGACAGGAAGAGGTTGCATCTAGGGCAGACGTGTCTGAGGGAGCAATTGAGGCAGCATGACGAACAGCTGTACGAGGCCCTGCTGATCCAGCAACAGGAAGCCGAGAACAACCAGAAGCTGCAGCTATTTGTTGCTGATGTAAGGTGTTTCTGTTTACAGGAGAAGTGGCTGTAACTGAGCCAGGCTTCGCTGAGGGAGCGGCTGCGACAGGATGACGAATAACTGTGGGAGACACTGCTGACACGGCAGCAGGTGGTGAGGTCAGCGAGTGGCTGCAGCTGTTTATTGCTGACATCAGGTGTTTGTGTTGGCAGGAGGAGAAAAGGCTGCGGCTGGGACAGGCGTCGCTGAGGGAGCAGCTGCGGCAGCGCGACGAACAGCTGCAGGAGGCGCTGCTGGCCCAACAGCAGGCGGCCGAGGACAGCAAGAGGTTGCGCCAGGAGAACGTGCAGCTGCAGCGCCGCAAGGTGACGCAAAGATGCTGCTAGACTTTTATAACTAAAACAATCACATTAGCACAGTTATCATGTAGTGCAACCCCAAACTGTGACTACACAATCCAATAATTTTTGTATCTTCGTGAGGATAATGTGAGTACCTCTATCGGTTCTCCCTTCTATTCCAGTCTCGTATTGTTCGCGGAAAGGAGGATTGTCGGTATGCTTCTGTGTGGGCTCAAATCTCTCTGATTTTATCCTCATGGTCTCTTCGCGAGATATACGTAGGAGGGAGCAATGTACTGCTTGACTCTTCGGAGAAGGTATGTTCTCGAAACTTTAACAAAAGCCCGTACTGAGCTTATGTACATAAGTGTCCAAGGAACAGAAAAGCAACTGAAATCACTCAACAGAGGAAAGTCCACTGCATCTGACGGGATACCAATTCGATTCTACACAGTGTACGCGAAAGAACTTGCCCCCTTCTAACAGCCGTGTACCGCAAGTCTCTAGAGGAACGGAAGGTTCCAAATGAAGGCGTTCGATACAGTTCCGCACTCTCGCCTGATGAACAAAGTAAGAGCCTACGAAATATCAGACCAGTTGTGTGGCTGGATTGAAGAGTTTTTAGCAAACAGAACACACCATGTTGTTCCCAATGGAGAGACGTCTACAGACTTTAAAGTAACCTCTGGCGTGCCACAGGAGAGTGTTATGGGACCATTGCTTTTCACAATATATATAAATGACCTAGTAGATAATGTCGGAAGTTCCATGCGGTTTTTCGCGGATGATGCTGTAGTATACAGAGAAGTTGCAGCATTAGAAAATAGCAGCAAAATGGAGGAAGATCTGCAGCGGATAGGCACTTGGTGCAGGGAGTGGCAACTGACCCTTAACATTGACAAATGTAATGTATTGCGAAAACATAGAAAGAAGGATCCTTTATTGTATGATTATATGATAGCGGAACAAACACTGGTAGCAGTTACTTCAGTAAAATATCTGGCAGTGTGCGTGGGAAGTGGAATGATCATATAAAATTAATTGTTGGTAAGGCGGGTACCAGGTTGAGATTCATTGGGAGAGTCCTTAGAAAATGTAGTCCATCAACAAAGGAGGTGGCTTACAAAACACTCGTTGGACATACACTTGAGTATTGCTCATCAGTGTGGGATCCGTACCAGGTCGGGTTGACGGAGGAGATAGAGAAGATCCAAAGAAGAGCGGTGCGTTTCGTCACAGGGTTATTTGGTAAGCGTGATAGCGTTACGGAGATGTTTAGCAAACTCAAATGGCAGACTCTGAAAGAGAGGTGCTCTGCATCGCGGTGTAGCTTACTGTCTAGGTTTCTAGAGTGTGCGTTTCTGGATGAGGTATCGAATATATTGCTTCCCCCTACTTATACCTCCCTAGGAGATCACGAATGTAAAATTAGAGAGATTCGAGCGCGCACGGAGGCTTTCCGGCAGTCGTTTTTCCCACGAACCGTACGCCACTGGAACAGGAAAGGGAGGTAATGACAGTGGCACGTAAAGTGCCCTCCGCCACACACCGTTGGGTGGCTTGCGGAGTATAAAGGTAGATGTAGATTATAATATAGGTATATCCTAACTAGGATTCCGGTCTACAGTTGGTGTACCCAGCCATGTTCAAGAACTTAAATTTTTGTGTGCTTCGTCTCTGGCAGTGACCAAAAAAGTTTGATCTGACTTCGCAACACCGTGCACCTACATATTTATTCCGCAAGCTGTCTTACGGTGTATGTTGATTTCCCTGTTCTTTGTTCCATTTGAAATGTCACATGGGAAGGACAACTGTCTTTAAACTCCCGTATGGGACGTAATTTATCAGATATTCTTATCGTCATTATATAGAAAGAAATACGTTGGAGAAAGTAATATGTTACTCAACGCCTCTTTTGACGTAACCATCTCTTTGATACACAGTGCCCGTCTTGTAGCAACAGCCACTGGAATTTAGTCAGCGTCTCCATAACGCTTGCGTGCAGACCAAGTGGTCCATGATGAAACGTTCCACTCTTCATTGTGTCTTCTCTTTTCTGCTAATCCTATTTGATACGTTGACAGACTGATGAAAAATACTGAACCATCATTTGAACAAGGTTTCTGTAAGCCACTTTGTACGTGTATGAATTATTTCTTAAGATTACAATAACGAATCTAAGCCTGACATCTCATTTTCCTGCAATTATTTCTTTGTGGTCATTTCATTTTGTGTTGCCGCAGATGCTCACTGGTAGGTATTTTACGGTTATTGCTGTTTTCAGAGAGTTTTCACCAGTAACATAATTGAACAGTAATTGACCTTTTTGCCTAATTTCGCGCACTATGTTACATTTATTTACGTTCAGGGTCAACTGCGAGTCTTGAACAAATAATCATGCACCTGTCTTCCTGCATTTTGGTACGACGGCTGTCGCTGCCAACTTCCCGTAGACAACAGCATCGTATTCATTAGGCCTGTGGAGTTTACGACGCTGTAAACAGTAATAGCCCTATAAAACTCCAGAGATCACCGTTACACCTGTTGATTTCGTCTCACTATAAAGTATTGAGTTCTATGGCTTAAGAGGCCTATGTGTTCTACATGTATGATGATGCAAACTAGGGGTCAGTTTTAACTTGCAGCCTGAAAGTGCACCAACGGAAAAAAATCACATCACTACGAAGGAGTTGTGCGACATAAACGAAATGTGGTAGGCGCGTCTTCCTACGTCTGAAAGATAGTGTCTATTCAAATTACATGCCAGTTGGACGAGGGTCACTTCAAAAGAAATTCACACTTTTTTTAAAATCAATCTTTCATTCTACATGTTTGAAAGTTTTACAGTGTGTAGGTACATCCTTTAGGAACAATATTTTCATTTCTCCACATAATTTCCATCCATATCATATCCCTTACGCCATCTTGGAACCAGCGCCTGTATACCCGCACGGTAAAATTCTGAACCAACCTGTTGGAGTCACTGTTTGGCAGCGTGCACAAGGGAGTCATCATCTTCAAACCTTGTTCCACGAAGAGAGTCCTTCAGTTTCACAAAGAGATGATAGTCACATGGAGCCAGGCCAGGACTGTAACCCGGGTGTTTCAGTGTTGTCCATCCGAGTTTTGTGATCGCTTCCCTGGTTTTTTCACTGACATGTGGCCGTGCATTGTCGTGCAACAGCAAAACATCCTGCTTTTGCCGATATGGTCGAACATGACTCAGTCGAGCTCGAAGTTTCTTCAGTGTCGTCACATATGCATCAGAATTTATGGTGGTTCCACTTGGAATGATGTCCACTAGCAAGAGTCCTTCGGAATCGAAAAACACCGTAGCCATAACTTTTCCAGCAGAAGGTGTGGTTTTGAATTATTTTTTTCTTGGGTGAATTTGCATGATGCCACTCCATCGATTGCCTCTTCGTCTCTGGTGAAAAATGATGGAGCCATATTTCATCACCTGCCACAATTCTTCTAAGAAATTCATCCCCACCATTCTCGTACTGTTCCAAAAGTTCGCTGCATACCGTTTTTCGTGTTTCTTTGTGAGCCACTGTCAACATCCTGGGAAGCCACCTGGTACAAACGTTTTTTAACGCCAACACTTTCAGTATTCTGCAAACACTTCCTTCCCCTATTCGTCTGTGTGTCTCGCCTTTCATCATCTTTGGGAATTGCCATGCCACATACCAACAACAATAAAAGCACATCTCCATACACGCTCACAAAACTACAGGACGAGATATCTTATCGCCTGGATGTCTGTCGTACGACTGGTGGAGAGCACATTGAATATTTGTGAAAGTTAATTGTAAAAAGTTTCCGAAGGTACACGTAAAAAATAAACGTAATCTCCGCTCACAGGCTCTGGCAAGATAATCAGCACCGACCGAACACCAAGTCATCCTGTGCGAATGGCGTCATTGGATGTGGTATGGAGGACGTGGGGTCAGCAAACTGCTGTCCCGGTCGTTGTCAGTTTTCGTGACCTGAAGCCTCTACTATCGGCCAAGTAGCTCCTAAATTGGCATGACATGGTTGTGTGCACCCCATTCCAGACATACTGCCGAGGAAAAATCTCTGGCAATAGTGGGAATCAAACCTGGGTTCTCCCCATGCAGTCAGCAGCACTAACGAATCAGGTACGGATGCGGACACACGTAAAAGATATAACCTTGGAACTCGAAAGTTTTCGGTGATGATAAGAACTCTTTAGTCCCATACGTTTATTAAAATATCTTTAATGTTTCTATATTCATTCAGCTAAAAGATACGGTCTTGCGAAGTAGGATGATTCTTTTTGAAACAGCCTGCGTCTGTTAAATAAATCCATCTCTGCAACTTCACTGCAACATTTATTTTACTTCAAAGCACAAGACCTTTTTAGATTTCGCGTTTATTTTAGACTGTCTCGACTGTAGACCTAAAAAGTGGTAGTAGCATTACTTCTGTTACATCCGTATATGGCTACATGCTAGTACTCGGCATTAGACATTACCTGTTTTGTATGAATTGCCGCTTTCGATGTTGACAGAAAATCGGCCAACGTAAATATACAGCTGAAAAGTTGTGTAGCAAACCAGTATTTGCACCGGATATCATTTGTTTCCTGTAACTCGCACATAGGAAATCAGACGAGATTAAATTAAGTAATTTATACGTAAAATGATGACATAATGATTTCATTGAGCTGCTAATTGTAATCGGAACTCATTGGTCGCTAAACATCCGAAAACTTTAAGTTATGAAGCAAGCGAAACGACTGTGTCACCTCACTGCCTCTCTATATGAGCTACTGTCGCCGACTGAATGTGGCATATTTTTCCTTCTGCCTGTGTGCTGGCTGTCTCCAACACTAAAGTGGTGTGGCTGGTCGGTCCAGCATGCGACTGTAGGAGTCTATTTGGGCCACAGGTCGTTACTATAGACAATTAGTTTTCTCGTAATAATTGACTAAATCGCTGTTCAAGCAAAAAAGTAATAGCATATTTTTTGCCTGCAGTTTCTGCAGGTGAAGTTTCGGTACACATCAGAAGGTCACAGCAAAGGAAGCAGAAAATACGCAACGTTAATGACAGCACTTGTGTGTGGGGCTTCTTTGCGCGCAGGAGGAGCTGGAGCAGCGGCTGCAGGCGCAGCGGGAGGAGACTGCGCGGCTGCAGCGCGTGGCGGAGGGTGCGAGGCGCCAGGGGTCGCGCCACCGGCAGCAGCACGTGGCCACGGGCTTCCGGCTGGCCTGGGCGCTGCTGCTCGAGCAGCAAGGTAGGCGCGCCGCCACTCAGCGCAGCCCTGCCACGCCTCGCCAGTAGCTGCAGCATATTACTTCATGCCGGCAGGAGTACTGCACACACATATTATACTCGTGTCTTATTCAGGGAAGGCAAAATAACACTAGCTTGGAATATTCGAGGGGCGTTCAGTACGTAATGCAAAATATTCTTTTCTCGTCCAGTTTCTATGGAAAAAGTACGTAAATGCTGTCGGACATCGTGGAATATTACTGACCCTCACGTCCCCCTCCCTTCCTCTGTCCTGTTCCTGGGCTCCCTCTCCCCCCCTCCCATCCTGTTTTTTCTTAGCCTACCCTCTCTTTGCCTCCCTTCTCTCCCCCGCGTCCTTTTGCGTTTCCCTCCTCTGCCTTTCCCCATTCCCTCTCGCGTCTGACCTGCCCCCCCCCCCCTTATGAGCCCTCGCCCTCCTTCGTCCCCCCCTTATGAGTACTCTCCCTCCGTCGGTTTCCCCTCCCCCCAATTACTTTTTCTTCTCCTCCCCCCTTTTTCTCTTCCCCTAATTTGTCCAGGTCTCTCCCCCCCCCCCCTCCCCAATCTGCCCTTGGCTATGGTGTGTCATCTTTGTGTCGTCATCTTAGTGTAGTGTTTACAGTGATTGTTCAGTCTTGTGTGTCTTTTTCCGAAGTTTTGCGAACGGACATCATACTGTCGCTGGGTGTGATTTTTATATCTCTTGCAAACAGAAACCAGACTGTCACCATGTTTTTTTAATTGTGTGTCTACTGTGTTACCTGTCTGCTTCCTGTGTATTTTCGTAGCATCGTCCACCCATTTGTTTTATGTTTTAACTTTCCACAATTTTACGCCGTTTTACAATTTAAGTCACCGTTTTATCGCCTGCTTTTATTGTTTCTTTTCTTCTTATGTTTTAACAAATTCTGTAGGCTGAAGAGCAGCGTACTAAGCTGCTGCCAGTCCGCCCCCTACGGGGGAAATCGAAATTCAATAAAGGAAAAAAAAGTGTAATATTAGCGCTTCAGTTCATATAGTTTCATAAAGTTCCAATAGATGGCCGCAATATATGTTGCTTTCAAAATGGCGTCTGTAGCGGAGGGGACTTCCAAGCAGAAACCTGTCACTGAGTTTCTTTTGGCGGAGAACCAGAGCACTGCATATATTCATAGGCGCTTACAGAATGTTTACGGAGACCTGGCACTGAATAAAAGCAAGGTGAGTCGTTGGGCAAGGCGTCTGTCATCATCGCAAGCTGTCAGATGTCTCTCGTGACGGCCGGCCACACGCAACAGTGTGTTCGTCGCCACAAAACTGCAGACGATCGTTCCCTTCTTCATGACTGCGGATCACCCACGCAAGTCTACACACCCGAGAGGAGTTCACAAAGCTCCATTGGACTGTACTTCCTCACCCACCACTCTACAGCCCGGATCTCGCACCTTCTGACTTCTGTTTGACCCAATGAAGAATGCACTCCACGGGAAGCAGGGCGTGGATGATGGGGGAGCTCACTGATACAAGTTGTTGGCTCCGATATCGACCAGTGGAGTCGTACCATGCGCACATCCAGGCCCTCCCTTAAAGGGGGCTTAAGGCCGTCGCAGTAAACGGAGATAATGTTTAAAAATAGGATTTTGTAGCCAAAAGTATGGGGAATAATAATGCTGTATTGAAATCCTGAATAAAACTGACCTGCATTGGGAAAAAAGTATTTCATTACTTACTGAAAGTCCCTCGTATTCAACGTGCTCTAAGAGACAATCCAACATGTCACCCGCACCCGGGGCGTATGATATAAGCTGCGTTGCCTATCTTACAGCGCGTAAAATGTATTCCGGGCTAGTTTTATTTTACTTGCTGTATACATAGGATGTCCGAGGCTCTTAAATGCATACCTTAAGAGCTGTGAACACTTGTTCAGTAGAAGAGATGTGGTCCACAGTGTCGAAGATGAACAACTGCTCATGTCTCTTAAGCTTTGCACTTCAGAGCAAGTGTTTGTTGGACATATTTTCTTGTTTTGCTCTATACTGCCACCTCTCAAAACATGGAAGGAAAGAGCCTGCAGTGGGGAAGATTTGTTTCATAGTGCCGAAGATGAAGAAATGATCATAGCTCTTGAGGAATGCACTTTAGAGCCCATGTTTACTAGAATGTTTTGCTTCGAATGATCGTTCCTGTCATATCCGTGAGTATTCACCATTCCTCCTCGGACACCCTGCGGAACTAAATGGCCGAGAATAACCTAGTCCAAGTTCCAGGTCGCCAGTGCAATGGCTTCCAGGAGGAACAGAAGTTTGATTTTCAATATTTCTAATAATGATCGAATTTGAAAAAAATTAAATACTGTTATTATCAGGTAATTAAGAACTATAATCTGAAATTAAAGGTTCAACACAAGAAGTCAAGTATTAAAGTTAGAAACTGTTTACATGTCTTGAGTAGCGTGTCGTGACTTACAAATTAACCAGATTATATCCATCAAGTATTTGAGAATAAGAGTACTTCACATCTTCCAGCAAACTTTACGCGTGATTTAAAACTTGTCCGGAACGTTTTCTTGCCGACACCTACTAGAAAATTGTGAAAGAAAAAAAGGTATGGTTTAGAATATTTCCGCAGCTCATACAGTAGAACTTATGCATCAGCCATGACATTTATGTTTAATATGTCTTTACTACTAAACACTTTGCAGATGGCTTAGGAGATACGAAGTTATAAACATTGAACGATACGAACAACTACTTTTTCTTAAAACGGAGCATAAATTACGCACCAGTTTGCCAAAAAGGTCTTACATGAGCACATAAAGGGGTTAACACCTTTTCAACTTACCAGTTTGGTTATGAAGTTTTCATTAGTCCTTGGATGAATAATCCGAAATTAACAAAATCAGTTAATGTTTTACGTCTTCAACGATCAAGAATTTGTATGCTTGACAGCAGATGTTTAACGCATTAAGTTTTTTGTAATCAGACGTTTGAAGCTGTTTTATGAGTGGGAATTCGATTCTTTAAAGCATCGAAAGTTGCGGAAGGGTTTACTGCTAACATCTCTGAATGCAAACAAGCTGGGTTCGTGATCATTTTTCAACTTGCCTGCAGTTTCCATCATTAACTCCTGACGAATTCCTGAACACCGTAACATCCTCTTAACAATCTTGTGCTTTTGCCTCCCCCCTCCACCCTCTCTCTCTCTCTCTCTCTCTCTCTCTCTCTCTCTCGCTCGCTCAAGCACACGCACGCACACATGCACACACACAATTTATTCACTCTCTCTAATTAATTAATTTCGCTATTGATCCGACTCTGTCTTCCATTTTTTCCCCTCTTGTGCTAATATTTTCCTCTTAACTGTGCCAGTATACTCAACCTTTATATTCTGCTATTTTTGGTTTGTCCGTCCGTAAGCCACATTCTGAACCGTGCTGTCCATTCCTTTTAAGAAATGTAAGTATTCCTTACTTTTCGCCTCACATGTCACGTATAGTCTCCAATAATGTATTTCCACTTGCTGTATTATTTTCCTCCTTAAATTTTATTCCACTTTTTTCATCACTTTGTAACATTATGTGATTGCCTTATCATTTTGAATCATTCACTAATCGAGCAGTCGCTCGGCAACAGCTACAATTAGCAAATAAAGTTGCGAGAATGTAAAAGGTGAACGACCTGTGACGTAACGTGTTTATTGCCGAAGCTCCGTCAGAGACGCAGTGAGTTACTGACTTTGAAAACCGCGGCGCGAAAAACGGACAGGAGAAGAACACTTTTACACATTCTTGTGATGTACAAGATATTCTCGATGAACAGTTACTCAGTTACTCATTTTCTCTTGTCTCTTGTAACTCGTATCGGACGGCATGTCTTGCCGCCGTATTATTATTGTTAAAAAATATTGTTTTAGTGTAAAGTGAAAGTGCAATACTAAAAGTGCAATACTGCATAGCAGTAGATTTATTGTGCGACGTGTATGTGGAAACGTCAAAGGAGTTATTTTCATTACGAGAAGAGAAGTGCCAGTCAAACCGGCATCCATGTTAAATCCTTCATTGCAGTGTAAGTTCATCTATTAATTGCCATAAATTCAGAGTTAAATGGAACTGGTGTATGGACTATTTATTTAGTATAGAATCTATGTGTCACTCCTTCATGAAGTTATTTAATTTTCTTTAAGTTTCTGCCAAATAGAGAGTTTACAGTCACGAATTCTTCCGTCGAAATCTGACGGAAGTTGCATGCGGCGAAGTATTTTCTCCGCGCCATATTCTACTGGTAAATGCCTGAAAACTACGGTCCCTTGGGAAATTCATGTTGAGTTATCCAAAAATAATTATATTTTGAATAGGCATTTACTCTCCTCTGCAATGCAACTTCCGACTGATCTGGCGATCCAACAAGAAACAGCCGCACACGGTCGGCGTTCCCAAATATATTTCCACCGCTGATTATAGCTATATGTTACAGCGCAAAAGACGAACGGGGACATTTATAACTGTATTTTTATGTATACACATTACGTAAACACATCGTTATAACTTCTTCGGCACACATGTTGAATGACAGTGGTTATTAATGGGAAATCTCCGTAAACCCTTTTGCTTGCTTTATTTCCGTTTTTATTGTTTCTACTTGCGTTTTGTGTGTATATCGAATATATTAGTCTGTCGCTACGCTTTGGCCCCTCTTTTCAAAAGATGTTTGAACGCATTGTGCCTTATTATACAGGGTGATTCAAAAAGAATACCACAACTTTAAAAATGTGTATTTAATGAAAGAAACATAATATAACCTTCTGTTATACATCATTACAAAGAGTATTTAAAAAGGTTTTTTTCACTCAAAAACAAGTTCAGAGATGTTCAATAGGCCCCCTCCAGACACTCGAGCAATATCAACCCGATACTCCAACTCGTTCCACACTCTCTGTAGCATATCAGGCGTAACAGTTTGGATAGCTGCTGTTATTTCTCGTTTCAAATCATCAATGGTGGCTGGGAGAGGTGGCCGAAACACCATACCCTTAACATACCCCCATAAGAAAAAATCGCAGGGGGTAAGATCAGGGCTTCTTGGAGGCCAGTAATGAAGTGCTCTGTCACGGGCTACCTGGCGGCCGATCCATCACCTCGGGTAGTTAACGTTCAGGTAGTTACGGACAGATAAGTGCTAATGTGGTGGCGCTCCATCCTGCTGAAATATGAATTGTTGTGCTTCTTGTTCGAGCTGAGGGAACAGCCAATTCCTGGGCTGCGAACAAATGCTTGCTGGATGCGTGCTACATTTTCATCACTCGTTCTCGGCCGTCCAGAACTTTTCCCTTTGCACAAACACCCATTCTCTGTAAACTGTTTATACCAACGTTTAATACACCACCTATAAGGAGGTTTAACACTATACTTCGTTCGAAATGCACGCTGAACAACTGTCGTCGATTCACTTCTGCCGTACTCAATAACACAAAAAGCTTTCTGTTGAGCGGTCGCCATCTTAGCATCAACTGACGCTGACGCCTAGTCAACAGCGCCTCAAGCGAACAAATGTACAACTAAATGAAACTTTATAGCTCCCTTAATTCGCCGACAGATAGTGCTTAGCTCTGCCTTTTGTCGTTGCAGAGTTTTATATTCCTAAAGTTGTGGTATTCTTTTTGAATCACCCTGTATTGCCAAAAGCCTTCTTTGGTTCTACAAATTTTAGTGAGATATTGCTATTTTTTCTACAATCTCCCCTCTATTTTCTGTATATATGTGGGCGGCATATAAACTTAATACAGTGCAGTAACAATATTGTCCATGTTTTAATTAGTAGGAGATCTTGAATTACTGTCCCAGACATTTACCTCGTCAGTAATACGATGTCATTTAATCTGGAGAAAGATTAAATGCTCTGTTACTGGCCTTTCGGAGTAATTCCTCCACTTAGTGGCGCCACTGAACGTTGCAGGGCTGGTGCAGCAGCTGCAGATGGTCAGGGGGATGGCGGACACCCTTACCTCCTGCCGAGATCAGCAGAGCACGTCTGAGGAGCGCCTCTCCAGCTCCAGGTAACTCGCAGACACCACCAACTCGCTCCATGCAACTCACCTCCTCTGCCTCTAGCCTGTCTGTCTAAATGTCTAAAATACTTCGTTCTTCTTTCAGAAAGACGAGTCTTTCACAATCACGATCACAACAGACAAGTATGTTAAGCGTCGGCTCTCTCGATGACTACGAGTATGACGAGGAGTTTTACAAGGTAAGTCAGCTTCTTTCCGCTACTGAATCTGCTAACGGGGCAACAATTCTCCACGCTTACACAAATTTAATCTCACCTATACTCTATGTTGCTGACGCAACATTACTAGGGCAGTTCAATAAGTAATGCAACACATTTTTTTTCTGAAACAGGGGTTGTTTTATTCAGCATTGAAATACACCAGGTTATTCCCCAATCTTTTAGCTACACAACACTATTTTTCAGCGTAATCTCCATTCAATGCTACGGCCTTACGCCACCTTGAAATTAGGGCCTGTATACCTGCACGGTACCATTCCACTGGTCGATGTTGGAGCCAACGTCGTACTGCATCAATAACTTCTTCATCATCCGCGTAGTGCGTCCCACGGATTGCGTCCTTCATTGGGCCAAACATATGGAAATCCGACGGTGCGAGATTGGGGCTGTAGGGTGCATGAGGAAGAACAGTCCACTGAAGTTTTGTGAGCTCCTCTCGGGTGCGAAGACTTGTGTGAGGTCTTGCGTTGTCATGAAGAAGGAGAAGTTCGTTCTGATTTTTGTGCCTACGAACACGCTGAAGTCATTTCTTCAATTTCTGAAGAGTAGCACAATACACTTCAGAGTTGATCGTTTGACCATGGGGAAGGACATCGAACAGAATAACCCCTTCAGCGTCCCAGAAGACTGTAACCATGACTTTACCGGCTGAGGGTATGGCTTTAAACTTTTTCTTGGTAGGGGAGTGGGTGTGGCGCCACTCCATTGATTGCCGTTTTGTTTCAGGTTCGAAGTGATGAACCCATGTTTCATCGCCTGTAACAATCTTTGGCAAGAAATTGTCACCCTCAGCCTCATGACGAGCAAGCAATTCCGCACAGATGGTTCTCCTTTGCTCTTTATGGTGTTCGGTTAGACAACGACGGACCCAGCGGGAACAAACCTTTTAATATCCCAACTGGTGAACAATTGTGACAGCACTACCAACAGAGATGTCAAGTTGAGCACTGAGTTGTTTGATGGTGATCCGTCGATCATCTCAAACGAGTGTGTTCGCACGCTCCGCCATTGCAGGAGTCACAGCTGTGCACGGCCGGCTCACACGCGGGAGATCAGACAGTCTTGCTTGACCTTGCGGCGATGATGACACACGCTTTGCCCAACGACTCACCGTGCTTTTGTCCACTGCCAGATCACCGTAGACATTCTGCAAGCGCCTATGAATATCTGAGATGCCCTGGTTTTCCGCCAAAAGAAACTCGATCACTGCCCGTTGTTAACAACGCACATCCGTTACAGACGTCATTTTAACAGCTCCGTACAGCGCTGCCACCTGTCTGAAGTCAATGAAACTAAACGAGGCGAAGCGGGAATGTTTGAAAATATTCCACAAGAAATTTCCGGTTTTTTCAACCAAAATTGGCCGAGAAAAAAATGTGTTGCATTACTTATTGAACTGCCCTCGTAATTTCAGTCTCACGCAAATTCTACCACTCCTTCTAAATGCTCAAATCAGATGCAAATCACTTCATCTTCTGTATGCACATGGCCATTGACTCGCAGGTCTTTCATAACTGAAAAGTAGACTAATCATAAAGAAATCACTGAAATACTTGCCTCTTCAACATTCATTCACATGTCTGCTCAGTGAGTGCAAAATAACCTTTATAGACGAGTTCTCTCAGCAGCTCGAAGAAAACGATTTATTGACATGTAGTCAGCACCAACTCAGAAAATATCGTTCTTGCGAAACACAATTAGCCCTTTATACTCATGAAGTAATGTGCTATCGACAGCGGATGTCAAATTTATTCCATATTTTTAGATTTCCAGAAGGCTTTTGACACCGTTCCTCACAAGCGTCTTCTAACCAAACTGCGTGCCTATGGAATATCGCCTCAGTTCTGCGACTGGATTCGTGATTTCCTGTCAGAAAGGTCACAGTTCGTAGTAATAGACGGAAAGTCATCGAGTAAAACAGAAATAATATCTGTCATTCCCCAAGAAAGTGTTATAGGCCCTCTACTGTTCGTGTTCTATATTAACGACATAGGAGACAGTCTGACTAGCCATCTTAGATTGTTTGCAGATGATGATGTTATTTCCCTTTTTGTAAAGTCATCAGATGATCAAAACGAATTGCAAAATGATTTAGATAAGATATATGTATGGTGCGAAAAGTGGCAATTGACCCTGAACAAAGAAAAGTGTGAAGTTATTCACATTAGTACTAAAAGAAATCCGCTAAATTTCGATTACGTGATAAGCCACACAAATCTGAAGGCTGTACATTCAACTAAATACTTAGGGATTACAGTTACAAATGCCCTAAATTGGAACGATCACATAGATAATTTTGTGGGTAGAGCCAGCCAAAGACTGTGATTCATTGGCAGGTCTACTAAAGAGACTGCTTACACCACACCTGTCCGCCCTATTCTAGAGTAATACTATGCGGTGTGGGATCCGCATCAGGTGGGACTGACGGTTGACATTGGAAAAGTACAAAAAAGGGCAGCTCGTTTTGTATTATCGCGCAGTATGGGAGATAGTGCCACAGACATGAACTGGAGTGGCTATCATTAAAACAAAGGGTTTTTCGTTGCGGTGGGATCTTCTCATGAAATTTCAATCATCAGTTTTCTCCTCTGATTGTGAAAACATTCTGTTGGCAACCATCTACATAGGGAGAAATGATCATCACGATAAAATAAGAGAAATCAGGGCTCGCACGGAATAATTTAATTGCTCGTTTTTCCCGCATGCTGTTCGAGAGTGGAACGGTAGAGAGACAGCTTGTAGGTGGTTAATTGAACCCTCTGCCAGGCATTTTATTGTGAATAGCAGAGTAAAGATGTAGATGTAGATTTGTGGATGACACGTTGCGTCTAATAACATCAATGTTCTTTTCTGTGCCCCTCCCATCAATCATATGAGGGTAATTATCTTTCACTTTTCTGGTTAAATATACTTCCATCGAGAACATCCAGATGAACTACGGTTTAGTTTAAGAACTACTTAAACTACTGCTTAGTTTCAAATTTAATTGAATATAATTGACTAATATTTTATGAGTAGCTTTATTACTCAGTTCCTCCATGTTCATCCACATATAATGCATTTATTTCTACACATCCTCTGCTAATATTCTTGCATTTGACACATACATCGTAAGACTACATCAACAGTAAAGATAAAAACAGCTCGTTTCACTGGTAGCATCTGATTTCTTGAACATGTATGACACAGTATCAATAATATTGATTTTTTGCTGGCATATGTAATAAATGTGAGAAAATTTAAAACTGCAGCCAATGTATTTTCTCCACATGTATTTGGGCACTGGAGGAATCTGTAAAAGGAAGCATTACATAAGCCACTTAGGAGCAGTGCTTGAAAACACAAATGATGGAAATGACAAAGGCACTCCATGGATCATCTATTCAGGGTAGATTTGATGCTCATCATTCTTTGGCATGTGCTTTTATGACTGACCTGCTGACAGAAATGTCAGAGAGAAAATAACATAATTAATGTCACTCTGAGAATTTTGTAGTTGATCTATTTACCTATATTGTGTTTAGTGATTATAATATATATGAGAGTGAAATACAACAATGTGGAGCAGGTTATGGGCAAGTTAATTGAAAGAAAAGTATGACATGGAAGCTTCATTCTAGGAGCACATGTTCATCAGAACAAGTGTGTCAACTAACATAGAGGATTCATTTTAATAGTTTTCTGTGAAGATACTCTTCAATGGAGCTGCAGAACTTGACATACAGGAAAGTTCTGTAATTTACTCTTAAACTCCACTGCATCACCCATGAAACGTGGACTATGCTGTTGTGAGTTACTGAACATGTGTGTATCTGTACATTTGATTCTGATAGGAAGCCTCAGTAGAGGCTGTTTTGAGTTCCACTTTTCTACAAGTTTTCACTGATTTTTGATAAACTACAAATACTAGTGATGAAAAAGGCATTAATAAATATCTGTATGTCTTGTGTAGCAGTTGCCATACTACTCATTTTTTAACATTATCTGCAGTTGTAGAATTAACACCAGTTATAAAACTTAAGAACACCCTTCTGTATTCTGATACAAGTATTCTTGTATACTGACTTCCTTACAAAATTATTCAGCAACTCAGTAATGGATGGAAATAACCAGAATAAACTAGTTTCTTTATTCAAAATCTGTTTATAGCAAACAGAGATTAAATAAGATGCCTCATTAATTACAGAGTGTGGGGTTTCTAATAACATTTGAGTTTTAACTGTACTCCCACTTAATAATTCCTGCAACTTGTACTTCATTGCTAAAGAATCCTATGTGACGTACATTGTAAAAGAAGGCTATTTACAACATGTTCATAGAGAACTACAGAATTTAATATCCTGAATATTGTCAACCTGCAGTGAGAATTCTTTTCCCTTGAACTATCTGTTGACTTTTCAAATATGACATTGTCTCTCTTTGCAGTGAGAGAACTGGTACTACTTCTTGCACCTATATTGTGTCCTTGGCAAACAGGACAAGAATTATGTCCTCTAACAATGCGTGTACTACTACTTCTTGTACCTATATTGTGTCCTTGGCAAGCACAACAAGAATTATGCCCTCTAACAATGTGTGTCATTTAACATTTGCACACATCAGAAGAGCGCAGGACCAAAAACAGCTATGGTCGCAGGTTCGAATCCTGCCTTGGGCATGGATGTGTGTGATGTACTTAGGTTAGTTAGGTTTAAGTTGTTCTAAGTTCTAGGGGACTGATGACCTTAGATGTTAAGTCCCATAGTGCTCAGAGCCATTTGAACCATTTTGAGAGTGTTTTCGTGTCGCGAATCTCACAAGGCAATAGCACTAATCTGCCTGCTTGCAATTTTGATTACCTGTTGCTATGTGATGTATATGGAATTGCTGTCTGTCATGTAAATAGCAAAAACCATGAAACTTGAAGTGTTACCCACATCACGAATCATTCATTATGATAATACTCTCTGATGTACTGATTGTAGCATATTATCTGTTCAGTTAAAAATATCCTGTCCCATTGACAGTTGTGTCTGAAATCCACACTGCTTGCTGATGAGGATGTTATTCTTATAAAAATAAATAAATGCATTTGGCTGCATAAATAATGTGATCTTCTTAAGTAAAGTTTAATATTGTGGTGCCAGAGGAATAACTGCACGGAGGGCAACTGAAGTCAGTAGGTCATTTGCCCCATGTTGAGCTGTCAGTCTTCATTCTGCTTTGTTGACAGATAATATGAATGTTGCAATAAGTAGCAAATAAGTTATAGTTCTAAAAATAGCTGCTAAAGAGGTTTCATGGACATCAATACATGGATTCTAGCCAATTCTGTGCCCAAGAACTTCAGAATAGACATACTACTTGCCATTCAAAACCTGAGAGAGGTTTCTCTCCACCACATGTTTAAGATATTGTGACAAGCAGACAAATGAAGTTGATAGTGTTCATTTTGGGATTATAACTTGATGAATACAGATGGGAGAAGCATCCAGAGGTCTACACTGAGAATCCTAAACAAACCTTTATTTACAATGCAGATGTTGTTAGACGTACATGACAGAAAAAATTCTGGAAAATTTTGATTGATTTGATTCCATGATGTCATGCTGGATAAACTTCTGGGCCAGGCTACAGTTTCCCTAATCCAAAAGTGGATACTATGAACTGTCTGTGACGTGAATTGAAGAATGTCCTGCAGAGGCTTGCTCAGAGAACTGCAAATTGTTACTGCAATTTTGCAAAGTATATTTACATGTGAATGAAACATGTCATAAATAATATATCATATTTTCATATCAGTAGTCCAATTAATGGAATCAACACCAGAAATGAGAATAACCCTGAAAACATCAAAGGTCACTTGCTTCATACCAAAAATTTGTCCATGATCCAGGAAGAAATATTTTCAATAACTTGCTAACAGTCACAAGAATTTAGCTACTGCTAAAGTACAGTTTTAGTGAAACCTAAATGAATGTATTGATGGCCAACTGCTGATTCGATGAATATCTTTGTAGAACTAGATAACTTATACTGTACATTGTTAATATTAACAAATAACCTGAGTATTGCAGCAATTATGACTTATGCACATCTTCAGTGCAGTAATGCCATCTGTATAAGCAAATGTAAAATTATGCTTTGTACATCAATGTGTACATATTTACAAGTTTGTGAAAAGTTTAATAACAAATTTTAATTGAAAATATCTTTCAGATTTTTTACTTTCTTGGGTACCATTTAGGATGTACAGAAGGAACATTTTGCTTTTTATGAGCTGTGTTTCATAATTGAGGATCTTCTCAGTAGGAATCTAAGGGCTGAAAAATGCATATTGTACCTGTCTGTTGAGTGGCTTCTTTGGGTGTGGTAACCCTGAGTTCAGTCATTGATAGGGGCAAAGATTTTTGTCATTCCATTCCTTCCCGTATGGCCCCAGGTCTACTGAGTCAGCTATCAAATGAGTACCAGAGGTATTTCCCAGGGCTGAAAGGCAGCTGGGGCACTCTGTTTGCCACCCACAACCTCCTAGTACTGTGGCAAAAAAAGGCTGTACTCTACCTACTGTAAGGCCAGTAGCATGGTCATGGGCTTGTGCCACAGATTACTTTTACTTTTATCTTTCTTTTGACAAGATTGTTTCAGTTTTTTTTGGGAAATAACAATGAATTGTGACACTAACATTGTTGTAATTTTTCATGTTCTTTTATGTTGCACCTTAAGAACTGGTGGTATAGAACACATTTTCTGTGCATGTTGCAGTTTCCTTGTGACAAATTTGAGCCAGAGGAGCCTTCAGCTGAGGGAAGCAGAGTCACCTCAGCAGTCGCTGACACAGTCGCTGTGAACACGACATCCCTTCAGGATGAGATTGCTCTTTCTCTGAAAGAAAAAGGTAATCACACGTTTGCAAACACTAGAGGCCAGATAATGTGCTCTGTTCCTTTAACACTGTTGTGTGAGTGATTAACATCATCTTCATCTAAAGGCTATGCCTTGAAAGTAGAATACTGTTTTCTTTTTCCTCTGTCCTTTTCTTTTCTTGATGATTTTGACAGTGTATTACCTGGGATACATTTATTGTTTTCTATCTTGACTTCCTGTTTTGATTTCTTTCTTTTCTTCCGTCCTCCCTCCCCTCCCCCAAAATATCATTTCTTTCTTTTCTCACTGCTTTCACTTTAAATTCTTTGAGTGTAAGTGAGCAGTTGATAAAATCTCCATCCAGACACACTCACAAATAAATTTCTTCATAGATATTTCAGGAAATGCATATACTTCATTTGGTCCTTTTCATTACCAAAATCACTTGTTATTGAGCTTGCTTTATTCAACACCAAAGAATACAGTTCCGTACCACATATTAAAGATGCCAAGTGATGACATACATGTTTAGTTGACCGTAGCCAGAATGAGAACTTATTGCAATATTGACAGAATATTTTACAGCATTCAGTTTCTTTTTTCATTGTACAAAAAATCATTTCAGAAGGTTTGCGCAGCTTTGTGCTTCTTCATGTGGTTGATCAGGTGAAAGTTGAATCTTTACGTGTACCAGCCAGTTCTTCAATGACACCAAACAAAGCTCCATATTATTTCCTCATACCAGTAGAGCTCTGTCGCTAAAGACAGCTATCTTCACCTGTGCCATTCTGCTCCTGCTGTCTTCTTTGCTTCAGCCATTAAGCGTAAAGACTTCTGAGGTAGGAGGATTTCCTTCCTGCTTCTACTACTGTGTTGTTTCCAGTTCTGATCTTGATCAAGGTATTGTTCACCTTTATACTATGCTTCGTTTACCTTTAAACTGTATTCAATATATCTTTGGTGTCCATTCCTTTCAAATGATCATCTTTTTTCCTTCCTCTTGTTTTTTCATTCCTCTCCCAGATTGTCCCTTTGCTTCCTTCATTCATTCTCTTTCTCACATAAGTTGACCAACTGTGGTGGAAAGCTGGAACTGTTCTAAACATGAACTTACCAGTTTTTGACTTCCAATTTTATTGCTACTGTTTGGATTTTATAGATGTTAACCAGATTATTCGGCTCCCTCTGCACATCAGCCTCATTCTTATATAGACGTCAATATCCTATTCAACTTCCAGATGCTAGTAATGTTTCATTGCTTATCAACAGTCTAGTTTCCATTGCTAAACACTGTGTCAAATTACTCCTACAATACCTCTTCCCATCCTGAAACCTTCCTGACTTCTTCCAGAAAGTCTTAATTCTCTTTATAACCCTATATTTTTTTAGTTTTCTGATCAGTTGTTTACAAGTGGGTCTTGTTAGACTAATCATCTGATAGTTTTTTCATTTAGCCTTGTCTAATTTCCTGTGCAATATGACAATTACATTTTTTTCTGAAATTCAGCTGTGCTGAAACGTATGTACATTCATTTGTATGCACCAGTATAAATATTTATCTGTTTAACTGTGTCTCACATTGACAGCCATCTGTTTAACCTGGGGTTGGGGACCCTTCCATATTGGTGGTTATGATGGACAACCATATTTATTCTGTGTTCTTGTGCAAAGCCTCTGTGTAAGTCTGTAGAGAGACATGAAAGTGTAATCATTTTCAGGGAGCCCTTGGCCATCCTCAGAGAATGCTGACAGTACGAAGCTGTCCACCAACTGTGTGTGCAGCTGCTATTCTGTGTTCAGCAGGGGAAGTGAACTATCACACCTGTTTTCTTTCTCCTATCATGAATTTTGGCTCATCCCTTTCATCATAAGATATTTCTGTGTGGGTACGATTGTGAAATACACAACATGTGTCATTGTGGCTTACATTCTAATGCTGATAGTGAAGTACAAATGTGAAGCTTCTTAGAAGCACCTCATGATTATGTGGCTAACTGTGGGCTGTGAAAGTACAATAAAATGCTATGCTTTAATTCGTATTAAATACAAACCAAGTAAAGGTGCCTTTATTTTCTTATATTTACAAATGTAACTTCTTAAACAAAAGGCACTGTAAAGTAGGAGAGCAATAATGAGTCACTGACCTGTGTGTGTGCCTTATTGTAATATAAAAACATTGTTAATGAGCTTTGTAAGAACTATTTTTGGAATAAATATTTCGTCATCAGTGAGAATAATATAATTTGCAGTTATGTAATGAAATGAGTTGAGGTTTACAAACCATGCAACACAATCTTACCTCTATCACCATCAATCCTAAGACATGAATTGGGACATAATGTCAACCATTCAAGGGTACTAGGCATTTACATTTGTGAACTATTCACTGTTGTAGTAACTGTTACCAAATTACTGTACAAAATTCAGTATTTCCTGCTGAATCTAAATAAATTACATCAAATAACTTATAGCTACCAAATATTTCATGTGCCAATTCACTCAAAACAACAAAGATAATTCCTAAAGTCAAAGATAATAAATAACTTGTGTAGTTTTATGCAGTTATGTTCATCACTTTTGTTAGGTAACTAACACACAACCGGCTGTTGTGGCTGAGCAGTTCTATGCCCTTCAGTGTGGAACCGTGCTGTTGCCTGCCTCTGCCATGGATGTGTGTGATGTCCTTAGGTTAGTGAGGTTTAAGTAGTTCTAAGTGAAGGGGACTGATGACCTCAGATGTTATGTCCCATAGTGCTCAGAGCCATTTGAACCATTTAAACAAACACACAGAAATGCCTCCAGTTACTAATGTACTTAACCCTTTAACTGCTCTGGATGTGTTAACGCGCGCACCTTTGTGCCTGTCCCTGTGTGCCCTGAACATGTTTACGCGTGCCATCATTCCTTCTACCTGGTACTCTGAATGTGTCTATGCGTAGACACGATCAGAGTACCAGATGGAAGGACTGGTGGCGCACATAAACACGTTCAGAACACACAGGGACAGGTACAAAGGCACACACGTTAACAAGTCCGTAGCAGTTAAAGGGTTAACAAAAGGCATAAGTATAATACATGGTTTTGAGATATATACAGTGTGTCTCAGGAGGAATAGTCAATATTCAGGGATATGACAGGAACTGTCAGTCTAAGCAAAAAATTCTTGTAAATATGGGCTCTAACATTCGTACCATAAGAACTATGGGCACTTGTTCAGTAGAAGAGGTCTGCTTCACAGTAACAGAGATAAGCAAGTAGTAGATACATGTTTCACACTAATAAAGATACATTAGTGCTCTTAGCTCTTAAGGTATGCATTTTAGAGAACATGTTTACTAGAAAATTGGAAATTTGTGGTAAGGTCTTATGGGACCAAACTGTTGAGGTCATTGGTTCCTAAGCTTACACACTACTTAATCTAATTTAAACTAGCTTATGCTATGGACAACACACAACACACACACCCATGTCTGAGGGAGGACTCAAACCTCCGACAGGGGGGGGGGGGGGGGGGGGGAGCCTCGTGTACTAGACAATCTTTTCTAGTTTTGACACAGCAGCAAAGATTATGAAGTGCTCTCAGCTCTTCAGGTATGCATTTTAGAGCCAGTGTTTACTGGATTTTTTTGCTTTGAATGACAGTTCCTGTCTTATCCCTGGACACTGACTATTCATTCTGGGACACACACTGTATATTTTGAAGCCAAGTATCATACTTATATCTATGTTTAAATGCACTAATGACTGGAAGCATTTTTGTGTGTTCGTTGTTTAACAGAATGTAATTAACAAAAAGTGATTAATGTAACTATTTCCAGCTACACAAGTCATTTCTCATCTTATCTTTAACTTTAGGAGTTATTTCTGTATATGTGCTTTGTGTGCTTAGTTGCTTTTAGCAAACATATCCTTTAAATAAAAAAAAAGTGTAACGACAACAGTAAACAAAACAAGCTTGTTACCTGGGGACAAATAAAGAAAAAAGCACCACAAAATAAAATAATTGGCAGCTGTAAACTGTGTAGGAGACCTAAAGCTACGAGCATAAACAACCAATAGCTTCATGTAAGAAAGAAAATAGTCAAATAAGGCCACTGAAGACAGCACAAAAATTAGTGAAACATTTCTTTTAGAAGGCATGGAAAGATGACTAATAGATCTTCCATTTGTTTCCAGGCGCGAGGCTACAGTCATGGTACACAGTGCAATCTCCGTACCACAATACCGCAACATGATGACACTGGAACAAAAATAAAATCACACAGTCCATTGATGAAATGGAGTATTAAGGTTAAAATGCCCTCTCAATCAATGTTCACAATGAAAAATCACTAAAATGACGTGTTCCATAGAAGCAACCTTCATCATCAGAATCATTGTACAAGAATCTTATAAAACTGCTAAAGATAAAAAAACAAATAAAAGTATTATGAATTCTAGGTAACTTACCCTGTAATAATGTCTTCATTAAATGTGTTTCCACATCATCTGTCAGGATAGTAAAATAAACTAAAATGAATCAGCAGATGCAGTCTATAAATATGGACAATGTCACAGCAAAGGCTTTCTGCATGCACCGTCCATTTACGTAGAGTAAAGGCACACCTGAGTACAAACATATATACTACCTGATTAAAAGTATCTGAACATCTGTTAGTGGATGTTAATAAGGGGTGTATCCACCCTTTGGCTTTATGATGGCTTGAACACTGCTGCAAATAGTTTAAGTGAGGTGTCTGAATGTCTATTGAGAAATGGCACCCCTTTCTTCCTCAGTAGCTGAAGCCAGAGAAGGTATTTATGTTGGACACTGCAATCTGGAGCAAAGTCGACATTCTAAATAATCCCATAGGTGTTCCTTTGGGTTCAGGTTGGGTCTCCAAGCAGCCAAAGGGTAACTGTTGGATGCTGCAGTCTGTAGTGAAGTTGACATTCTAACTAATTCCAGTGGTGTTCATCATGTCTAGACTGGGAATCAGGCAAGCTGGTTCTGTCGAACTGCCACAGTGTATACCAGGATTCATTACCCATTTCCTGTAATCCACTGTCCATTGGTGTCACACTTTACACCATCTCGAGTTTCACTTAGCATTGACTGTAGAAGTGTGTGGCTTGTGAAGAGTTGCTCAGCCACTGTGACTTATTCTTTGTAACTGCCTACATGTAGTCATAATGCTAGCAAAACTGCAGGTGACACTTTGGAAATCGTGAATGGTTCCTAACACTCATTTCATGTGGTATTTTACAGCCACCTTCTGTAGTACTCCAGGGTCCTTGTTCATAAGTACATGAGGTATGCCTGCTCTTGGTTTAGTTGTGGTTGTTCCTTCACATCTCCACTTCACTATCACCTCACCAACAGTCAACTCAGGCAGCTTTAGAAGGGATGAAATTTCCTTTATGAATTTGCTACTCAGGTGAAATCTAATGATCAGTCAATGTTTGAAGTCCCTGAACAATCCTGACCCACCCATTCTGCTGTTACAGCTTCTCTGCTGACAACACAGTGCACTCTGAATTCTTTTATTGTGGCAGGTCTGCCTCTCAATGGCACCTAGTGGTCAAATCTGCATTACGTAGGGGCGTCCAGATACTTTTGATCAGGCAGTTTATGTAGCGTAACTAAGAGCGTTGCGTGCATTATTGAGAAATCAAAGACACACTCCCCAATGATGAACGATAATGCACACCCGTATGGAGATGATTGGGAGTCCAAAATTTGTCACACACGGAATGACAGGAGTATTACTTCCAGTAAAATAGATAACCACACACTGATATTATAGCAGATTTATAAAAATTTAAGAAACAATTGTTTGCACATCTTGTAACTTGTTCATTTAACATATTTTCATTATTTCTGCTATGCATAGTAATTTGTAACTATTTCAGTTGATCCAGTTTTTACCGTTATCCTTTATGTCCAATATTATGAGGGCTTCTTCAAATCCCAAAAAAGAATGTCACTATGTTCCTTGAACCTCAACTTAAAAGTCCCACCAGTCTGACAAATGTAGTTGCAACTGCTACACTGAATTTAACAGATACTATCCCTATCATGTTTATCAACACATTGTTTTAAATTATTCATTAATTTACATCATTACATGTTGTTGGCTTTTAAAAGAGCCTTCAGCTGTAAACAGCTTAAAAATATTAGCTACTTTTGAGCTAAAATACTGAAAAACAGATTGTGACACTCTTAATATTCTGTGTGGCTTTCCCATTTACCTTTGTGTGCTGTTTCTTACCAAGTAATTTAGTCACTGTTTTCATGATGTCAGTTAGCTGTAGCAAGATTTCTTGTAATATTCAGCTCAATCATTGTATCCTGTTTGCTCATCAGTACTTTAAAACGCTCTGTCGACTACACAGTGAACAGTGGGTAGTTTTTGTCCATTTGGATGACAGAAGTTATTATGTATAAAAATATCCATTAATGTCAGCTTCCTGTACACTTTAGACGCATGTCTATCATCTTCATGATATTTAGATTGAGGAGTAGCAGTTTGCCTTATTTTCTTGTTCGATGGTGAATTCAACTTTATTGTGCAAATCATTACATTTATTTAAAATTTCTGTAACCTTCCATTCCCCTGATTTGTCAAGAGCAATAATTGTCCATATTGCACTTATAGTTTAGGATTTTATCGATAGGATTCTGGGCATTAATGAAGGATAAACGCCCAAGCACATAGTCAGTCCAACATTTACCATTAAAAGGTAAATACATAGTTATACTTAAGAACAAATATCGAATCTTGTAGGCTTGCCTCTTTAAAATTCATCGATTTTAGTCCTTTTGCATTGTGAACGGTGGTTGAGATTACGTTTTAATACTGATTTTCAGCAAGCACAACTTAATATCCAGCTCAGAAAAATCAGAGTGTAGTACTGTGAGATAATTCATTTTCTGAATTCCGTGGAGGCCAACACTGTAGTAATCCATGCTGTGCGGCCCTGCTGGAACTGCCAAAGTCTGTTGGAATGCAAAATGGACAAGAATGGAAGCAGGTGATCAGACAGGATGCTTACGTTCGTGTCACCTATCAGAGTCGTATCTAGACGTATCAGGGGTCCCAAATCACTCACATTGCACACACTCCACACCATTACAGAGCCTCTACCAGATTCAACAGTCCCCCGCTGACACGCAGGGTCCATGGGTTCATGAGGTTGTCTCCATACCTGTACAAGTCCATCTGCTGTATCCAATTTGAAACAAGACCCATCTGACCAGTAACATGTTTCGAGTCGTCAACAGCCCAATGTCAGTTTTGATGGGCCCAGGCGAGGCGTAAAGCTTTGTGTCGTGCAGTCATCAATGGTACACGAGTGCACGAGTGGGCCTTCGACTCCGAAAGCCCATATCGATGATGTTTACTTGAATGGTTCGCACGCTTGGCTCTTGTTCAAGGCTCAGCACTGAAATCTACAGCAATTTGCGGAAGGGTTGCACTTCCGTCACGTTGAACGAGTCTCTTCACATGTCGTCGGTCCCGTTCTTGCAGGATCTTTTTCCGGCCTAGCGATGAAGGAGATTTGATGTTTTACCAGATTCCTGATATTCACAGTACACTCGTGAAATGGTAGTACGGGAAAATTCGTTCATCACTACCTCGGAGATTCTGTGTCCCATTGCTCGTGCGCCGACTGTAACGCCACGTTCAAAGTCACTCAAATCTTGATAACCTGCCATTGCAACAGCAGTAACCGATGCAACAACTACACCAGACGGCTGTTGTCTTACATAGGCGTTGCTGACTGCAGCGCCATTTCTGCCTGCTTACATATCTCTGTATTTGCCTATACCAGTTTCTTTGGCGCTTCAGTGTGGAAAGTGCCATGTTGAACTAGAACTATGTATGATTTTTTACTATGGCAAGTTTAGTTTCGCATGACATGATGGAAGTTTTTCGGCTACCATGTTGGATTCCATGAAGAAAATCCAAATCTCAGGTATCAGGAAGGTCGTAGCATCGTGCAGTCGCAACGTTTCGGTGAGTTTCCTGCTTGTGATCTTCAGGCGAAATGTCATTTACATGGCCAGTTTGTTCCTTTATAGCCGCTGCTCTGTTGATGGCCGCCGGCGGAGTGGCCGAGCGGTTCTATGCGCTACAGTCTGAAACCGCGCGACCGGTACGGTCGCAGGTTCGAATCCTGCTTCGGGCACGGATGTGTGTGATGTCCTTAGGTTAGTCAGGTTTAAGTAGTTCCAAGTTCTAGGGGACTGATGACCTCAGAAGTTAAGTCCGATAGTGCTCAGAGCCATTTGAACCATTTTGTTGATGACCGAAAGGGTGGGCCAATTGCTTGCTTCTGAAATAAATGTTATGGAGAGCGGTTGTAACACCGAAAATGCAGGATGTATAATTCTTTTTTAAATTGTGTGTAAATATTTGTAATTTAAATGCTTTCTTTTAATAAGTGAGGATATTGCTTCACTGTATGTGTACATTTAGGTGGAAGTCTGTTGGCGGTTCATTGTATTTATCTGTGTTTTACTGTGGAACTTATAAACTTTGGGAAAAAGCCAAAGGAATTGTTATTTGCATCGACTAGCAACGATAATAGCAGTGCTTGTGCGTTGTAAAATCTTTGGGTAGCGGGTTGTTGCGCAGAGCGCACGGAGAGAGCGAGAGACGGGTTCCAGCACTTGTAGTGTGCGGAAGTGTGGTGTTGACGCTCTCGTAGCATACGGGGCTATTACAAATGATTGAAGCGATTTCATAAATTCACTGTAGTTCCTTTCATTGACATATGGTCACGACACACTACAGACACGTAGAAAAACTCATAAAGTTTTGTTCGGCTGAAACCGCACTTCAGGTTTCTGCCGCCAGAGCGCTCGAGAACGCAGTGAGACAAAATGGGAACAGGAGCCGAGCAAGCGTATGTCGTGCTTGAAATGCACTCACATCAGTCAGTCATAACAGTGCAACGACGCTTCAGGACGAAGTTCAACAAAGATCCACCAACTGCTAACTCCATTCGGCGATGGTATGCGCAGTTTAAAGCTTCTGGTTGCCTCTGTAAGGGGAAATCAACGGGTCGGTCTGCAGTGAGCGAAGAAACGGTTGAACGTGTGCGGGCAAGTTCCACGCGTAGCCCGCGGAAGTCGACGAATAAAGCAAGCAGGGAGCTAAACGTACCACAGCCGACGGTTTGGAAAATCTTACGGAAAAGGCTAAAGCAGAAGCCTTACCGTTTACAATTGCTACAAGCCCTGACACCCGATGACAAAGTCAAACGCTTTGAATTTTCGGCGCGGTGG
Source organism: Schistocerca serialis cubense (assembly GCF_023864345.2). Classification (NCBI taxonomy): domain Eukaryota; kingdom Metazoa; phylum Arthropoda; class Insecta; order Orthoptera; family Acrididae; genus Schistocerca; species Schistocerca serialis. The sequence continues at coordinate 1,280,489,188 of NC_064638.1, read as the reverse complement.
AGATCATGATCAGCAATTCATGTCATGGCCTCCACGCTCTCCCGACTTAACCCCAATTCTGTGGGGTTATGTGAAAGATTCAGTGTTTAAACCTCCTCTACCAAGAAACGAGCCAGAACTGCGAGCTCGCATCAACGATGCTTTCGAACTCATTGATGGGGACATGCTGCGCCGATTGTGGGAGGAACTTGATTATCGGCTTGATGTCTGCCGAATCACTAAAGGGGCACATATCGAAAATTTGTGACTGCCTAAAAAAACCTTGAGTTTTTGTATGTGTGTGCAAAGCATTGTGAAAATATCTCAAATAATAAAGTTATTGTAGAGCTGTGAAATCGCTTCAGTCATTTGTAATAACCCTGTAGTACCACTTCGGCGGCATCGTGTAGGCGCGCCGGCCAGATGACTAGTAGCAGGAGGAAGGACAGTGGA